>NC_090656.1:166018843-166351343 GCF_040937935.1 Hyperolius riggenbachi | reverse complement strand
TCCCTTACGGCGCACTGGGTGAACCTTGTGGAGCCTGGCAGCGGCTCCTAACCCGCTACGGCACAGGTGTTGCCAATACCGCAAATAGCCGGACCTGCATCCCTACGAGTCGATGGTAGCACCTACCTCTCTGGCTCCTTCTCCCCCACAGCCTCTCCAAGCTCTACCTCATCCGGCATCGCTAACCCAGCAACAGGAGCGTGGAAGCGGTGCAGCACAGCTGTTGCCATGCGTCAGCAAGCTTTATTGAAACTGATCTGCCTTGGAGATAAGCAGCACACAGGTGCAGAAATTTGGAAGGGAATCAAGGAAGAGACCCAGTTGTGGCTGGCACCGCTGGAACTGGAACCAGGCATGGCTGTGTGTGATAATGGGAGCCATCTCATTTGCGCATTAAAGTTGGCAAAACTGAGACACATCCCTTGCCTGGCCCACATTCTGAACCTAGTTGTTCAGCGGTTCCTGAGGACATACCCAGGCATGGCGGATCTTCTGCTGAAGGTGCGATGAGTGGCAAAACATTTTCGAAAGTCCAGTACCGCTTTGGGCACACTCACCAAGTTGCAGCAGTGATTCAGTCTACCCAACCATCGCTTGGTGTCTGATGTCCCCACGCGGTGGAATTCTACGCTGCACATGCTAGCATGCCTTTGTGAGCAGAAGAGTGCAGTAGTCCAGTACATGATGGAGCAATACTGAGGCTTATCCAGTCAGCTGCCAATCTTTTGTGGATCTGAATGGGCCACCATGTTGGACCTCTGCGAAGTCCTCCAAGCTTTTGAGCAATCCACATTGCTTGTGAGCGGTGATAACTCTTTAGTCAGCATTACAATACCACTGCTGTGTTTACTGAAGAAATCAATGTTGCAGATCAAGGAAGATGCAATCAGTATGGAAGAGGAGGAATTGAGAGAGGACAACGATCAGCGAGATGATACCCACATCAGGCAATCTGCCTCAGGAACCACTGGTCCCTTGTATGATGAAGAAGAGGACGAGGAACAGCTGGACTTGGAGCAGGACTTGGATGCCTCCACTGCCGAGGGACATGGCCGTGCACGTTTGACTTCCACAATTCAGCGGGAATGGACAGGAGAAGAAGAGGACGAGGAAGAAGGTGGGCGTGATGCTGGTGATGGTGCATCACAACAATCAAGCACAGAAAAACAGGATTTGAGCAGACATTATTGCAAAAAATATTTGCTAATATAGACACAAGTGTGTTTAAAGGGGGCGGGGGGCAAGGTCATCAGCCCCTGATGAGTCATTGGACGAAACTAGTAGGGCGGAGCCTGAGGAGCTGAGGAGATGCTGAAGGATCCTGTGTTGTGATTTTATATGCGCATGTTTTTACTGGAAATTTGTAAGTGCACTACTTTTTTTTATCGATTAAAATGAAACGGAATTATGCTATGGTCGTTCTTGTTTGAGTCCTAGGGTACTTTTGATAAAGAATACTGGACTTAAAACAACATTAACACGCTGTACTGCTGGTCTGTTGCGGGTCGGCCAGAGCATCTGGTGAGCCCTCTGTGTATCTATGTTGGTGGAGGCATCTGGGTGGCACTGTTGAGTTAAGGGGTGCACTGGTGATAATACATAGTACATCAAAACGCTATCACACTATTGCATTTTCCTTATCTATCCGAAATATATGGCTGGATGCTTGGGGAGCCTGGTGGAGTGATCAGAGGAATCTTGCTGGCAAGGCCAAAAAACCACTGACTGCTGATCTGAGAGGATTAGCCGACGGATCTGGTGAGCGTATAGTGGTTTTAATATTAAAGGATCTGAAGAGGTTGTTTGGAAGAGCCCTATAATGAAGAAAGCATACTTATGAAATGCGGATGGACTTTTTTTGCAGCACTAGGCTGGTCTAGGAAGGACATTTGAACATTAATTATTAGTGCTGGAGTTCCTGATATCTGTTGATCGCTCTGCCTTTATGTATTTTTTATTTAATTGCTGAGTGTCACACACTTTTTATGCAGTAAGCGAACCGGATTAGTACCAGATAGAGTTAAGTAGGGAGCAAAGTGAGGAGCGCAAGGTTATCTATTTTAAATATATATATACACACACTTAATACACCTCCTGCGCGTGGTATATTACTGTATAGTCAGGTGCCTTATTTGTACAGTTTAACTATTTTTGCAGTTTATTCATAAATGTATTTCTGTCAACAATTTTGTGTTCCAGTCTTTTAATACACTTGGGAAGTCTACAAGACCTTTATTCTGATATATTTGGTGAGTTATGGCTAATTGGAGGCCTAATATCCTTCAATTTGAAATTCATCAGGTGTGACTTATCTGATTGAAGCATAACAGGAAAGACTCATCTTCCTCCCTGATGCTTAATGGCTTTGTTTGATCTAAATTTGTGGGTAATTCCACATTTTTAGCATGCATTAATTTGCTATTCAGCTGACAGGACACAGATCCCAATCCAAAAAAGAGATCAAGGACCACTACACATCAAAGGCTTGATTCCTAAAATCAAATAACCCCAAAGGGCATGCAGCTGGGCCCAATCTGTTACCTACTCCAGTTGAGGGTCCCATGGGATAGAAGATATATAAACCAGGGATGCAGAAAAGGGGAAAAGAAGGGGGAAAAGGAAAATTACCCAATCTGCTACTTACTACAAATCTGGGTAACAAGGAAGGAGGAACAACCATAGATATCTGAAACCAAAGAAGATTAAGAGGCTTTCCTTAGTGGGGGAATGGGTGTTAAGGGGAATTTTAGATGCTTTGAGCCTAGATGAGTTTTTGATGCATAAATTATCTTCCTTCATGGATATGGCCAGCAAGATCATTCCAATTCAGCAGCCGATTTACTGTAGCTCTACCAGTGTCATGTATCTTCTTAGATGTGGGTGTAATAGGTCTTATGTTGAGAGGACCTCTAGGATGCTGCAAATTAGATTTGGCTAGAGAGTACTGAGACACTGACCCTGATAGGCCTTGAATGGATTCCTGACAATATGTCTTCTGGTGAACGTTTTAGGCAGTTGTGTCCCCAGGAGACATTGGATTTTTAAACAGAACAACCTGGACCCTCCGGGAGACATATTGGGTTTTTAAACAGGACACCCTGGCCCTAAGGGGTTCAGTGTTTAAATGACCATTCAATCTTGGCGATATTTGCATGATGTCAGGTCAGTAATTTGTCCTCTGGTTTTATTTTTTAAAATATATATATATATATATATATATATATATATATATATATATATATATAATCTTTTTTTGTTTTTCCTTCCCCCTTGCTCCCTTTCCTTTTTATTTCGCCTTCTCTTTCTCTTAAAGAGACCCAGTAACCAAAAAAAAGTCCCCTGGGGTACTCACCTCGGTAGGGGGAAGCCTCAGGGTCCCAATGAGGCTTCCCCCTCCGCTGTAGCTGCAGGCAGTCCAGCGATGGCTCCCCCTGAGTTTCCCGAAATCCTCCCTTGACAAAGCTGACAAGCACTGATAAGCGCTGATTTATTTACCTTTCCTGGCTCCAGCGGGGGTGCTGTTGCGGCTCTCCGCACTGTGATAGGCCAAAATAGCCGATCTCCGTTGGGTCCGCTCTACTGTGCAGGCGCAGGAGACTTGCGCCTGCGCAGTAGAGCAGTCCGACATCAATCAGCTATTTCCGCCTATCACCGAGGTGGAGAGCCGATACCGCACCTGCGCTGGAGCCCGGGAGGTAAATATTGACATCCCCGCCTTTCCGAGAGGATTACCGCCGCCGCCGTGGGACCGAAGAGGACGGGGAAAGCCTCAATAGGATCCAGAGGCCTTCCCCACCCGAGGTGAGTAACCCCCAGGGGAGGTTTTTCTCATTACAGGCTTTCTTTAAGTATAAAAAGCCAATGACTGTAGTAATTATGCTTATTTTTTTATTTTTTTTAAAAAAAGCATAGTAAGGTCACCTGTCTTTCCAACACTTTCTGCAAAAGCCATCTATTTACATTATTACTAGTTTTACTACTATTATTATTACTACTACTATTACTACAACTACTAGCACTACTATTTAAAGAGGTTTGAAAATGTGATTGTTCTTTTTTTCAGTGCGGACAACAGAAAAATGTATTAAAAAGAAAACAAGCAACAAAATATACTGTGACCATGTCAGATAAGTTATGTGGATTCACCTGTAATCAGTTTTATTAGATTTCTTATGTGGGTAACATGATAAGAATTTATAACCACACGTATGAGCCACAATGAAATATAAAATGTCATCATGACACCACAGTAAAAACACTTACACCATATGTCACAGTTAAGCACATTTCTAGACAATACAATAAAATTAATAGGACATTGATACAAAACACACACACACACACACACACACACACACACACACACACACACACACACACACTCAGTTAACCCTTTTCACTCTCACGTTCAAACACTATCTAGGCACTACTGCTATCCTTCAGCTTAGTTAAAAGCTGGGGTCTTCCTTACAAAATAATACATTCTCTTGGGTAGTCACATATGCTGCGCAGAGGCTCCCCAGAGTTTGTATGTGTCTTAACTCTGGCCCGATAGCATACATAGTGTAAACCTGTAAGTATACAGTGCATCAACCTATCTAAAGATTAGGAGCACATATCCTGACATCGTATCTTGGGGCAGATAGTGCTTCAAACTAATCCCACAAAGGCAGTGGCGTAGCTTAGGAGCTGTGGGCCCCGATGCAAGTTTTAAATGGGGCCCCCCAAGCACTCTGTACATAACAAATGATATGGCGCGCCAAAACCTGCCAATGGCAACTACAGTGTCAGAGGTGCAATAAGGGGATGGGGAACAGTTTCTTAATGATTACCACTATTCGAAGTATCTATAGAACTGATTATTATGAGCACAGGACCAATAGAGAGATAATGCTGAAGTTCAGGGAGGGCCCTACGGGCCCCGATGCGGTCGCTACCTCTGCACCCCCTCTTGCTACGCCCCTGCACAAAGGAGCTACAATATACAGTGCCTTGCAAATGCCCCTTAGCATGTTTCATGATTTATTACCCCACAACCTGGAATTAAAATGGATTGTTTGAGAGTTTGCACCATTTTATTGAAATAACATGACTACAACATGTGCACCATACACACACCAGCATCAGTTGTGTAAATGCTGACAATGGATAGCATAGATGAAGCACATGCTGGTGGAGCTGGCCATGAGATAGTATCACTTGATCAAGTGGATGAGGAAGATGAGAAGAATGAAGAGGAGGGGGTCAAGGACAACGTAACAGAGGTGTCTCAATCTCACTCAAATCAAGTCTTGCAGAACCTCCCTCAGGTGGCACTAAATGTATCCAGAGAACAAAAAATATGGTCCCTTTCCATAAAAACAGGCTGCTGCAGGAACTGGAAAACATGGCTTTGCGATACACTAATACACGAGAGAAAACATGTGTGTATGTAGGAGAGAAGCCATGCAATACACGTTGATGGAAGGATGTCTTTTTTCAACCAAACTATGTTCTGTTGGTGGGCTTGGAGGTGTTTACATGGTTTTTATGCTCCAGCAGTGGAGGGATGGAAGGCAGGGATATGGAAAATGTAGGCTTCAAAGCAAAATTAATGATGATGATTGGGGTTTCACTTCAAACTAAACACTGAAACCAGCTCTGTAGTAGAGATGGCCAGAATAGTTCGCCAGAGAGCACTATTCGGCGAAGATCGTGTATTCGCACTCGCCGCGAGTGGCGAGCACATGGTGCTATTTGACCCGCCCTCATACATCATCATTGGGCTAAATTTTGACCACTTACATCACAGTCAGCAGGCACATGGCAGCCAATCAGCCTGCACTCCCTCACGGACCCACCCATCCCCTGTAAAAACGCTGCAGTGCCTGCCATGCTCCAGTCGGTCTTCAGCTGAAATAGTGAGAGAAAGGGACAGAGCTTGCTGGAGATAGGAAAAGCGTTAGCTAGGCTTGTTTATTTTTACCCTCGCTGGCTGATTGCTGTTTAATCACCCCAAACAGCCCTTCTGAGGGCTACTTCATCCTTCTGCTGTTTTTTTTTTTGTGTGTGTGTGTTTGTGACCAGTGTTGCTCTCCACGGCCTCGTGATCACAGGTAACCCATGATCACAAGCTGTTTTTAACGAGGTTGGATTCCAAATTTGTGATCGCCTCTCGATCACTGATTCAGTTCCGAAAGCACCCGTGATCGAGCTCCAAATCTGGCTTATGATCACGGATTTAGCTGTGATCATGGGCCGTGACTATTACCTGAAAACCCGCCGACATTAGCGGTTAATAGCAAAGCCCCCATTTTTTTCAAAAAGACCTTATAGTTTTTGAGAAAATCGATTAAATTTTTTAAGAAAAAAGTATACATTTAAATGCAGTAAATGACAGTAAATGTATTTACCGCATTCACATTTATATTTTTTTCCTTTGAAACTTTAAAATAAATTTTCTCAAAAACTATAAGGTATTTTGAAAAAATGTTTCCTCTTGTTTCTACCGTGCTTCTTAACATCATTGGTTCATGGCATAAAAGGGGGCTTTGCTATTAACCACTAAAGTCGGCGGGTTTTGAATCACAAATACTTTTTTCATTTGAAACTTTAAAATCGATTTTCTCAAAAACGAAGTTCTTTTTTAATTTTTTTTTTTTACATTGTAGCCACTTCTCACCTTTATAGTCCATGCAGTGTTGGTAGCATGTATGGGGGCTTTGCTATTAACGTTAAAGTCAAATCCGTGATCACGGCCGTAATCATGGATTCTACATGCAATCACAGCTAAAATCCGAGTCGAATTTGGAATTCCGTTTCAAATCCGGATCATGATCACAGCGTATCCGGATTTCGATACTGCTGTGGCTAGATTTATTCGAATTCGTGATCAGGGGTATCCAAGCAACACTGTTTGCGACACTCCACAGCCCACAGGCACCCATCATTGTGCCCAGTGCCCACTTCAAGCACAATAGTTCCCCGGGGCCTGTGTTATTATCACATAGGCCTCAATTCACAGAGCATTATCAAACGTTTATCAAACACTATATATTTATCGAATGTTTTACCGATAAAACTTTCAACAAATATATAACACCTTAGTGAATTCAAAATGAGATTTTACCCATGAGGTAAATTATCAAACGTTTGATAAAGTGTTTGATAAACGTTTGATAATGCTCCGTGAATTGAGGCCTAAATTGTGTTTGAACTGTTGCAGCATATTCTCTGTGTCTGTCTGATACAGTAGTGCACAGACAGAGCACACTTACACTGACTCACACCTCTGCCCACTTATAGTGATATCTAATTGTGTGCCACATAAAAGCACAGTTTTTCTACTAGTGTTCCAGGGGCTCTGTTATTATCACTAAATTGTATTTGAACTGTTGCAGTATATTCTCAGTGTCTGTCTGATAGTGTACAGACAGAGCCCACTGGCACTGAGCCACACCTGTGCCCACTAGTGATATTGAATTGTGTGCCACATAAAAGCACAAGCACAGTTTTTCCACTACTGCTCCAGGGCCTCTGTTATTCACTTAATTGTGTTTGAACTGTTGCAGCATATTCTCAGTGTCACAGTGCACAGACAGAGCACACTGGCACTGATCCACACCTGTGCCCACTTCTAGTGATATTTAATTGTGTGCCATGCATTTGGTCTGTCCGTGTGAAGCGGGCATAGCCCTTACATTACCACTCTGGACATTTAAAAGCAGACCTTTATTCCTCAAATGTAGGAATGTACGGTGATCTCTGCCCTTTAGGGATTAAAACCCGACTCTGCGTCAACGTCGTAATTTTTGGTGGGACTTTTGCCATGGATACCCCTTAGGCATGCCCCGATCAAGGTGTTAGATCCTTTGAAACAAGTTTTCCATCACTTTTGTGGCCAGAAACAGTCTTTGTAGGTTTCTAAATTCGCCTGCCCATTAAAGTCTATGGAGATTCACCAGATTTGCCTATTCGCGAACATTTGCGGACGTTCGCGAATGGAAAATTTGATGTTCCCAACATCTCTGCTCTGCACAATACAGGAAAAGAGGTGCCCTGGTGGATAAAAGCTTTTAAAAGCAGTTTAAAAACAAAAATGGAAAGGAAGTAGCTTACCCCAATGACAAAATCTTTAAAGAAAGTAAAAGATTTTATTTAGCACAGGCAACGCGTTTTGCTGGTCTAAGCCCACTTCCTCAGGTCAATAACAGTGCCAACTGATAAATTCAATGCAGCAAAGAGAGGCTCCCTTTGCTACATTGAATTTATCAGTTGGCACTGTATTAGCCTAAGGAAGTGGGCTTAGACCTACGAAATGCATTGCCTGTGCTAAATAAAATCTTTTACTAATACAAAAGATTTTGTCATTGGGCTAAGCTACCTTCTTTCCATTTTCGTTTTTAAACTGCTTTTAAAAGCTTTTATCCAACAGGGCGCCTCTTTTCCTGTATTGTGCATATTACGACCCCGTACATACCCTGTTCGAGGGGTGGTAACAGAACACACGTGGTATTACAACTTTGGACTTCTGTCCCCCTTTTTTCCAAGGAGAGCGATCGCATCCAGGTCCGTAAAGGCCACCCCAAGTGGAGTCGGGTTTATGGTCTCCACCTGCTTCCTGTGGTAGGTTGCCCCTCTGCAACCCTACTTTGTGAGTAGTATCCTACTTAATTATTCTTATAATTACATGTAACATATCACACTATTGGGCTCCTGTTTTTTCTCCTGTGGCTTTTCCTGCAAAGGTACCAAGACACCCCCAATACTCTCTACTCTGCAGCTCAGCTCCTTATCACTGTTGGAAGTAGAAAAAAGAAAACAATTTCATAGATGTCATAAACCATCTTAAGCCCCACTTGTTTTACAGTTGTTGAAAAAAAAACATGTGCAACTTGGTGAAGAACAAGGAATGAGCAAACAGATGCAGCATGGTAAGAAAAACACAACAGGGATAAAGATACACCCAGATAGGTCTGCTCTGCACCCATATGTGAATAAAACTGAGTTAAAAACAATAATAAAAACAAAAACATATGGACTTGATGTATTCAAAGATACTGTAGGTGCATAACTCACTGGTAAACAACTGGTGCAAACGTGACATTTCTGGATAAGATAGATGTCCTACCATATCAGAGGTGGTATCTCTATCTTATCCAGAAATGTCAACTGTTGTCACTTTTGCACCAGTTGTTTGCCAGTGACTTATGCACCTAGCTTTGAATACAGCAAATCCATATGTTAAGGTTGACACAATGCTTGAATATTGAATAAATTTGAATTTACTGCAGTGCCTGATGGAACTTATTTTTATTCCATTGATCAATATTATGCATCTATTGCTTAGCTAATCATGAGCACGCAGTAACTACAATTGAAGTGATTTTTGGTGACCTGAACCTTCTGTCTTTACATTAGAGATGCTCACTGAATTCCGCGGAATTCAGATTTCCGCGATTCAGATCGGAAATTGGCAATTCCGTTCCGTCGCATCGGAACGGAATTGCTATAGCGCTAAACGGTAATTCCGGAATTGCTATTTGAAATTCCGTCGGAATGCGTTTTTTTTCAGCCAATCAAAAGAAAGACCCTAGACAGAAGCTTAAAAGTGAAACCAACAGGATTTCTGCATGAAAATCGGAATTTCTGCACCAATTAGTCTCTTAACAAAAACCAACCAATCCTACGTTAGCAACCAGCTCCCTAGCTACCTATCATCAGCTATCCCACCAATTTTGTATATAAGAGAGGTGTGCAGTCACAAAGCTTGTGGGTTTCAGTCTGGTGTTGGAGAGAGAGGAGAGACAGACCCATATTACTTGTTTCAACATAAAACAATAGTCTTTTTAAAGATTGTGTGAGAGAATTAGATTGGTGTGAGCTATATTAGTAGTAGTAGCTAGCTAGCTAGGTGTATTTGTAAGAGAGTGGCAGACAGATTGTTAGTTTGAGTGATAGATTGTAGTGTAGTGTGTTAGTAGTTGCTGTGTGGAGAGAGGATTAGACAGAGCCAGCCAGGCCACAGGCTTAGTGTTTGACAGAGTGAGAGAGTTAGGGGATTGCTTAGTTAAGCGTAGTGCAAGTTTTTTTTTTGTTTTCTTTATTTTGTTTTTTTGATTTATTTTCTTTATTTCACCCCCTTACTTTGTTATCTGTTCTGTCGCTCATACCCCTTCGCCAATAAAGTTTGTGGCCCCAAAACAATGGAGCGTGAGCAGCAGCAATTTCCTGCCACTCCTAAAAGAAAATGGAGTGATGGTGGTGTTGGTGGATCACGTGAAGTAAGTGATCAGGTTGAGGGTGGCAGCAGCAGCAGGAAGCGCTCCCCCCTGGTCAGAGATATCTTCCCTGTGGACCATTTTGACAGAGCAGCAGGTGAAGAGAGTTGTCGATTATTTAGATCAGGAATAGTGTTGGGCGAACAGTGTTCGCCACTGTTCGGGTTCTGCAGAACATCACCCTGTTCGGGTGATGTTCGAGTTCGGCCGAACACCTGGTGGTGTTCGGCCAAACTGTTCGCGTTCGCCTGAACGGCTCAATTCCTGGCCGAACCTGGCCGAACAGGGCCCCTGTTCGGCCGAACAGAGCCCTGTTCGGCCGAATACGGCCCCCCTATGGGGTCGCAGGCATAAGGGGGGAGCATGCCCCGATCGCGGGGGGGGTCGGAAATTCCCCCCACCCCCTCCGCTAGCGCTCCCCCCTCTGCCCGCTTCCCCATACAAAAGTTTAAGGAAAGTACCGGTGGTAGTGGATGGCCTGGCAGTGGCACTGTGGAGTGAGGAGGAGGAGTCCGGAGAGTGACGCGTTGATGGAGGCCGGGCAGCGGGCGTGAGGTCAGAGAAAGGGCGGAAGTACCACAAGGGTAGTATCGCTGAACCGCCCGCTGCCCGGCCTCCCTCAACGCGTCACTCTCCGGACTCCTCCTCCTCACTCCACAGTGCCACTGCCAGGCCATCCACTACCACCGGTACTTTCCTTAAACTTTTGTATGGGGAAGCGGGCAGAGGGGGGAGCGCTAGCGGAGGGGGTGGGGGGAATTTCCGACCCCCCCCCCCCCCCGTGATTGGGGCATGCTCCCCCCTTATGCCTGCGACCCCATAGGGCCCCCAAAAGCGGGATGTTCGGGGAGTTCGGGGTTCGGCCCGAACATGCCGAACATCGCGGTCATGTTCGGCGAACTTTCCCGAACCCGAACATCCAGGTGTTCGCCCAACACTAATCAGGAACCCTCTACCCAGTCTGAGGGACTTGAAGCTAGTTGCAGCAGCACTAGTAGTGGCCGACTGGTTCCTCATGACCAGAACCCGATCGCAGCTGCTTCTCTTGACGAGGTTTCTTCCTCCCAGTACACTCCTCCAGAAGTAAAGCACAGCTACGTCGATAAGAGAGATGTGCAGAAGGATTGGGAGAAGGCATTGGAGGAGATCATTGGACCAAGCTCCCAAGAAGTGGCGGGTTCTGTGGAGAAAGAAATGGCCCCTGTGCTTTCTTCATCCAGTGTCACCAGTCAACATCACCACCAGTCCACTACAGAGGTGTTTGGTGGCCAGGTGGAGGGTCCAGAAGAGTCACTTATGGGTTCCAGTGATTTGGTTGAACTGGATGATATTTTGAATGATGAAGCTGCTGATCCAACGTGGTTGCCATCTGGTGGGTTAGGCACTAGCAGGCGTGAGCAGCATGGAGAAACAGAGCAGACGGTTGGCCAGCAGCCTGCAAGTGCTTTCCTGTCTGTCAGTACCCACCAGTCCAATGCTGAGCATGGACGTGCTAGAACAGGTCGCACCACTCGCACCACTGCTCCACGTGCATGCACGTCCCCATCATGGAATTATTTTACTGTTCTGGAAGAGGATGAATCCAGAGCAGTCTGTTCTGTGTGCCGTAAATCGGTGAGCAGAGGCAAATCGGGCACCGGGTTCAGCTCTTTAGGGCTGATAAGCCATCTGCGCAACCACCACAATATGTAAAAAATTACAATAAGATGGATGGAGGAAAAGCAGCAGCAACAGGCCCATCCTCTTTTTCTACTCTTCCTGTCCCTATCCAACCTGCTCAGTCCCATTCCAGTTTAAATCCCTCTGCATGCCAGGCTGGAAGAGGACTCCAGACCTCGGCAAGCACCTCATCATCACCCTTGTTGGTTTCCTCTGAGTCACCAGTGTTCCAGCGTCAGGCCTCTGTGCCAGAAATGTTGCAGAGGAAACGGATGCTCCCTGCAAGTGATCTGTTTGTTGTTAAAAAAAAATAATGCGCTCCCAGCTGCTGCCCTACCAGTTTGTGGTCTGTGCCTTCTTATGCAGACTGATGAACAGTGTTGCTCCACAATGGCATATCCCCAGCCGACATTATTTTGCCAGGAATGCTATCCCTGCCCTTCACCAGCACATTGTGGAGTGTGTCGGCTGGTCTATGGATCACACTGTCGGTGGCAAGGTGCACTTCACTTTGGATGGCTGGAGCAGCAGGCATGGGCAGGGAAAGTATCTAACTTTTACCGCCCATTGGGTCACCCTCCATGGTGCTGCTGAGGAGGGTGAAAGATCTGGGGCATCTCAGCTGGTGGTGCTGCAACATGGGTTGAAGGGGAGGCCTGTTTTGCTTCCCTCTGCTACCTGCTACCTGTTCTGTCCTGTTCTGTCCAAGGCCAGTCCGCTGTTGCTGAGCCTCCCAGCAAGTGGTCCCACTCCTACACTGGTCTGCAGCACCATCGATGTCAAGCAGTGCTGAAACTGGAATCCATGGACGAGAACAGGGATGAGCAGAAACTACGCCAGTGCGAATTTACGCATCATAGTTCGTAGGTGAAGTTGCAGAACCACGCTTACGAATTTACGCATAGTGAAGTACCGCTACGTGTAGCTTATGCTTACTATGCGTAGTTAACATATGTATTGCGTAGTGAAGTACGTATGCATTACTCTCGTGTATTCCGTGTACGATTGCTTACAAATTTACGCATTGGAAAGGGGAATGTACGTATAGAAGAGTTCCCGGGGTAAGCATCTGAAGATGAATTAATACGTACAATTTTCTGCATGCAGGCATAAGCATCCGCATACACTACGCTTCGCACTACACGTAATTGCGTATTTTAACGTGTATTCTACGAAATGCATACTAAGCGATTATTTGATGTCAAAGCCGTAGTTTGGCGAAGCGTAATTGCGTAAAACTACGCGTAGTTCCAGCGTAGCGAAGTTGGCTGACTACGACCATCCCTGGACGAGAACAGGCAAACCGGATCTGTAATCCTTGCAGCCTTACAGGATCAGATTCGGCAGTGGCTGACCCCCCGAAAACTGGAGACAGGTGTAGTGGTGTCTGATAATGGTGCCATACCTTGCTTAGCCCACGTCTTCAACCTTGTAGTGCAGAAATTTTTATGAACTTTTGATGGGTTGAAGGACACTGTGTCCTCAGCATGAAAAATGTCAGCCCACATCCGTCGATCCGCAACCGCCACCGCGGTCTTGAAACTGCTGCAGCGCCGCCATAGCCTGCCGCAGCACAGGCTTATTTCCGATTGGCCGACGTGGTGGAACTCCACCCTCCACATGCTGGAGAGTTTGTGGGAGCAGCGAATGGCGGTCAGACTATACCTGTCTCAGACATCTTCCTCCAGAACAGGGCTAATGGACTGCATTACTGGGGACCAGTGGCAGCTGATTGGACAGGTGTGCAAAGTGTTAGAGCTGTTTGAGCAAGCAACAAAAGTGGTCAGTGAGGAGCACTGCAGAATATCAGAAGTGCTCCCTCTTGCCTTCATGCTGGATAAGACTCTTGACAAACTGCTTTAACAGGGGGAGGAAGCCCTAACCCTACTGAACAGTGGTGATGATGAGTCAAGGGGAGGGGAGTGAGTGAGCATGCTCAAGTCCTGGATGAGGAGGCTTGTGGAAGTGGAAGAGCCCATTGTATGGGGGTGGGAAGAAGATTCTGATGATGTGGAGCTGGAGCATGATGACAGTTCAGACAGCCAAGAAGAGGTGATTAATGGCAGACATCTCTTCCCTGCCCATATGCTCCAGTGCCTCCGTAAGGACCCCCGGATTTAAACTCTAAAATCAAGGCTCGACATGTGGGTGGCCAATATCTTAGATCCTGGTGCAAGGGGGGAAATGCGCAGTTCATACCCCCCTCCCAAGCAGATGCCAGGATGAGCCAGATCCGGGATGCCTTTCTTCGTTGGGTAGAAGATGCGTTTCCTGCACCTGTATCCCGGGCCTAAGCTACCAAGCCTCATCATACTCCACAAAGGTCTCGTGGTCCCACTCCCAGCAGCAGCACCAATAGCCAATCTGTGAACCTGCTGAGTATGTTGAAGGAATTTTATCAGCCAATGCCAGATACTCCTAGCAGCAGCACCACCAGCGGACAGAGTGGTCACTGCCAGCGGCTGGCCCGTATGGTGAATGATTACTTGGGGTTGGCCAGTGCTCCAGACAATATGGAGAGTAATGATGACCCCCATTGGCTATTGGACACAACAACTGGATACCTGGCCTGAACCCGCTCAGAATGCACTGGAGGTTCTGGCATGCCCCACCGCCAGTGTTCTTTCGGAGCGAGTATTTAGTGCTGCAGGTGGGGTGGTCACCAACCAACGGACCCGTCTGTCTACAGACAATGTGGACATACTAACGTTCATAAAAATGAACAAGTCATGGATCAGTGACAGTTACAAGGCCCCTCTCACTGACTAAATTACAATGTGCTGTTTTTCAAGCCTCAAAGGCTCTCCCTCTTAAACTCTGCTGCCTATCACTACCATCGCATATTCTTGCATTTTAAGATCAAAAAAATTCTGTTTTTGCAGCAATCTGACGTAATATCACTAACCCTATGCTTTTGGCCAACGACTACTCCTGCTGCTTTAAAAAAAAAATTAATATTAATTAATTATCCAACAAGGTGAGCTGCTCTCTGTCTGCATTGAGAGGCGGCAAGGATTGATTTTATACTTTTAAACACAAGGACTTCCTTCTTACATTTTTTTTTAAATTTCTTTATAACTGACTTTACTGTGCTTCTAGAGATGAATAAAGCTTTTTTTTTTTTTTTTTTTTTTTTGCACCCATCTTCTGACTTGAGCCTGTCCACAGTTTTATCCTTAAAGGGGTTCTGTGGGGGTTTCTGAGGAGAAAAACTGCCCTTACCTGGGGCTTCTATCAGCCCCCTTCAGCGATAATGTCCCACGCCGTCCTGCTCCCATCCGCCGTTCCCCGCAGCCGACACCGGGCTATTATTCGTCTGTCACACAGACGACTAATGCGCGCCGCCGCTCCTCCGCTCGCGTCATCTGAGGCTTACTGCGCAGGCGCAGTACAACGGTTTCTTGTACTGCGCTTGCACAGTAAGCTTCCGATGACGTAGGCAGATGCGAGCGGGTGCGCGACCACTGTAGCGCAGCCGCAGTTGGATCCCATGCCGCGCTAGACCGGGGCCGGCGGCGGAGAACGGCAGATGGGAGGAGGACGGCGTGGGACATTACCGCTGCAGAAGGCTGATAGAAGCCCAAGGTAAGTGTCTGTTTTTCTCCTAAGAATCCCCCCACAGAACTCCTTTAAGATCGATAGCCAATGCCTTCCACCCATAGTTGATTGATTGTTTTCAGTTGCACTGCCAAGCACTGGATTGACCCAGAACTATCTGCTTTTATACTGAACTAATCAACATTATTACAGTTGATCACAGGTGGAAGTAAATTAGGTTAGAGTGCAATGAAGTAGGTGAGAAGGGCACTAATAAATAGAAACGGTGTATGGTGTTCAATGACTTTTTAATACCACATAAAAAGTCCTGCGACCTGCCAGAACTAGGCCATCCCTTTTTTGTCACATGCATCAAAGTCACCATATGCTTTAGCACATCCACAACATGGAATGGGCCAATACACAGATGCAGAAGCACTGCAACATACAGTTTAGAACCTCAGAATACCAAGTGTAGCAAAACCTTCCATCTCCATTAAAAAGATAATTCAATAAATGGAAACAGCAGTGGTCTTGTGCTCCCACTCAGCAGAATTTCTGACTTATCATGAAATCTAGCCTTCTGCACATATGTTTGGGACATACTGTATAATCCTACTTTACAAATGTGAATATCTGCATTGACCTCTTTGGCATGTTATTTTAAATAGTGTTGCTCATACACCCTGAGTCAGAAAAGGTATCAATAATTAGAAATATATTGAGTTTAAAATGTATTGTTTTATCTGTTTTATTTTTATCTTGACATCTGCTTAATTAATCATAGCTCATTATAAACAAATTAGGTTGAGAGTTTTCTAACAGTTATTATATTTTTGCCTTCCAATATGCCGGAGGTGCAAAAGCAGTCAGCAGAAATAAGAGAAGGTATTGAGCCAAAAATGACAAAACATCAATCAAAATGGCCAAGATCTTTTGACCTCAGCTGGGTGTGAGATTATAACTTTCATATCTCTGTGGTTATGAAGAATATACTCAATATGACAGGTGCTGTGCTTGAAAGAAACACAACTGTTTTGTGTTCTGATCTAAAAAAAAAAAAAAAAGGAGAGAGAGAGCAGCAGATTTTTAAGCTTTGTGTTTCAGGACATGGAACAAAACCAAAGAGATTTTTTTTCTTGGGCAAATTTGGTTCAGTATGTTACATATTATTATAATTAGAATTATTAATGTTAAAGAAAAAGTATAAAGTAAACCACTAAGATCTCTCCAAAATAGGTTTATGGTGGTTTGTATACCACAACAAATTGTAAATCATAACATCATGTATTTTTTTTCTCTTGGATTAAAGATTTAAATATAGATTTAGAAAGTAATTTCGGAGGAAAAAAAATATTTACTGCTTATCTTGCCTTAGACAATTTTAGGAGTAGGACCTCCACAACAGTATCTGAACTGCTGAAACAGGTTGTTCTAGTAATAGTTAAAAAAAAAAAAAAAAAAAAAACGGTATGGGAATCTGACATGCACAGCAAATGGTCTGAAAAACATTATTGGTTTACAAAGTAGAAGCTCTTGTTTTTTTTTTTTTTCATGTTTAAAGTGGATCCGAGATGAACTTTTACTCATTGCATAATTGTGTTCCTTTCATATTGTTTATAGGGCATTCCTCAAGCCAAATACTTTTTTGTTTTTGTTGTAATGCTCTAATTCCCTATAAACTAAATAAGCCACCCCCACGGGTTTTCAGAGAGCAAAAGCACTTTCAGACAGTAGCAAGGGCAGGAGGAGGGGGAGGTATTACTAGCCAGAGATTTCAGAGGCAGAGGGGAGGAGGAGGGGGGGATTAGTTTTCTTTGCTCAAGATGCAGATAAACCTGCCTCTGTGTATTGTTTACAAACAACATGGCTGCTGTCATTGTATCACAGGAAGAAATATTCTTATTCTATTAAAGCTGTTTGCAGCTAGATTTGCTGTGTAAACTATCTAAACTTTAGATAAGATATATACAGTAGACAAGTTACTGGTTATAGTTTTTCATCTCGGATCCGCTTTAAAGGGAGCCTGTACTAAGTAAAATTATTTAAAATTAACACGAGGTAACTTCAAATGAGCATTACATAGTTACCTTGCCATCAGTTCCTCTCAGAAGCGCACCATTTTCTTCTGACAATGATCCCTTCCAGTTCTGACAACATTTTGTCAGAACTGAAATATATCTGTTGCTGTCAGTTATTTATCAGTTGCTGTCAGTTATAGCTGAGAGGACAACTGCTGTGCCAAGTAATGTCTATGTTTCCCTATTGCTCAAGTAGGCGATGTTACAGTTTAACAGTGTGCTGACCAGGAAGCTGTTATGGGTAATGGCCATTTTCAAAATGGAGGACAGAAAATTCCCTTGATCACAGTGGACAAACAGGACGCTGGAAAGGAGAAAGATTGAGGAGTAGACTACACCAGAGGTAAGTATGACTTGTGTATGTTTATTTTGACTTAATTTTCAGTTCAGGTTTTCTTTAAGCAGTAAATAAGAGATCATTTTCATACTAAAGGATGTGCCTGACTGTATTAGGACTAGTTTTGGTGTTCAGAATCAGTTCAAAGTTATAGCCGATTCTAATCTGGCAATTTGAAGTTGGTTTGTTCTCGCCCCCCAAAAATGGCATTATAAGATGGTCGAATTTGGCTTTTTTGTGCCATTCCCATAATGTCCAGCAGCCCAGACAGCTAGGGTCCTCAAATCTCAGTGGGGTTCTTCTCCTCTGTCTTGGTGGTGGTAGGCAGCTGATTGGATGCCTTACACCACAGCATCACAGGCAACCATAGCCCTATAGAAGCAAAAAGCTTGGCTGCTTCCAGCACTTGTTAAGTTTGCTAGTGGCACAGCTCCTCTGTGTCATTGGCTGCAGCTTATGTCAACTTCTGTCATGGTTTCATTACTGGTAGACAGATTGATAGGTAGGTAGGTAGATTGTATTGCAGATAGATAGATAGTTTGATTGTCGATAGATTTTTTTCATTGCAAATAGATAGATAGATAGATAGATAGATAGATAGATAGGTAGATAGATAGATAGATAGTCCCACTGCTGATAAATAGACTGGTATTGTACATATGCTCTGGTAATCTGATGAGCTGAATGCTACATCGAGTGTGTTTACAGTATGTTATCCGGCTGTATTATCTGTCATTTTAGGCCACTGTTCATATCACAGTTAATAATAGTGGAACATTTTTCTCCATTTTAGCACAAAAGAAGTTCACAGACTGATACATAAGATTCAAATCCTGAAAGAGGAGGAAGTGAAGGGGGATGAGTACATTCCCAGATGCCTGCACTCTCCTCAGGTGAAATAGGTATAGGGGTTAGGGATACTCACATGGAAGCAGGAGATTTGGGCGCATGAGACAAGTGGACAAAAAGGGCGCCCCATTCACTCCCATTATAAATATCGTTTAATGGGCGCCGAACAGGGAAAAAAAGGCGCTGGAGATTATTAACGTTTTACAAACGGCGCCCGGAGATTTTTAAGGTTTTATAACTATGTTTGTGATGATTTAACTTTACAAAATGAGCCCGTGACGAATAACGTTTATAAAGATACTAAATCACTATTTCTAAAACATTAATAAAACATTATTATCCACCCAAAAAAATTTACATTTTTTTTATTTACATTTTTTATTTATTAATGTTTGTAAAACATTATTATCCAAAGGGGGTCTTAGGTTTAGGCACCACCAGGGGGGTCTTAGGTTTAGGCACCAACAGGGGGGTCTTAGGTTTAGGCATCAACAGGGGGGTCTTAGGTTTAGGCACCAACAGGGGAACTTAGGTTTAGGCACCACCAGGGGGGTCTTAGGTTTAGGCACCACCAGGGGGGTCTTAGGTTTAGGTACCAACAGGGGGGTCTTAGGTTTAGGTACCAACAGGGGGGTCTTAGGTTTAGGCACCAACAGGGGGGTCTTAGGTTTAGGCACCAACAGGGGGGTCTTAGGTTTAGGCACCAACAGGGGGGTCTTAGGTTTAGGCACCAACAGTGGGGTCTTAGGTTTAGGCACCAACAGGGGGTCTAGGGGTTAGGGATAGGTACAGGGAGGGTTTTTAATAAACGTAAATATAAGTTTCAGTTTAGAAACAGGGAAGATTAACGTTTTAAGAATTGCCGATCTCATACACATTATTTAATGATTTATACATTCTTAAAACACTATTTGTAAACGAAATTCTACACAATATTTCTATAAACGATAATACTGCTTAACACCACGCGCCCTTTTTTTTCCGACGCCCTTTTTTGATGTACGCTACTCACATACCCTTTAAAGAGTTACCTATACTCACCCTTACCTAGTTCCATAAAGAGTTAAAATGAAATAAAAACACAAGCACAAAAAAAGTCCTTTAATGTTCTTAATTAACCATAAATATTTACCTTTCATTGCTCTCATGACAGTATCCTCAGAAATTATCTCTCTTGATAACCGACAAACAATGGAATACAGCACATACATCGATCCCTACCCGACAACTGATGAACAGTGCTGAACACCTCACCCCTTAACCACTTTCTCTTCCCCGGGACGAGTATCTACATCCCTGTATTGCCCCCATTTCCTCTTCTCTGTGACGAGGAACTACGCCCCTTCCTGACACGCGCTTCCGCTTGTTCCTGCGGTCGTTACTGCCACCGATCGCTAGAGTTCCCATTCATTGATCTAAGTCCCCATGTGAATGACCGTGGCCATCAATGAGATGGTGCCGTCATTCACAAAAAATGATACATACACGTCCACACATAACTCCCTGTTTGCGTAGTAATACTACACATAGGAAAGTTATGCACATGGGCATCTTGTGGCCAAACAGTAAAATTACATCTACAAACTTTTTTTTCATTAAAGAACATTTTTTTTTTACATTTAAAATTAATCCCTTACCTTCCACACTCCCTAATAGTCAACCCCCCAAAATGTTGTAAAAAATAATAAAAATTATACAATAAAAAATACTTAAATAGTTATCTTAGGTACTAAACTGTTTTAATAGTAATTAGTGATGGACACAAAACTGAAAAAAGGCACTTTTATTTCCAAATAAAATATTGGCGCCATACTTTGTACTAGGGAAAAATTTTAAATGTTGCAATAACCGGCATAAATGGGCAAATAAAATGTGTGGGTTTTAATTATGGTAGCATGTATTATTTTAACCATTCCTGCTGCCTGGACATGATTATCACGTCCAGGCGGTTGCTGCCTTGCTGTTGCAAGCATCTGCGCGCTCCCATGCATGATCGCACCTGCGTGTGCCCATGCCGCCCCCAGTAGATCAATGAATGGGAACATAGAGGCCGCGGTCTTTCTGACAAAAAAAGTTTCCCGTCCTCTGTATGCTTCCTGGAAGCGAGCACTTTGCTAACCTGATAGTTACATACTAGCAAAATAAGGAAGGGGGGTGCGCATCCCAAAAAAACATGCTGCAATTGACTGGTTAACCCCCCTGGCGGTAAGCCCGACCTACACTCGGGCTAGCCGCTGCAGAGGATCACATGGCCCCGGAAGGATTTTTTAAAAATAAAATGTGCTCTATATCCTTAAAGCGGAATATAACCCTGCATTTCAACTTTGCTCTAAAACATTATTTACAGCATATTATATGCAAAAAGCATTTTTTTTTTACTAGACCAGCATTGGAAGGGTTAAACACAGAGGTTTTAAGTTCCGTGCAGACATTCAGATGGTTACATTCTATTTAGTTAGTGTGTAACTGTTTATCAATAGATACATCTCTTTGGCTGTCCTCCAAGCTCCTTCTCAGTGAGAGAGATGAGTCATAATAAACACATATTTGTAAACAAAAAGTATCTAACTCAAGTTCGGATTCGGTTGCAGAAATCTCTAGGGACTTTAAAGCCCTGTGTAACCCTTCCAATGCTGGTCTAGTAAAAAAAAAAAATGCTGGTTGCATATAATATACTGTAAATAATGTTTTAGAGCAAAGTTGAAATGCAGGGTTATATTCCGCTTTAAGCTAGCACTTGGCTACTAGTTACCTACTAGCAAAATAAGGAAAGGGGAATGGGTTGCGCATTACTTAAAATATGCTGCAACTGACTGGTTAATCGCTCAGGCATACACCACCTCTATTATGCTGAAAATGCATGCCCTGCGTCCAAAACAAATGCTACATTTATTTTCATTTCAGATGCAGCCTGTTGTGGTATGCGCTGGCCCTCTCCTTGCTGTCCATTACAATGTAAGTTACACATTTTGCTTAGCTGCTCCCAGGATTATACATATGTTGTTTTTAACTTAGGTTAGGCCACTTGCCCGGAGGTCTACCTCACCATGGTGCAAGTGTCCAGTATATTATACTTTGCATGCAAACTATAGTGGAAGCCAAAGTTCCTCCATAGCATAATAAATGTAGCATTTGTTTTAGACGCAGGGCATGCATTTTCAGCCTAATAGAGGTGGTGTATGCATTAACCAGTCAATTGCAGCATGTTTTTAGTAATGCACACCCCCCCCCCCCCCCTTTTCTTATTTTGCTAGTAAGTAACTACCAGGTTAGCTGCTCCCAGCCCGTACTTCTGAGTTTTCTGTTTGCATGGTAAGTAATAGTAGTTATGCATATGTTTTGCATCTGAATTGAATGTGAATGTGCAGATAGCTTATTAGAGGTGCTGCACATGTAAGCTGTTGGTCATTTCAGATGCAGCCTGTTGTGGTATGCGCTGGCCCTCTCCTCGCTGTCCATTAAAATCATAGCACTTCTGGTTCAGTTTAAAGCGAGTATGTAGTGAAATTAGATTAAAAAAAAAACATTTCTGAACAGCACTTACTTGTAGGATGCTCTTCGCCCCATTACTGCTGCTCTGAGCCCTTTATTTTTCATTTTTAAAAATCCAGGACTTCCTGGATAAAATGGCCGCAACCCCTCTTCGTGTTTCCGGGTCGCGGCTCCAGCCTGGATAATTTATGTTAATGCTATTCGCCTGTCCGCACTAGCGCCACCCTGTTTCAAATATCATACTTTGCATGGAGCAGACTGCGCATCCAATTGTGCAACTGTCCCAGCCACTACCTGCCACGGGGGGCAAGCATGAGGGGGCAGAATAATTAAGGACTGAATGAACAGAGGGGCGGGGAGGGGTGGGAAGAGGCGGTGAGCAACACACCAAGTTACTGCAGACAGCTCTGCCTCCTCTTGTCCCTTCATGGCAGCAAAATCTACGACCGGGAAAGTCAAAGGATTTTAACTGCCTATTTCGGGGGCATAAACAGCTCGTTTTAGAGCGGGAATGTGGCGATTCTGCTTGGCTCATGAAGCTAAAGCAGTGTTAAGTGAAAAAAGAGGTAAAAAAGAGGGTGCATATTAATTTGGCGCCGCTCAGTTCGGCGCGGTGAGAGCCGAATGACGGCTCTCACCGTTGCCACTAAACTGCGAGGCGGCGTTAAATACTATTCCCCCTCCGAGTTGTTGCAACTTGGAGGGAGATGTAATTCGGGGTCTGGCAGGTGCCAGAGCCCCGAATTACCACTACGCGCCCCGCGCAGCATAGCATTGCTGCTATAGGGTGCCCAGTTTTGGCGATCGGCTCTCAGAGCAGCGCGCCGAAATCAGCTTTTTCAAAAAAAAAAAAAGGGACTGCAGAGTCTCTAAAGTCATTCAGAGGATGCTGGAAAAGCTTTTAAATGCGGTGCGTATCAGTCATAGCTGGGGTCTACAGATTACAAAAAAGCAGTTATGACTGGTGAGATATTCACCCCTGATGGAATAAGCTGATAAGCATTTATTATCATGTACTGGAGGCTGTGATGTATTACTTGTTGTATTGTATTGAAGGGAGCACTGGTATAAAGTTGTGTCAGCCTTGTTTTGTGGTATATACATGGGGGTAAATAAGAGTTGATTTCATAGTGTATTTCCTAGCAGCATAGTTCCAGGACATGCACTGTGCTTCACTGCAGATGCCTCATACATCTTAAGAAACAGGAGGAACACAGAATCCATGTATAGCTGTTTACTACCTGCTACCAGCCTTATAATGCTGATATTTGAAATGCAGGTTACTCTGCTGATGTGCCTGCTACATAACACATTCTGCAGTAGTTTAAACAGCTATGACATTCACTTTTTTCAAGATCAAAGATGCTTGCATAGCAGGGACTAGCCACAGTCTAGCACAGCAGGCCTTACCTTCTACTGGGAGGTATGAAATCATTTCAGAATCTTATAGGCAAAATAATAATATATCTCAGCTAGTAGTGGTCTTTCTGAGGCTTATTATTATTATTATTTTATTTACTTTTTATACAAAGAGTATTTTGAAATGGATAAATGCAGTGAATGCTTTAATTGAGAAGGCAAACGAGAATACGACAACAAAACATTTGTAAAGCGTTTTTTTTTCCCACCCTAGGACCCAAAGTGCATAAGGTTTTATTTCCTTGAATTTCCTACTGCATTCAATAATTCATCAAGGCAGGAACCGTGGAAATGTCCTGTAAAAAAAATAAAATAAAAATAAAAATAATAAAAATGTAGGAACTAGATTCAATACAATTTATCTTATTGAGCCAGAGGATAACCTGTAAAGTCTGTTTGAAGCAGCATTGTTGACTGTTTGTTTACTACATAATGCCGGGCATACACGGCACGTTTTATGCGCCGGATCGAGCCAGCGGCATCTCCGCTCATCCGCGCGGATCGATTGCCGATCGTCCTCGCCGGAACTTCCTTATCACCGCTTGATTCCCTGCCATTGTCCGCCGGCACGGGTCGAGCTAGCGCGGGTCGAGCGGCATGATCGGGCCAGCTGAATATTATCAGCTGGCCGGATCAGCTGGTCGATACGCGGTACAGAAACGTACAGTGTATCCCCAGCATAAGAGCTGTCTGGGTAAGCTTTGCCGGATCTACCATAACGTGGCCAGAGGCAATAGGTCAGAGGGTAAGAGCAATCTGTATGACATTTCTGGAGATAAGAGTGGTCGGATCTGTCTCGAATCGACAGGAAATATTGACAAATGTATTGGTACCTTCATAAATATAAAACACCAGGAACAAGAAATTGTTCATTTTATTTATTGAAGTATCCTAAAAAAAACACAAAAAAAAACAGGGCAGGGGGATATAGATCAGTGCTGATTAGTAGTCAGATAAATGTAGGTATTGTAGAAAGAAAACCAATTGTTCTCAATATAATTGAACTTCTTGATTTCTCATGCTAATTGATCCTGAGGTGTATGGGTAAACATCCTGGGTTATCCTTTGGTTTTAACCCTTTCACTGCCAGCTGATTTGTCCTAAATGCAAACATCTACTGCCAAGTAGTTTTTAGACATTTTGCACTCATTAGGTTTACTTAGGATTTTTGACAAGAAAACCTACATGAAATAAGACATATTCTATATTGTGTGTTTAGTAATGAATTGGGCTTGAATGCTAAAATAAAATGTTAAACTTTTTCTGGAGATAGAACAACATTTTTGAGTGAAAAAAAAGTGAAATAAAAATAAAATATTTTTCTGTTGTATTTTTTTTTTCAAAGAAAAATTACATTTGCAGACAAAAATGTCCCTGTTTGTAAAAGCCATGATTCTGCTGAATCCAACTATACCAGATATGGATTGGTATCCCACTTTTCCTGTCCTTGAATAGGTGCACCAGTACAGGTAGCCAGGTATAGGTGCCGCCAGTACTGGTAGCCAGATATAGGTGCAGCCAGTATAGGTAGCCAGGAATAGATGCGCCAGTATAGGTAGCAGGTATAGGTGCCCCAGTATAGTAGTAGGTATATGTACCCCAATTTATTATTTATTATTTATTGTATTTATAAAGCGCCAACATATTACGCTGCATATAGGTAGCATGTATAGGTAGCAGGTATTGTCCCAGCATAGGTAATAGGCATATGTTCCACTGCAGGAGGGGGCCCGACATCCTCCCTCCCTCCACATGGGCAACCCTGAATAGCTTGAGCAGTGGTGCGGTGTGTAATTACATACCCAATCACTGGCTCCATGCGGTGTCCTGTCCGGCAGCAGGCTCCTTTCTCTTCTCACGATCTCTGTATGATGCGCATGTAATCCTGCGTCATACAGTAAGTAGAGAGGAGAGAGAGAGGAAACGGCTGCCCGATGGAGCAAGCGATCTGAGAAATTACACTCTGACCGCTGCTCCAACTATTCAGGGAGACAAAGGAGGGGTGCTCACATGGAGGGAGGGAGGAATGATGTTGCCCCCCCTCCCCGCTGTTCCTGCAAAACTACCAAATAATGTACTAGGTATGTTGCTGCCAGTTATAGCACTTACCTGCCATGGCGTACCTAGTAAGTGCTTGACAGTGAAAAGGTTAAATCAGGGATCTGCATGAAGTTTGCATAAGTGTTGAAACTGTGACTATTTCTGACTTTCTGTAGCTTTGAGCCACTCTTCCTATCCCCCACACACACTGAGCAGGAAAGGTGAGGAACAGGCACATTTGCCCACTGAACACTAATGATGGCCAGGTGTGGTGACTGAACTTTGGTTGGGGGACTAATACACAGCATGTTGGGGTATTTCTGTATCTATATGTATGTCTTTTGTATCTATATGCCCACTGAAACCAGTGATGATAAGTGGCAGCAGTTGTTGCAGTTTATATGTGGGGTATTTGCTGTGCATCATATGTGGGGTAATTATTGCATTTCAAATGTGTAGGGGCAGGAAGGGGGAATGTCCTCACATTGTTCGGTTCAGGCATAAAAAAGTCTAGAACAAGCCCTGTGGGTAGTAGGGGAAGATATAAAGTTCTACAGATATCGGTTTGGTCCATAATTATTATTTTACTTTTCAGTAGTGATGATTGTAATGTGCAAATTACAGTTAGGTGATTTTTTTTTTTATAAGCCCCCATACATGCTATTGTCACCAAAATGGCTACATTTGTTAAAGTGGACCTTAACTCTTGCACAGGACAGAAAGAAAACAGATAAATGCACCCTGTATGTATTTAGAGAGTTTAGCCTGTCTAATCCCCCCTCATTTGTGTCTAATAAGTTGTAATTTGATCTCTCCCCTGTGTCACCTGATTGCCACGGCAAATAAGGCAGGTAACATCCTGTGCTTTCAAATGAGCTTAACAATATGTCTGCTTCCATAAGGCCTCTTTCACAGTGCAACGTTAAAGTCGCACGTTAGAAAAATGTTTCAACGCAGACTAACGCACAGAAATAATAAGTCTGTGCGACATTCACAGTGCACACGTTGCGTTTGTGTGTAATGTATAGCGTTATTAGAAAGTGCTGCATGCTGTGCGTTATACACGTTATTAGCTGCGGTGGACTGTTTGCACATGCTCAGTAATGACTTGGAAGCATACTTTTCATTGCCTGTATGCTCTACTGTATGCAACGATAATGGGGCATTAAGTTGCGTTGCGACATTTTTGGGGCATTGCAGTGTAATTTACGTTGCGACTTTAACCTCCCTGGTGGTACAATAAATCCGCCAGGGGGAAGCGCAGCACTTTTTTACATTTTTTTTTAAAGCATGTAGCTAGCCTAGCGCTAACTACATGCTTCCCCCTCCCTTCGCTATCCCTTCCACCCCTCCAATCACCGCCGGCGCTTTTACCCTGCAGGGAATCCCGTTCTGAATGGGATTCCCTGTATGGGCTTCCCCGACGCCATGGCGACGATCGCAATGCCATCACCGATGTCATCGACGTCAGCGGGTGTTCCGATCCACCCATCAGCGCTTCCTGCCACTGATTGGCCAGGCAGTGAAAGGGGTCTGGGGGGGGCGGCGCGGCACGACGGATAGCGGCGAATCGGCGGGTAGCGGCGGCGATCGTTATGCACACGCAGCTAGCAAAGTGCAAGCTGCGTGTAGCAAAAAAAATTATGTAAATCAGCCCAGCAGGGCCTGAGCAGCACCCTCCGGCGGCTTACCCAGTGTCACACACGGGGTTACCGCCAAGGAGGTTAACATCCTACTTTGAAAGGGGCCTGAAAGCAGGAAGTAGAAACAGTGCAGATTTATTTCAGGATTTGTATCAGCTGTAACAAAGTAATTTTTTTCTTTAAGGGCTCTTTCACCCTAAGACGTTGCGTTTGATCAGGGGTGCCTCTAGCCATTTTGTCACTCCAGGCGAGAAAATCTGTGGCGCCCGACCCCATGGCGCCCCCCCATGAAAATAATGGTAATGCGCCAGCGTTTCACCAGGAATTACTCGTAATGCGGCAGCGTTTCACTAGAAAATAATTGTAATGCGGCAGTATTTCCACAGAAAAATACGCAATACGGGCAACGTTTCACCAGAGGATACAAGTAATGTAAGGATGCAGAAGTGAGCTTACGGGCTGCAGCAAGTAAACTGACAAAGCTTCTATTAGACACCGCAAGCCTGTTTAACACCTGGGGACACCACATCGGTTCCCCCCGTACAGCACTCATGACCGCCTGGTCAGCCTGGCACCCTCTACAAGAGGGTCAGAAGGAGGCACAAAGGGGCACAGAAGGAGTTACAGGGGGACTAAAGGAGGCTCACAGAAGGAGGCACAAAGGGGCACAGAAGGAGGCACAGGGGGATAGAGGAAGATGCAGGGGACAGATGTGGCACATGGGGACTGAAGAGGAATATGGAGACAGAAGGAGGCACAAAGGGAGACAGAAGGAGGCACTGGAGGGCAGAAGGAGGCAGAGTGGGACTGAAGGAGGAACGAGGGGACAGAGGTAGCACAAGGGGACAAATAAAGGCAAAGGGGACTGTAACGATTGTGGAATTATCTCTGTGATCAGCGCACAAGGGGTGCGCTGACACGGCGGAAGTCCTCCACAAGCGTATGAAAGGAGAGTACCCAGCTTTGGTGCAAAGCACCAGTAGAGGGAAACTCCCACTGGCAGATGGAGCTGTGGAGTCCAGAGGAATAAACCCTCTATACTGCCACAAATGCCAGATGGGAATTATCCGAATTGCAACAATGCTGGGCAAGATAGCCCTTAAAGAGAGCACAGAGACAGGATGCATGTGTGTGCACCAATCTAGTCGCAAATCCGCGACGGTGAGCACACAATGGCAGAAACAAAGTAGGAACGCAATCGCGAGAGAGGCGATTGCCAGAAGTGACAAGACTGAGCAGGACAGAGTACGAGAGTAGCAAAGGCACAGTAAACAAGAACAATAAGGAAAATAAACGCTAACTAAACGCGAACACCGCACTCATTCGCAACAGCGAATGTGTTTCCGGCGCAGTCTCCGCGCGTTAAGCGCAACAGAGACAAGCACGCCACCCTAACTAACCAATAACACACAAACATGAAACATAGAACGCGAACACTTGCTTAAAGATTACCTCACCGAGCCTACAGCAAGCGTTCGTATCAGACAAGACAGAGAGGAGGAACCACCGCTGCTACCGCTAGAGCGAGTGCGATCCAGACAGACAAATGAACAGGAACAGGAATAAGTCAGATAAGATCCACCGCTCTTCCACCAGAACGAGTGCGATCCGGGTTCAGGGACAGGAGAGGAAGGATCCACTGCTCTTTCCGCCAGAGCGAGTGAGATCCAAACAGGACAGACAGATGAGGTAGCCAGTAGCAACCACTGCTCCAGCTTACCCTCTAAGAACACAGATCAGAAGGATCCACAGCCGCTACCGCCAGAGACTAGTGCGATCCAAACAGATGAATAGAAGGGGCTACCAGTAGCAACCGCTGCTCTGGTTAGCACCCACAGACAGACAGAACGATTTCCTGTCGACCACCGCTGGCGACAGGACAATCGCAGCAAGAGGCAACACAGACAAAACAGATAAAGCAACCTGACTAGCACTAGAGGAACTGCCTAGTGCAGTCCCAAGAATTACTCTAAGATAACTTTAGCAAATAATAGCAAGGCTGACACTCCAGGAGTGTATTAACAAACCATCATGACCAGCAAAGCATTCTGGGAGAACCTGGCTTTTATACTGCCAGCCTTCAAAGGAGGCAGCTAGGCGATTTGCATAACAAATATATGCAAATCCCTCAGCAGCAGAGCAGGTCAGGAACTTGCAAAGAAAAGACAGTTCTCTCTTCCAGAGACCTGCAGCCCACAGACTAGAGGAATGGTCAAACAGCTGTCTGCCTGTGCAGTCAGCTGAGCGGATCATTACAGGGACATAAGGAGTCACAGAAGGGCAGAAGGAGGCACAAATGGCCACAGAAGGAGGCAGAGGTGGCACAGGGAGACTGAAGGACCACAGTGGCTGGATAGTGTAATGGTTACGGGCTCTGCCTCTGACACAGGCGACCAGGGCTCAAATCTCGGCTCTGCCTGTTCAGTAAACCAGTACCTATTTAGTAGGAGACCTTGGGCAAGACTCCCTAACACTGCTACTGCCTATAGAGCACGTCCTTGTGGCTGCAGCTCTGGCGCTTTGAGTCCGCCAGGAGAAAAGTGTAATATAATTGTTCTGTGTTTGTTTTTTTGCTTGTGAAGGAGGCACATGGAGACAGAAGGAGGCACAAAGGGAGACAGAAGAACAAACAGGGGGTCAGACATGGCACAAGGGACTGAAGGAGGCACAAGAAAACAGGAGGCACAAAGAGGGAAAGAAGAATGCACAAGTCACAGAGGTGGCAGCTGCCTGCAACTTACGCTAAGTAGATGCAGCAGAAGCAAGTAGTAGAACACAGATTGGGACAGGGCTTAGTCCAGGGCGGGGCTTAATTTGGGTGGGGCTTAACCCAGCAACATGGCGCCCCCCAGGACCAATGGCACTCCAGGCAATGGCCTGTAGTGCCTATGCCTAGAGGGGCCCCTGCGTTTGATGTAGGTTATAAAATTGGACTTTATTTTGTACTACGTTATGTGTCTCTTGGTGCGCCGTTTTCGTTGCATACTGATGGAACAAAAACGGCGCATGCTTTACATATTAAAAGAAAAACATTACTGAGCATGTGCAACACACAACGCAGCAAATTTATTGCTAAACGCACAGCATGCAGCACTTTCTTAACCTCCTTGCCGGTTCAATTCCTCCGGCAAGGAGGCAGCGCAGGAGGTTTTTTTTTTTTTTTTAAATCATGTAGCGAGCCGAGGGCTCGCGACATGATAGCCGCTGAGCGGCGGCATCCCCCCACCCACTCCGATCGCCTTTGGCGATCAGAGTATGCAGGAAATCATGTTGAGAACGGGATTTCCTGCAGGGCTTCCCCGGTCGCCATGGCGACGGGGCGGGATGACGTCACCGACGTCATGGGGAATCCCGATCCGCCCCTCTGCACTGATTGGCCAGGCAGCGCAGGGGTCTGGGGCGGGGGGGGGGGGGAGCGGCTCGGCGGGGAGCGGCGGCGATCGGAAGTTACATGCAGCTAGCAAAGTGCTAGCTGCTTGTAACAAAAAAAAATTATGCAAATCGGACCAGCGGGGCTTGAGCAATCCTCCTGCACAGGTTACCCCGAACTGAGTTCGGGATAACCAGCAAGGAGGTTAATATTGCTACACGTTACACACAACGCAACGTGTGCACTGTGAATGTCGCACAGACTTAGCATTGCTGTGCGTTAGTCTGCGTTGGGACATTTTCTAACGTGCGACTTTAACGTCGCACTGTGAAGGTACATTTCTGTATTATAGTTTACCTTTAACATTTAATAAACAACTTTTTTTTTCATCCTAAATGGGACGTTTAAGTATGTAAAGGTGGCCACACACCATACAAATTTTTAAATATCTGTTCAATTCAAGAATTGCAATCAATTTTTCTGACTGATTGTAAGATTTCAAAAATCTGACCAATGTACCACACACGTGTGTTCAATAGTTCCCTAATTATGATAAAAATGATTGGAAACTGAGAAAATTGCTATGGTGTGTAGATTAATAAATTGACAATCTAACACACACCATACAATCTTTAGAAAAATTGAAGAAAAACTTCTAGCATTCCAGATAAATAAAAATCGTAAAAAAAAAAAAAAAATGGGAAATCGATCGGATTTTTCAGTCGAATGAAAAAAAAGCATTTGATTTTTTCATGAGATCCAATCATTTATCGAATTGCCTTAAAATCGGATCATTTTATTGTATCGTGTGTGTGGCCACCTTAAGACTACCTTTCCAGCGACAGAGAGCTGTAGACAGTTTTCAGAGTATAATAACTATATTATTTATACCTCACTTATAGCGTTCAGCTGCACACACGTGCAGCCTGTGTAAACAGTAAGTTTGAGTTCCAAAGAAAATAGACTATCCACATTTTTATCAGTTTATCATGAAACCAAACATTAACAGTAACAATACCACTGGGAGGTTACTAAAATGAAGTTGCTGAAGTTTGGTAACAACATAATGTAGACTTTATATCCAGAGCAATTTAGTACTCTTAATTATCCTAACCTTTACTTAACTGGGGTACTAGCAGAGCTTCTTCTTGGTATATAAAACAAAATCATGTAGAGTATTTTCCTAACTTGTATTAATAAATATTAGCTTTATTAATACTGGACTACAAGTTTTGTGGGACTTTCTAAGGTCACTGAATGTATGGTAAAAGATACTGTGTACTGGTAAGGCTGTTCCCTTTGATGTGGAATGTGAGCCCTTTCACAAGGGTTTGAATCCTGGCTCAAGCCAGTACGTAAAACAGTAAGGAATCCTTGTAAAGGTTTTGCATAGCACTGAGCAGTTTCCCTAGTACCTCAGTACTCCCCTTTCCAGTGTATACAACTTAATAGGAGATAGAGGAGGAAAAACTAGACACCTAACTCCAGAATGGGTCATTCCAATGTTTCTCTCAAGTGATTCAAATGATTACACATATTTGGTGAACAAATATTTGGTGAATAAGCCTCTCACCTACACCAAGGAAATTTAATGAATTTATTATTTATATTATTTATATTTATTTATAAACAATTTATGTCAATGAAAAGTGCCTATTTGTTTTATGAAAATAAATAACAGTATTTCAACTTTGATTATAAAAGTTTCTGTAATCATGATGAAGGAGATAACATAGTAAATATACAAAGAAATGTCTTAACTCTTTCAAAACCGGACGGCTCTGGCTCCATAACGGAACCTTAAAGGAATACCTTAGTCCTTAATTGAATCAGAAATTGATGCCCTGTGTGTGTGTGTGTGGAGGTGTGCATGGGCTTAATGCACCTCCTGTGGCCTGGCATCTTTTTTCCATTCATTTGTAACGGGCCCTGCTTCAAAGCCCTGGTTGGTGGGGTCGGCGCAGACTCAGTATGTCTGTGGAAGTATGCACGCACTCAAGCGGGAAGACGTAGCCAGCTCCTGACTAAGACATGGAAGCTCTGACCTCACCGAGACAGCTTAGCGAGCGGGTGCAGCAACGGAACAGCAGTGGGAACAGCGAGGACGGTGTGACAGTAAATTGATGGAATCTACGTCCTGCCAGAGGCGCACAGCCACCAGCAGGACGTAGATTCCAACTGCATCGGTATGGAAGAGGAGCTGTAAAATGCAGTACATTTTTCAGGATACCAATGTTTACTTTAAATATTCTGGTTTCAGCATCATAGTTATTTGGGTTGAAAAAAGACATACGTCCATCGAGTTCAACCAGAGAACAAAGTACAACACCAGCCTGCTCCCTCACATATCCCTGTTGATCCAGAGGAAGGCAAAAAACCCTTACAAGGCATGGTCCAATTAGCCCCAAAATGGAAAAAAATCCTTCCCGACTCCACATGGCAATCAGATAAAATCCCTGGATCAACATCAATGGGCATTACCTAGTAATTGTAGCCATGGATGTCTTAACTCAGGAAAGCATCTAAGCCCCCTTTAAATGCAGGTATAGAATTTGCCATAACTACTTCCTGTGGCAATGCATTCCACATCTTAATGACTCTTACTGTAAAGAACCCTTTCCTAAATAAATGGCTAAAACGTTTTTACTCCATGCACACATCGTGCCCTCTAGTCCTCTGAGAAGACCTAGGGACAAAAAGCTCATCCGCCAAGCTTTTATATTGCCCTCTGATGTATTTATACATGTTAATTAGATCCCCTCAAAGGCATCTTTTCTCTAGACTAAATAAACCCAGTTTATCTAACCTTTCTTGGTAAGTGAGACCTTCCATCCCACGTATCAATTTTGTTGCTCGTCTCTGCACCTGCTCTAAAACTGCAATATCTTTCCTGTAATGTGGTGCCCAGAACTGAATTCCATATTCCAGATGTGGCCTTACTAGAGAGTTAAAAAGGGGCAATATTATGCTAGCATCTCGAGTTTTTATTTCCCTTTTAATGCATCCCAATTCCCAAAATTTGATTAGATGCAGCTGCAGCGGCTTGGCATTGAATATGATTATTTAACGTGTTGTCGATGAGTACTCCTATGTCCTTCTCCAAGTTTGATGTCCCCAACTGTATCCCATTTATTTTGTATAGTGCTAGACCATTGGTACAACCAAAATGCATGACTTTACATTTTTCAACATTGAATTTCATCTGCCATTTATGTGCCCATATAGCCAGCCTATCCATATCCTGTTGCAATATGTCACTATCTTCCTGAGAGTTGATGATTCTGCACAATTTTGTATCATCTGCAAAAATAGCAACATTACTTTCTACTGCATCTACTAGGTCATTAATAAATAAATTGAAGAGCACTGGACCCAGTACAGACCCCTGTGGGACCCCACTGCTAACAGTCACCCATTTTGAGTATGATCCATTGACCACAACTCTTTGTTTTCTGTACATTAGCCAGTTCCCTGTCCATGCACACAGACTCTTCCCCAGTCCTTGCATCCTCAACTTTTGAACAATACTTTTGTGGGGAACAGTGTCGAAGGCCTTTGTAAAGTCCAAGTATATCACATCTACAGCATTCCCAATATCCACATTAGCGTTCACTACCTCATAAAAGCTGATCATGTTAGTCAAACAGGACCGGTCTTTAGTAAACCCATGCTGATGCTAAGAAATAAGATTATTCTCTACTATGAAGTCCTGTATAGTATTTCTTAGTAACCCCTCAAATAGTTTGCATACAACTGATGTTAGGCTTACAGGTCTATAATTTCCTGGATCTGATTTTTTGCATTTCTTAAATAATGGGAAAAGGGGTTTATCTATAACTGAACTTAATTCTCTTAGGACCCGAGGATGCATGCCATCCGGGCCAGGTGCTTTGTCTATTTTTATTTTATTTAGTCTTGCCTTTACTTCTTCCTGCGTTAAGTATTTCATATTACAATTGGAAGATTGAGACTCTTCTGCATCTGTAATTTGCAACAGTGATGTTTCCCTTGTGAAGACAGAAGCAAAGAAAGCATTTAATAACTCTGCCTTACCTTGGTCATCCACCATTGAGTTCCTACTCTTATCCTTTAGGAGTCCAATACAGTCGACCTTTCTTTTTTTAGAGTTGATGTACTTGTAAAACTTCTTTGGGTTAGATTTGATATCCCTAGCAATTTGATTTTCAGCTTCAATCTTTGCCAGCCTAATTTCTTTTTACAGCTTTTATTGCACTCCTTATAATTGCTTAATGCAGCCTCTGTCTTTTTCCCCTTCATTTTATCTCTAACCTTTCTATTCATCCATAGAGGCCTTTTTTTTATTCCTAAACGTTTTGTTTCCATATGGGAAATACATACTACAATATTGGTTTAGAATAAGTTTAAGGCTGCTTACACACCAAGACGTTACAGGCGCACGTTAGTGCGCCTGTAACGCTCCCCCAACGCACAGCAATGTAACACAAGTGGGCTGTTCACACAGCCCACGTTGCGTTACATGTAATGCTGCACGTTCTCCGCAAAGTGCAGCATGCTACGGCGTTGGAGCGGCTATAGCCGCGTTAGACTGTTTGCACATGCGCTACTTAATATTCACTGCACTGGCGGGCGCTGATTGGCTGGCGGGACCACGTGATGTGGAGTGTCTCGCTCCGCATCACGTGGTCCCGCTGGCCAATCAGCGCCACTCTGGGAGACATAGGAATCGAGCCGCCTAACGCGGCTCACTCTACCGTCGGCTCTTGCAGCACCATACGTTGTGTTAGGTGCACGTTATGCGACCTTAACGTGGCACCTAACGCAACGTCTTGGTGTGCAAGAAGCCTAAAAGCTTGCCATTTCCCTTCAGTGTCCTCCCCTTGTAGCACATTATCACATTTCACCAAACTTAGCGCCTGCCTGAGTTGATTGAACTTTGCTTTTCTAAAATTCATAGTTTTAGTAATCCCGCTGCCCATCAGTTACCAGATCAAATGTTTTCATGTTGTGATCACTATTTCCCAAATGTTCTTGAACCTGCACATTTGATATGTTATCTGGTCTATTTGAAATGATCAAATCCAGTAACGCATTCCCCCTAGTTGGTTCCATTACCATTTGAGTCAGAAACACTTCCTATATAGCTATATACTGTATTATTGCATATTGATATGTAGCCCCATCCTCCCACTGAGGCTTGGCCTAGCATTTTGGCAGACCAGGAATATTTTGTTCTGGCTTTAGAACATTCATAAAGGAACATTCGCAAAGATCACCTGCTAGTACTAAAGATGTTGTCACCTGTAAATCAGGGAGAGGAAGGATTTTACAATGGGAAGACACTGACCAAATAGTTTATAAATTAATATTGTAAAAAAAGATAAGCAATTGTATTCATTATGTTATTTTAACTACAGTTCCTCTTCCTCTTGCATAGCTCAGAAAGAAATGTGCTCCCTCTTGCAGATAATTAACTTTCATTGAGGTTAACATGTCAGTCTTCATTTAAAATGAGGAATTAACCCTATACATGCTGGAAAGAGAATATTTTATCAACTGAATAGTAGTAGCAGTAGAGTAGAATACCGTGTTCACTATCAGTAAAAGCAAAAAGTTGTGTATCAGGATGATACCACTTGTAATTAAGATATCTGAATTACATTTATTTATGTCTGCAAAATAAATTATGTATCTCCTTTTGATTTTCAAAACTTCTTTTTTTATCAACTGCAGGAATTCTGTACTCACTGACAGTGGCGTAGCTAAATGGCTATGGGACCCAATGCTATACCCCTCCCCCCCCCCCCCCCCCCCCACAGCACTCTATACTTAACAATTCATAGGGTGCACCAAAATCTACCAAGGTTAACCACAGTGTCAGAGATGCAAGAAGGGGATGGGGAACAGTTTGTTAATTATTAGTACTATTTAAAGTATGTAGAAAAAGAACCGCACACCATATTGTGCGAGAGCTGGTGCAGGACTCCTAGGCAGCATAAACAAGTATCCAAAGGAGGGGTCTGCACACAGTCTTAGTGAAGCAAAAAGTGCAAGTTTTTATTGCTCCATTACACACATGCAAATGTTCATCTGACCATATGGTATATTGTATATGCTTTTTTTGCCTATGCTTTGACAAAGGGGACCCCTAAAGGCCCCAAAATGATTGTTGACCAAAATGGTCAGATGAACGTTGCATGTGTGTAATGGAGCAATAAAAACTTGCACTTTTTGCTTCACTAAGACAGTGTGCGAACCCCTCCTTTGGATACCCATCTATAATAGGCCACCTGTTACCTCCGGTAATTACTGGGAGATAGTATCAATGAAGAAGCAATTTAACCAATTTGCTACATATTTTAAATTAAACACCTTTATGCCACTTAAAGTGAGCCACTTTAATGGCAAACAACAGACTAAAGCCTTGTACATGCTCTAAAGTTGTTCCAAAAACTGAGTAATGATAGTTAAGGGCAGCAACTGAGTAATGATAGTTAACCTCTTCCTGTCCGCTTAACGCATCGGGAAGGTGGCAGCCCTAGGACCGCGTAACACCAAAAGGTCTCTGCACTCTGCAAGATGAATATTGTATCCTAGGAGATTACTCGGGGAAAAAAAGTGAATTGCATATGGGCCATAGTGTCTGGAAAGTCGTGTGGAAAAATTAGTACTTTTTCAACACTGACATGTGTAAACCCTACTTAAAAGTATTAAAAACTGTCAGTCACTTTCTAATTGATTTCCTGGATGAACAAAAAATAATTCAAAACACTATATTAAATGAAACCCCCCCCCCAAAAAATAAAAAAAATTATCTCATCAGTAACAAAACCACAAGGCTGCATGCCTGACCATGAGACATTTACCCTTATTGCTTTAAATGTTTGTAATTATCCTATTCCCTCCTCCTGTCACTCACAGACTCATCAAACAGAAAAAATGGTTCATGATCATGAAGAGTTTGTTAGTGCATAGTTGAGCAAACCTATTGCTTGTTAATGATTCCCTTGTGAATGACTGTTTATAAGTGCAAAACTTTTGTTTATCTTTGTTTTCAAGTAATTATGGATGTTTTTGAACTAAGGAAAAAACACTGGATTTAATGGGTGCTTTTAATACTATAGGGATCTAAATCTACCTTGAGATTTAGAAATTATGTTTTTCTGTTATCAAATATTATGATTAAATATTATGATTAAAGAGTGTAATGCCTAGTGGGATATTGTAACTTGTAATGAATATTTAGATGAGGAAATTAGACCAAGATGACTGAGATGGGATTAAGCAACTACTGATGCACAATGTAGCAAGCAACACAAAGACTGAGAATTTTTTTTTTCTTATAGCAATGCGGGGTGCATTTAATTAAGTTGCTTATTAAACACTAATATAGGAGACTAAATATATTTAATGCTCAAATCAATGGGATGAAATGGAGTTTAGATTCTTGTAAAACTAAGAATGAATATTAGGATTGTTCTCAACATTTCCAAAGAGATCTATGAAACCGTCAAAAGAAAATAAGGGACCATAAGAATACATTTTAGAGGAAATTTTAGAAAGTAAGTAAGGCCTGTCTGGTGTGTCAACAGAACCCTGAATACAATAATGATCCCAAAAAAACACAACTGCATCTAGTATGTTTATAGAGGATAAGATTTCTGGGCCCATATGCAATTGTTTTTTTCTCCTATGTCTTGTCATAGAAGATAATTAATTCAATCCTCTGTTTCAAATAACTTTTCAGCACTTTGTAATAAAAAAAAAATACCCAAAAAATACTATCAAAATAAAATTATGCTGAGTAATTTCTTGTTTGCTGGTGGCTTAAAGAGACCCTGTAACAAAAAAAAGTCCCCTGGAGGTACTCACCTCGGTAGGAGGAAGCCTCAGGGTCCCAATGAGGCTTCCTCCTCCGCTGTAGCTGCAGGCAGTCCAACGCTGGCTCCCCCAAAGTGTCCGGCAATCCTCCCTTGACAAGGCTTACAACTGCTGATAAGCGCTGATTTATATACCTTTCCTGGCTTCAGAGGGGGCGCTGTTGCGGCTCTCCGCACGGAGATAGGCAAAAATATCCGATCTCCATCGGGTCTGCTCTACTGTGTAGGTGCAGGAGACTTGCATCGGCTCAGTAGAGTGGCCCGACAGCAATCGGCTATTTCTGCCCATCTCCGAGGCGGAGAGCCGATACAGAGCCTGCGCTGGAGCCAAGGAGGTAAATATTTACATCTCGCCATTCCGGGAGAATTTTCTCCACCGCCGTGGGACCGAGGAAGACGGGGGAAGAATCCATAGGATCCTGAGGCTTCCCCCACCCAAAGTGAGTACCCCCCCAGGGGAGGTTTTTTTCGTTACAGGTTTTCTTTAAAGGGAATTTTATTGACTAGGTGTGAAAATGTCACCTAGAAGAAAACTAAGGTTAAAACATGAATTGCAAATGGGGCCTAATGTTCATTGCAGGGTATGGTTTTAGGGAAGTTAGGGATGCTTGTGAACCTTAGTTGCTTCCACAATAGCCTTATTATAGCTCTCACTAACCAAATATTTATACACCACAATTACTACCTTGAAAGACAGTAATACCTCAGCGCACCAACGGACAATAAAGATGGCTTTTCTTACAAGTATGCCGCCGCTCCAACGAGCCAGGCCAGCCAATGGAATATGTGAAAGGAGCAATACAGTAACTCTTTCGGCCGTGCGGGTGGTTGTTAGTACCTCTCTCTATGCAAACAAAATCTTGCTGTAATCCCGATATCCAGGAGCGCGATGAGAAAGCAGCAGGAGTGATTAAACTGGCCTTACAGGACACAGACTACTTGGTGAGCAGCCAGGTGGACTTTATCTGTGAACTTTTTCACTTTTCCACAATGTGCAATTACTTCTGGTTTGATGGGAGTTTCTATTTACAGAGGAAAGGTGTGGCGATGGGGGCTAAACAAGCTCCGAGTGTAGCTAACCTTTACATGGCGGCATGGGAGGACACATTCCTACCTGCCTACCTGAAAAAATCCCTACTTTTCTGGAAACGTTTCATTGACGATTGTATCTTTGTATGGCAGGGAGATGAACCTTCCCTCTTGTCATTCATCAAATACATCAACACCAATAACTGGAACTTAGAGTTCTCTGTTGAGTATAACAAGAGAGAAGTAAATTTCCTTGATCTCAACATATTTGTGGAAAATGGATGTTTGAACACTAAATGTTTCTTTAAAGAAAGCGATAGGAATTCCTATATAGGAGCCAATAGTTGTCACCATGCCCCCTGGCTGCAGAATGTACCATGAGGACAATTCTGCAGAGTCCGTAGAAACTGCACGAAGGATTCTGATTATTGGTCACAATCTAAAATCCTGCAGGACCGTTTTATAGAGAAGGGATACGATGAAGGACTCATATATGAGGAGAGATTGAAAGTCCTTAAAGAAGGAAGAGAAGTGAGACTTATGAAGAGAGCTACCACCACTAAGAACAGTCCTTGCCCAGGTGGATCAGAGTTTGCCTTTTTCACTACCTATTCTCGTGACCACAAGAGATGTAAGAAATTGTTGTCAGAAAGTTGGGACATTTTAAAAGAAGACCCTGTACTGGGACCTACACTCCCAGATAAACCGAAAGTTGTGTTTAGAAGACCTAAGAACCTGGGGAACAAACTGGTAAAAAACTGTATCCGTGAAATAAGACCCCCCAGGTTTCCATTTTTAAAGGGATTTTTTCCATGTAAGAAGCCAAAGATTTGTAAGATTTGAGAATTTGGGGGGCAGAAGGTGACTACCTTCACCTCCACAGCTAATGGGAGAAGTTTTAAAATAGATCAATTTATCACTTGTAACACAATTAATGTCATATACGTATTGGAGTGCCCGTGTGGCAAGCAATACGTGGGAAGAACTGGCAGGTGGGCGAAGAAAAGGTGCTCGGAACATGTGTACAACATCATGCACCCTGAAAAGAAAAAACATAGTGTGCCGGAACACTTCTTGAAACACCACAACCGCGATCCCACTGAAGTTAGATGTTATGCTATCGACACCATCACGCCACATTGGCGTGGTGGCAATGTGATAAAAACTCTGTCCCAATTGGAAACTCGCTGGATCTTTCAGCTACAGACTTTAGCACCAAATGGATTAAATGCCAACATTGACCTTAATTGTTTCATTAGAGATGAATAAATTTTGGAGATAATCCTTGCAATTGTATACATTTTAGTTCCTTTTTATTTTTATTTGTTTTTAGCTATTTTACTGTTAAGCTGTTGCTTATCTTATTCAGTGTTCAGTGTGACGTTCCCCTCCCTTTCCCCTGCTCATACAGCAGGGGTTAATTGTTTTCTGAGAGGAGGAGCAATTGTTTTCTGAGAGGAGGAGTTTCATGTATTTAACCTGCTCAAGTTGATTGTAGCCCCACCCCCTGACGAAGGCATTACGCCGAAACTCGAGTCGGGAAGTGAGGCTGCAAATTGTTATGTGCAAATAAACAAGCTTTTATCCAGTAAGTGGAAACCCTCTGCGTGGCTCCTTTAAGCGCACAGTGTACACTATTGTCTGCTCATTTTGTCCCCCAGCCAGGAAGCGCCGCTGCTGCCTTCACTGCTATTGGGACGGAGCCACTGTTGGAACGCAAGGAAGCCAGCTACAGGAAGTTCGGGTATCAGCTGACCAGGGGATCACATGGTCAGACTCCATCCACGTAGAGCTGAGCGGCATCGCGCTCCTGGATATCGGGATTACAGCAAGATTTTGCATAGAGAGAGATACTAACAACCACCCGCACGGCCGAAAGAGGTACTGTATTGCTCCTTTCACATATTCCATTGGCTGGCCTGGCTCGTTGGAGCGGCGGCATACTTGTAAGAAGAGCCATCTTTATTGTCCGTTGGTGCGCTGAGGTATTACTGTCTTTCATCCTTCTACTTGGGGCTTGGGACTCGCCCCCACCTCTTAGCGGCACATCAGTCTCATATTTTTGCGCTGTGTCCTACTGCTACAATTTCACAATTACTACCTTGGAGAGTAAAAATAATAATCATCCCATAAAACTGAATTCAGTGAAAAAAATTTTTTGTTAATCTTCCAGACACATCAGACCATTGTTTACAGATTTGTATAGATCTCTTCTTAACTACCTGCGGACCAAGCGAGTATAAATCTACGGCGGGCAGGGGGCGCTGTGGTCCTGACTGGACGTAAGCTCTACGTCCCATTGACCGCGCGCCCCCACCCGTTCCCGTCGCTCGGTCCGCTCTGCCCCGCCGCAATGTGATGCCCTGCCGCCTCTATGACGTCAGAGCACTGTGAGCCGGGCAGGAGCAGTTTTCATTGGCTCCTGGCCCTGTCATTCATGCAAGCCGTTCCCATTGGCTTACATGGAATGAAAGCGGCTCCTGACCGGCGCACAGCGCTCTGCCGTCATAGCGACGGCAGAGAGAGCAGCCTGTGGCGGGGACAGATCGACGTGTCCGGCGGGAGCGACGGTAACTTGCGGCGATTCATCGGGAAGCGGCGGTTTGCTGGACCAGTACCCTCTGGTCCTTAAGAGGGCAGAGGGTGCTGGTCCAGAAAGGGTTAAGTAAGAATACCATAATGTTATCACAATTCATGGACCTGTTAGGATATACAAGTATCATGATAAAACGAGTGATGTGTTCAGTGTTGGCAATCACAGTGCCAGTAAGTGCAGAGCAGACCATTTTGCATAAACAGTATAAGAAGGGAAAGGTTGGCAGTTTAGATGCTAAATCTACTTGCTAAAGTAAACAATGTTTTTTGAATTTCTTTTGCAGGGTCACATAAAGGAGTTCTTAGTGAAATAAAAAGTGTAACTATATTAATGACAGTATATAATCCTCATGTATTCTTACTATTTATTGTCATCTTAAGCCCATTGTATACTATCAGACAAGCTTTAGATCAGCTAATTATCAATATCTGACTGACTGATTTTAATTGTTTACTTGTGTACCTCTGTACACCAGTCAAGATTCCATCACATCAGTAGACATATGATGGAATGTTGATCTGACAGCTGCCTGTGCTAGCTCTGTACTGCTGAGCTGTTTCTCAATGCTGTGCAAAACTACAGGAGCATCAGTCAAGCATCTGCCCATTATACGTTCCTTCTTCCACATTATAATATTCATATATTGATCTGATAAAGAATATGGCTTTTGCCAATCATAAGATGTAAGATCAATAATTAAATGGTTCTATTGTACTGATCAAACGTGCAATAGTTTTAATAGGTTTGCATTAAAAGGGATATTTTATTAAATGTAATGTTTCATCTATCAACCTGTGGCAGAATCACAAATACAGCAGTTTGTCGCTAAGCAGATAGATAGGAAACACTTCGATTTCAGTTGATTTACTGTATTTTTCGGACCATAAGACGCACCTAGGTTTAGAGGACAAAAACCAGGGTAAAAAAAAAATACTAAACCTGGTGCATCCATGGTGCAGGGGCATCTTTGGGATGTTCTTTCCCAATTATTGTGTCCGTCTTAGAGAGGTAACTGTGCCTGGTGCTCTGCTATACTGCATCATTCACACCTGTCCCTGAGCAGTCCCGCTGTGCATCCTTACTGACCTTCCAGCTTCCTGTCCTCTTCTACCTTTGCGGTGTCCTCTGTTCTAACCTAATCCTTCTCTATTCCTGCGTGGTGGCTGCTGTTCTGGAATACATGGTGCCTATCTGGGGTCTGAGGCATAGTCTCCTTGCATGACTGGGGGCTGTCTTATGCCTACAAGGCAATGGTCACACTGCGAAAATCATCACTGAATGGGATAATGGATCTTCTCTCTGATCATTACTCCAGCACTGACAAACAATGGAAAGTGCAAAGGAGAAAGGCCAGCTCACCCACTCAGATTACATTACCCTCAGTCAGCAAACAAAAGTCTTTCCACACCTCCTCCCTCCTGCTGGAGCAGCAAATTCACAGAAAATTACCCAAAACACTTTGTTGAGCCACACAAATACTTGACACAGCAGCTGACTTCAGGTCCCTTGCTGGTGTGATCTCGGAGGCGGGACCATAGAGCAGTCATTGACAGAGGTATGGTACTGCCTCTGAGATCATCTGGTCCTGTCAACAAGCAGAGCGGCGGTGTCTGATGGGGCTATAGCTGATGCACCTTGCCTGATTGGCCGCTCTGTGTGGAGACTGAAGGGAAAGCCGCAACGTGCACAAGAGTACACGCTGCCCAAGCCACAGCTGCCAGCTGGAGAAGGCTGTTGCTAGCAGAAAGGGCCTCTCATGCTCGGGATCCCAGGATTGGAAGCGATGTAACATTAGGCTGACCGAGCTCACTGATGCCAGCGTTATCAGGATCGCGGCAGTTTCCCCTTCTCTGTATATCGGGCAGCAGCCAGTCCATGATGTGTGTGTGAAGCCGCAGCCGCCACACATGGATGGAGGATTAAGCTAGGACAGAGGACATAAGAAAGGTAGAAGACATGGGGACAGCCTCGGTAGGAATAGTGATGTTTAGCACTTGTGGGGAATACGTTTGCACTGATCTGATTTACAGCATTCGGACCATAAGACGCACTGACGCACTGACTTTTTCTCCCCACTTTTGGTCCGAAAAATATGGTAATTCTTTACTATTGATTGAGATATATGTAATTGTTGTGCATATAACTCAAACTCAATCTGCCAATTAATTTAATACCAAATGCTGAACATACAGTTAAAGCAGTGATGCTCGGTTTCACAGATTTGACCAAATTCTGCCACGGCGGAATCAAAAGGTCGTGATTTTGATCCAGATTTGAAATGGACTTACGAATTTGACTCAGATTTTTGCCGTGATTGCCTCTAAAATCCGAGATCACGGCTGTGATCTGGATTTTCCTTTACCGTTAATAGCAAAGCGCCCATACATGCTACAATCACCAAAATTGCATTGATTATAAAGGTGATCAGTGTCTACAACTTAAAAAAAAATTCAAAAAGACTTTATAGTTTTTGTGACAATCCCCTTACAAGCTATAAACAGCAAATATGCAGGATATGTTAAGTAGAACAGTAGGAAGAAGGGAATTTTTTTCTAAAACACCTTATACTTTTTAAGAAAATCGATTTTAAAGGTTCAAAGGAAAATAGTATACATTTAAACGTGGTAATGACAGTTAATGTATTTACCGCATTTGCATGTATACTTTTTTCATTTGAAATTTCCTTTGAACATTTAAAATCGATTTTGTCAAAAAGTATAAAGTCTTTTTGAAAAAAAATGTTTTTAAGTTGAAGCCACTGATCACCATTAAAATCCATTAAGTTCTGGTGATTGTAGCAATATATGGGGCTTTGCCATTTTTTCCCCTTGTTCCAACTGTTCTACCTAACATATCCTGCAAATTTGGTGTTTATATCATGTAAGGGGGCTTTGTTATTGGCCGCTAAAGCCTGCAGGTTTAATCACGGATATTTTTACAAGCCGTGATCGCGTTCCGAATACTAGTAACCACGGTCAAATCCATGATTGAATTCCGTGATCGAGAATCGGATCACAGCGGCAGATAGTGAAATAATGCTCGTGAATCACAGCTATTTCGTGATCACGAGGTCGTGATGAGCATCACTGGTTAAAAGGTTTTTCTGTTTTGGATACTTTAATTGCATTATTTATTCACACAACTTTCAATGCAAGACTGCTTTAAATAAAAAAGCATCATTGTCTGGACAATACTGGTAAACATGGACAATGAAAATGTATGTCATTGCTCCAACCGCAAATTTATATGATGCTTTATCAAAATGATTGTGTGTCTGTAAAGCTGTCCACCTGTTTGTACTGTACAATCCTTAGAAAAACTTTACTCATAAAGTAAACTAAATAGTATGAGGACCAAGAGAGCGGATGTAATTTGGATACATAACTCAGGTAGTCTATTATTGCAATTTAGATATAGAGCAAGGGACTTGAGAGGCACCAGCCCGGGGTGCAGTGCCATGAGGATGCAGCACCACCCCCCTTCCCAAAGTGCTGAGCCCCCTTGTCCTCCAGCTGCAGTAATGGCAGAGGGGCGACTCCTGAGTATTGTGGGATAGAGAGTTTATTCACCTCTTGGCACAAGATTGCCGCTGGAGGAGTCAGACAAGACAAGCACGGATGAGCAGAAACTACGCCAGTGCAAATTTATGCATCATAGTTCGCATCTATGCATCGTAGTTCATAGGTGAAGTTTCAAAACTACACATGCAAATTTACACGTAGCAAAGTACCACTACGCTTAGCTTACGCCCACTATGCGTAGTTAACATGTGTATTGCGTAGTGAACTACAAATGCGTTCCATGTGCGATTGTATGCTTACAAATGTACGCATTGGAAAGGGAAATGTACTCATAGAAGAGTTCCCGGTATAAGCATTTAAAGAGAAATGAATGCGTAAAATGTTCTGCATGCGGTCATAAGCATCCGCATACACTACGCTTCATGCTACGCGTAATTGCGTATTTTAATGCGTAGTCTACAAAATGCATATGAACCGAATATTTTATTTCGAAGCCGTAGTTTACTGAAGCGTAATTGCATAAAACTATGCATAGTTTCAGCGTAGCGAAGTTGGCGGACTACGACCATCCCTGAAGACAAGACACATAATATTTAGATTGCTTTTTTCCTGGCTGACTAAAATCCCCAGAGCTGCAGCCACTAGGGCAAGCCCAAAAGGCAGTAGCAGTGTTAGAAAGTCTTGCCCAAGGTATCCCTACTGAATAGGTACAGGCTTACTGAACAGGAAGAACTGAGATCTGAACCCAGGGATTCACTATCCAACCACTGCATGGAGAGAAGATGCTGTGAAATGTCTGAAGAGAGATCTTGATGCAGAGAGGGGAGTAAACACTCTGCATATGGGTAGGCTACTTAATATGGGGGCACATCTGCTATCTATAATGGGAAGGTGGACTACCTGATACTGGGAGAAAAAATGGATATCTAAACTGAGGGTAAAACTACTGAATACTGGAGGGGCAACTAGCTACCTATACTGCATACCTCCCAACTTTTCAAAATCAGAAAGAGGGACATTTAAGACATTAAGACACACCCCTGCCACACCTCTAACCACGCCCACACAACAAAACATTCATATAATGAATTTATGAGCAATAAATATTTTAATAATTTACATAAAAATAAGCAGTACACCAATTTAAAGCATTGGAATAAACTTTAGCTTTGCAAACTGCAGTGGGTGCTCAGTTGCAGGTAGAGATGGCCCGAAGCTCCGTTTTTCAGTTCCTGGTTCGTGAACTTCCACAAAAGTTCAGTTTGCGCGAACGTACGCAAACCGCAATAGACTTCAATGGGGAGGCGAACTTTGAAAACTAGAAACACTTATGCTGGCCATAAAAGTGATGGAAAAGATGTTTCAAGGGGTCTAACACCTGGAGGGGGGCATGGCGGAGTGAGATAAATGCCAAAAGTCCTGGGGAAAAATCTGGATTTGAAGCAAAGCAGCGTTTTAAGGGCAGAAATCACACTGAATGCTAAATTGCAGTGCTTTAAAACATCTTGCATGTTTATACATCAGAGAGTGTAATTAGTGTACTTGTTCACATTGACACACCATACTCACTGTGTAACGCACCGCAAACAGCTGTTTGTGTTGTGACGGCCGTGCTGGACTGGTGCGCATCATGGCGAGAGTGCTCTTCCTCAGTGATATCAGGCAATGTCGGACTGCCTTATCAACTTTCGATGGTTCTTTCTCTACCATTGTTAAAGCTTACATCTATTTTTTTTTTTATTACATTTTCTGCTGGCTGTTCAGTACCTGCAACGAGAATTTGTTATGGAGGGAAAGTTTGCTATTGTGAGTGACCACGGGTAATGGCTGGGGAATCAGGGTTTGATTCCAGTCCGGAGTGGGAGCCTGAGAACTGTCTACAACCACCACACATCCAAGTAAGGACCCATTTGCTGTATAAATAATGTACCTGCCCTGACCGTGCTTTGCAGACCAGGCATCTGTGGTCAGATGGACCCTTGACCCAGCGCTGTGTTCCAGAGATGACACCACTTGCCTTTAACGAGAATCTGTTATGGAGGGCAAGTCAGCCATTCATTTAACTGTGTGAAACTTTCGATGGTACTTTCTCAGTAGCATGGTGACCACAGGTAATGGCTGAGGAATCCTGGTTCGATTCCGGTCCGAAGTGGGAGCCTAAGAAACAGCTACCACCACCACACATCCAAGGAAGGCAGCAGGCAAACTGTGGGCAAAGGATCAGGAACGGCTCTCACACATCCAAGGAAGGCAGCAGGCATGGCATGCACGTCCCGAGGTAGTGACCAAAAACAACAATACAGGAGGACTTTCGAAGCCCTGCTGTATATGACACTGATCAACTTTACTACCTGTAACGAGAATCTGTTATGGAGGGCAAGTCTGCCATCCATTCAAGTGAAAGGTATGCACTGACTGCCAGGTATAATACAATGTGCAGTCAAAGATGCAATGAAAGGTATGCAGTAACTGCAAACAGCTGTTTGTGTAGTGACGGCCATGCTGGACTGGTGCGCACCATGACGAGAGTGCAGGTGATGGCGGCTTTCCAGCCCATATGGGTGCCGTGCTGAGGTAGCTAAATGACAGAACAGTGACTGTCCAGCTGATCAGATTTTGTCTGTCCACAATGAAGCAATAACCTTATTATCTTGGGCGAGCCCCCCCCTGAGACACTCATATAGCCAGCGGTCATTGCTTCATTGTAATACGCAAGCCCCTTCACCGCAGCAAGGTAATGATCACGAAGGGGAAGTGGCACATGTACATTCCTTTTGTTTTGTTGTTGCAGCTGCAGTGCAGCCAGAAAGTGCAGTGTGGGGAGCGACTTAGTCTTGGGGCGGGCAGTAGCCCTCCGGGATCCATGCCTCATTCATTTTGATAAAGGTGAGGTACTGAATACTTTTGTGACTTAGGCGACTTCTCTTCTCAGTGACAATGCCTCCCAGCTGCACTGAAGGTCCTTTCTGATAGGACGCTTGAGGCAGGGCAAGACAGAAGTTGGCTGGCAAATTGGGACAGCTTTGGCCACAGGTCTACCCTGCGCACCCAGTAGTTCAAGGGTTCATCGCTGCTCACAGTGTCTACATTCACACTTAAGGCCAGGTAGTGGGCTACCTGCCGGTCCAGGCATTGGTGGAGGGTGGATCCAGAAGCACTAAGGCTGATGTTGGACTAAAGAATGTCCGCATGTCCAACATCACCATGAGATCACTGGAGCGTCCTGTCCTTGCCTGCGTGGACATGGGAGAAGGATTACTGGCAGTGATACCTTTATTGCATTGTGCTGTGACATCACCCTTAAACGCATTGTAAAGCATAGATGCCAGCTTGTTCTGCATGTGCTGCATCCTCTCCGCCTTCAGGTGAGTTGGTAACATGTCCACTTTGTGCCTATACCGAGTGTTTAGTAGCGTGACCACCCAGTACAGCTCATTCCCCTTGAGTTTTTTTATACGGGGGTCCCTCAACAGGCTGGACAGCATGAAAGACGCCATCTGCACAAAGTTGGATGCAGATGTACTATCCATCTCCTCTTCCTCCGTGACGTCAGGTAAATCCTTCTCCTCCTCCCAGCCACAAAAAATACCACGGGAACGTTGAGCAGCACAAGCCCCCTGTGACACCTGCTGCGGTTCTTCTGTCACCGCCTTCTCCTCCTCCTCCTCCAAAGAAACACCTTCCTCATCATCCGAGTCTGACTCCTCTTCCCCACACGACTCTCCCTCCTCTTCCTTCTCCCCCCTCTGTGCTGCCGCAGGTGTTGAGGAAACATCTGGTTCTGATGCAAATTGATCCCACAACACTTCCTCCCGTAACTGTTCCTCTTCACGCTCCTCCACAGCTTGATCCACCACTCTACGCACGGCACGCTCCAGGAAGTAAGCGTACGGGGATCAAGTCGCTGATGGTGCCTTCACTGAGACTCACCAGGTTGGTCACTTCCTCAAACGGCCACATGAGCCTGCATGCATTTCGCATGAGTGTCCAGTTGTTGGGCCAGAACATCCCCATCTCCCCAAATTGTGTCCTTCTACTGAAATTGTAGAGTTACTGGGTGATGGCTTTCTCCTGTTCTAGCAGGCGAGAGACCATAAGGAGGGTCGAATTCCAGCGAAATGAGGCATCTCGCTGGCAACTTGTTTCTCCGCTGAATCTCTGCAAAGTGTGCCATGGCCGTGTAAGACCGCCTGAAATGCCCACACAACTTCCTGGCCTGCTTCAGGATGTCCTCTAAGCCTGGGTACTTTGACACAAATCTTTGAATGACTAGATTCAGCACATGTGCCATGCAGGGTACATGTGTCAGCTTTCCCAAATTCAAAGCGGAAATGAGATTGCTGCCGTTGTCACACACCACGTTGCCGATCTCCAGCTGGTGCGGGGTCATCCACTAATCCACCTGTTTGTTAAGAGCAGCCAGGAGAACTGCTCCAGTGTGACTCTCCGCTTTAAGGCTTGTCATGAGACATGTCTAAGATGGCATGACACCGTTGAACCTGGCATGCAGCATAGGCCCTGGGGAGCTGGGGCTGTGTAGCTGGAGAGGAGATTGCAGCACCAGTAGAGTTGAACTGCCACTCAGTCAAGGAGGAGGAGGATGACGACAGCAAAGAGGATGTAGCAGGAGGAGAGGAGGTGGCAGGAGACCTGCCTGCAAGCCGTGGAGGTGTCACAAGTTGGTCTGCTGCACAGCCACGTACTCCCTGCTTGCCATCGGTCACCAGGTTGACCCAATGGGCTGTGTAAGTAATGTACCTGCCCTGACCATGCTTGGCAGACCAGGCATCCGTGGTCAGGTGGACCCTTGACCCAACGCTGTGTGCCATAGATGACACCACTTGCCACTCAACTTCACGGTACAGTTTAGGAATCGCATTTTTAGAGAAACAATTGTGGCCTGGCATCTTCCACTGCGGTGTCCCAATGGCCACAAATTTACGGAAGGCCTCAGAGTCCACCAGCTGGTATGGTAACAGTTTTCGAGCCAACAGTTCCGCCAAACCAGCTGTCAGACGCCGGGAAAGGGGGTGACTGGCAGAAATTGGCTTCTTCGGCTCAAAGATTTCCTTCACAGACACCTGGCTGATGTGGGCAGAGGAGCAGGAACCGCTCAAGGTGAGAGGGGGAGTGGAGGAGGGTGGCTGTGAAGGTGCAAGGGAGAAAGCGGCTGAAGATGATGCACCTGAAGGAGGAAGAGGAGAAGGAGGGTGACTTTTCTTTTCTGTGCTGCTTTTGCTCAGGTGCTCTTCCCATTGCAGTTTGTGCCTTTTCTCCATGTGCCTTCGTAAGGCACTTGTCCCTACGTGGGTGTTGGCCTTTCCATAGCTCAATGTTTGGAGGCAGAGAGAACAGATGGCATTGCTCCTATCTGAGGCAGGTACATTAAAAAATGTCCAAACCGCTGAGCCCCCCTGGGGTGATGGCACTATGGTGGCATCAGCAGCTGATGTTGAAGGGCATGTTGGCTGGCTGTACATAGGTGGCGATACAACACTCTGTACAGCTAGTGGCATTCCTGGTAGCACACAACACAGCTTGGATTTAACTGGGGTTTGGAGCCTCACTGGATTTGTGGGCCTCCATCTTCTTTTCTGGACAAGTCACACTGATATGACCCACCTTGTCACATACAAAGCATTTCCGGGTGTCAGTGATTGGTGGCTTGAATCCAAGAGGCGGTGGTGCTTGCCTCCTCTGGGTGATGGGTGAAGCAGGTTTAGGAATCTGTTCCCCCCTCCAGCTGGGTGCAGTAGTCCTCCAGAACTCGGATGCTCGATGGGCTGTGTAGGAATCAGCGACTTTCGCATCCTCATCCACAGTCTTTGGCTCTCAGTCCAGTACAAAGAACCGGACCTCAGCAGGACAAGTGTGTAGGAACTGGTCCTTGATCATCAGTTCCTGCAGGGCAAAGGTTTTGACTGCCAGTCCTTTTAACCACTGCTGGAAGGCAGTGTGCAGGTTGCAAGCATGATCCAGGTAACTGTCACTAGGACCTCGCTGCACTGTCCTGAAACATTTGTGATACACCTCTGGCATGAGGTGGTATCGCTTAATGATGGCTTGCTTAATTGCCTCAAAGTCCGCTTCTTACTCCTGGGGGAGACTCACAAACGCCTCCAGGGCCTTGCCTCTGAGCCCTGGTGTGTGATACCTTTCCCACTGCTCTCGGGGCACCCCATACTGGTGACAAGTCCTTTCAAACCCCTGTAGGAAAGTGTCTATGTCAGAGTCCTTGTCCATAGCGGGGAACTTATCCAGGGGGATTCGGTCACCTTTGCGTTCTGCAGGTCCAGCAGACTAGCTCTGCTGCTGAAGTTTAGCTAGCTCCAGCTGTTTTTGGTGATGGGCTCTATCCCTTTCTGCCTGGTGTCGCCGCTCGGCACTTTCCCTCACCGCCTGATGTCGACGTTCAGCATGATCCTTCTCGGCTTGTCGATGCAGTAGGATCAGCTTTAGGCGCAGTTCTGGATCAGCTGAGCCCCAGTAGCTATAGATCAGCTTCCAGAGATGCCATTTCTATGTTAGGTGGATCATCCAGGACATCGTCTCCTGTGGCGGGAGCGATTCCTCCTCTGATGTGTTGTGAGTAGTGTTGGGCGAACAGTGTTCGCCACTGTTCGGGTTCTGCAGAACATCACCCTGTTCGGGTCATGTTCGAGTTCGGCCGAACACCTGACGGTGCTCGGCCAAACCGTTCGGCCACATGGCCGAACTAAGAGCGCATGGCCGAACGTTCCCCGAACGTTCGGCTAGCACTGTGATTGGCCGAACGGGTCACGTGGTTCGGACCCGAACGCGCGCTGATTGGCCGAAATGTCACGTGGTTCGGGTAAATAAATACCCGAACCACGTCATATCTCCGCCATTTGTCTGTGGGTTTAGCTTTGGGTAGGCAGGCAGGGTAGTTCACGCTCCAGCCACGCTAGCCAGGGTCCCCCCTGTCATTGTGTCGCTGCTGGGAACAGTAGTACACCGCTCGCTCAGCCACACTATATAGCATTCTGTTTACTGCCACTCTGTGTACCTCGCTCAGCCACATTATATAGCATTCTGTTCACTGTTCTGTGTCTGCTGGGAATAGTGGTACACCGCTCGCTCAGCCACACTATATAGCATTCTGTTTACTGTTCTGTGTCTGCTGGGAATAGTGGTACACCGCTCGCTCAGCCACACTATATAGCATTCTGTTTACTGTTCTGTGTCTGCTGGGAATAGTGGTACACCGCTCGCTCAGCCACACTATATAGCATTCTGTTTACTGTTCTGTGTCTGCTGGGAATAGTGGTTATATCCGCACGCTTTTTGTCCTCATGCAAGGCCTGGGTTGTTGTGTCTCAAAAACCGTGGCCTTCTCCTCCTGCGCCTGCTCCTGTTCCATCACGTCTGCTGCTGCTGGGTTAGCGTTGCCGCGTGGTCCCTGTTTATTGAACCACTTATCTTTATTACATTTATGACTGCATGGCGGTACAAAGCATGCTATCCGCACGCTTCTTGCCCTCATGCAAGGCCTGGGTTGTTGTGTCTCACAAAGCGTGGCCTTCTCCTCCTGCGCCTCCTCCTGTTCCATCACGTCTGCTGCTGCTGGGTTAGCGTTGCCGCGTGGTCCCTGTTTATTTAACCACTTAACCACTTATCTTTATTACATTTATGACTGCGTGGCCTTCTCCTCCTGCGCCGCCTCCTGTTCCATCACGTGTGCTGCTGCTGGGTTAGCGTTACCGGTCCCTTTTCCTGGAACCTCTTATATGTATTACATTTATGACTGCATGCCGACAAAAAACATGTTACCTGTGCAAAGAAAACAGACATTTCCCGCATTTAAAAGACAGTTTTCCCTTTGAAACTTTAAAATCGATTTTCTCAAAAACTATAAGCTCTTTTTGCTAATTTTTTTTCCCTCTTGTACCCACTCCCAAGGTGCACATACCCTGTAAATTTGGGGTATGTAGCATGTAAGGAGGCTTTACAAAGCACAAAAGTTCGGGTCCCCATTGACTTCCATTATGTTCGGAGTTCGGGTCGAACACCCAAACATCGCGGCCATGTTCGGCCTGTTCGGCCCGAACCCGAACATCTAGATGTTCGCCCAACACTAGTTGTGAGCTGCATCTGCTGGTGTTGGAGCACGGGCTTGCTCTGCCTCATCATACTCCGAGGGCACAATTTAACTGCTCCTTAGTCTGGCCTCTCACCGTCTCGATGCCTCTGTGCTCACACAGGTTGAGTAAGTCGTTTTGATTCTGTTTCTTATAGCTGATTGCTTTTTGAGCCATCGTATTGCCAAATAAAGAGAAAAAAGGGGGAGGGGAAGCAAAATGCCAAGTGTGTACCTTTGTGAAAAAAAGTATATAGATTCTGCACTGAGTACACTTCTGTAGGCTAGTCGCTTCTAACAGCTTCCAGCCTTTAGTACTCAGAATAGAGAGCTAAACTGCATACTAATGTACTAAACGTTCCCACCACTGCCAGCCAATTATGTCAGGAACCGGCCCCATGGCACGCCTGCAGATACAGTTTCCGACTGCGGGTTTGACCAGATCAAGAGGGGGGGAGCAGCCTTATTCAAGCTAACACAAGGCTGTCACCCCTCAACACACTTCTCACTGCCACCACTAGCTGCTGCTAGACACTTCAACAATTCCCACTTTGCTGTCGAGTAGCCTGCATGCAGTCCGCGTTTTCTGATTTGAGTCAGCTTTGCGCTTTAGGCCAAATACAGGAACGCCACACACACAAAACAATCGTACAGTAGCAAGGCACAATCAGGCACTAAACTTGTAACGCAAATTACACTGCAGTCTCTTTCTAGGCTACGAGCTGTTAGTACATCAGAAGTTAGGCTTATTAAATAAATATTTAATATTCCAAAAAGTGGAACAATGCAGACAAGAATATATACAACAGGACTTACAAAAACAAAGCAAACATTACAAAGATACAGAGGAAACAAAGATACACACAAGTAGGGATGCTCGGAAAATTCCGCGGAATTATGAATTCCGTGATTCCGGCCGGAATTAGGTTAATTCCGATTCCGGTAGTCAAATCGGAATTCCTATACCTCTCAAACGGAATTCCACGGAAATTTTATAATTCCGACGGAATTTTCCGGAATAACACAAAAAGATCTCTCTCTCTCCTCCTCCTCCTATCCATCCATCCATCCATCCATATCATGCAGTAGGGAATTGCAGATTTTCAAAACAGCATATATACCATAGCTGGGATTTGAACCCAGGACCTAGTGTGTAGTAGGTATCTGTCTTACCCTCTAGACCATGACCCACACTACATGCTAAAGCTGGCGGTAGCATAAACCATACTTCCATTATGATCAATTCGATAGAAAAAGTAGCATGATTAAGGATTTGTACTTTTTGAAAAGCATGCTTATATACCATAGCTGGGATTTGAACCCAGGACCTAGTGTGTAGTAGGTATCTGTCTTACCCTCTAGACCATGACCCACACTACATGCTAAAGCTGGCGGTAGCATAAACCATACTTCCATTATGATCAATTTGATAAAAAAAGTAGCATGATTAAGGATTTGTACTTTTTGAAAAGCATGCTTATATACCATAGCTGGGATTTGAACCCAGGACCTAGTGTGTAGTAGGTATCTGTCTTACCCTCTAGACCATGACCCACACTACATGCTAAAGCTGGCGGTAGCATAAACCATACTTCCATTATGATCAATTCGATAGAAAAAGTAGCATGATTAAGGATTTGTACTTTTTGAAAAGCATGCTTATATACCATAGCTGGGATTTGAACCCAGGACCTAGTGTGTAGTAGGTATCTGTCTTACCCTCTAGACCATGACCCACACTGCATGCTAAAGCTGGCGGTAGCATAAACCATACTTCCATTATGATCAATTCGATAGAAAAAGTAGCATGGTTAAGGATTTGTACTTTTTGAAAAGCATGCTTATATACCATAGCTGGGATTTGAACCCAGGACCTAGTGTGTAGTAGGTATCTGTCCTACCCTCTAGACCATGACCCACACTACATGCTAAAGCTGGCGGTAGCATAAACCATACTTCTATTATGATCAATTCGATAGAAAAAGTAGCATGATTAAGGATTTGTACTTTTTGAAAAGCATGCTTATATACCATAGCTGGGATTTGAACCCAGGACCTAGTGTGTAGTAGGTATCTGTCTTACCCTCTAGACCATGACCCACACTGCATGCTAAAGCTGGCGGTAGCATAAACCTTACTTCTATTATGATCAATTCGATGGAAAAAGTAGCATGATTAAGGATTTGTACTTTTTGAAAAGCATGCTTATATACCATAGCTGGGATTTGAACCCAGGACCTAGTGTGTAGTAGGTATCTGTCTTACCCTCTAGACCATGACCCACACTACATGCTAAAGCTGGCGGTAGCATAAACCTTACTTCCATTATGATCAATTCGATAGAAAAAGTAGCATGATTAAGGATTTGTACTTTTTGAAAAGCATGCTTATATACCATAGCTGTGATTTGAACCCAGGACCTAGTGTGTAGTAGGTATCTGTCTTAACCTCTAGACCATGACCCACACTACATGCTAAAGCTGGCGGTAGCATAAACCATACTTCCATTATGATCAATTCGATAGAAAAAGTAGCATGATTAAGGATTTGTACTTTTTGAAAAGCATGCTTATATACCATAGCTGGGATTTGAACCCAGGACCTAGTGTGTAGTAGGTATCTGTCTTACCCTCTAGACCAGGGGTCCCCAAATGTTTTGGGTTGAGGGCCGGGTCAACATACTTCAGACCGCTGGTGGGCCGGAGTAAACATAAAATGATGTAGAAGTCTTTGCGGACCAGACAGTGAAGCATACCCAGGTGACAATCTGCAAGCCAATTGGACAGCAGTGTCACCTGATGTGGAATTTGATTGGAAACCAGCAAAATTTCTGCTTTCTGGCTTCCATGTGGATGGGGGGTGCTGCACTGCTATTCCATATGTGGACCACCAATATTTAAAGATGTAGCTGACTGCATTTATAAGCAATACATTTTCTGTGTGGGGGGCCGGTAAGAAAGCCTTAGGGGGCCACATTCGGCCCGCAGGCCTTAGTTTGAGGACCACTGCTCTAGACCATCAACCACATTCAGGGCCAGGCTTTAGCATGTAGTGTGGTCAGAGGTGGGACAAGGTCCTTCAGCACCCAAGGCTGAGACAGCAAAGTGCACCCCCCCATCCCTCCCACCCCAGCTGTCACACACTGATTGCTATTACACTAAGAGGTGCCCCAGGGCCCCCACCCCCCCCCCCCACCCCCAACACCGTAATCTCTACTTATCTGGCTTGCAGTCGCTGCCATGTATCACCTTTTCTTATTTCTTTCTGCTTCAAACACAATTGGGAATGACAGCTGAATTAATTGTGCACCCCCTCCTACACTGCGCCCTGAGGCTGCAGCCTCTCCAGCCTCAGCCTTACAAGTGGGTAAGACAGATACCTACTACCATGCAGTGTGGTTCATGGTCTAGAGGGTAAGACAGATACCTACTACACACTAGGTCCTGGGTTCAAATCCCAGCTATGGTATATAAGCATGCTTTTCAAAAAGTACAAATCCTTAATCATGCTACTTTTTCTATCGAATTGATCATAATGGAAGTATGGTTTATGCTACCGCCAGCTTTAGCATGTAGTGTGGGTCATGGTCTAGAGGTTAAGACAGGTACCTACTACACACTAGGTCCTGGGTTCAAATCCCAGCTATGGTATATAAGCTGTTTTGAAAATCTGCAATTCCCTACTGCATGATATGGAGGAGGAGGAGGAGGAGGAGGAGGAGGAGGAAGGGAGATTGAGAGAGATTTTAAAATTTTTCCGACGGAATTCCGTATAAGTCGGAATTCCGCGGAACTGCCCCGGTATACCGTCGGAATGGAACGGTAACGGAATTTCTATATGACGGAATGCGGAATTGTGCCGGAAACGGAAATCGGCTATTCCGACCATGCCTGCACACAAGACAGTTTGCATAAAAATAAAAATGGGAATAAACGTTACCAGTACGAGGTCTAACTTGGTCGTGGGAAGACACTAATTTCTGATTCACTCAGGATCATCTTTAGCTATGCGCTTCCTCCATGACATGATTTTAGGCATCTGTACCTGCCTTTTATGCTGGGAGATATGCCTTGAGGCTGCAAGCCCGTTTGGAAGGGAAGGAACTAGTTTTAATTAACTTTCCAGACATTTCCCATCTCCCCATAGATCTAATTTTCACACGTAAAATTGTATTTTAACACACCCATCAAAAGACCTCTGAGTAAGGGCTTCCTGGCTGGCCTAGCATTCTTTAACATTCCAGCAGGCTGTCATATGTAAATTCCAGGCTTCTGCGCTGTTTTGATCTGCATCAAAGCACACTGAAGGCAGTCCAGGTGTGAATTCTGGACAATGGCTGGCTATTGGCCTAATTATCAATTTCCTTGACAGAGGCTACCAAACCAATTTAGCATTTCCTGCTCCTACTATTCACAAGAGTTCATCTTTAGATGCAAATGTACTATTTCCAGGCAACAACTACAGTATGTCAAAGCTCCACATATGTGAGGTAGACAAACAAGATGGAGGCTACCTTAGATACTAATCAAAAACGGTACCCATGTTCTGCATATTACCGTACATATCATCATCATCACCACATATCACATCCCCCTTTTCATCTCCTCTATTGGGAACATACATGGGATATCATCGTCATCATCATAATCATCCTGCCCAGCTTTGTTTGCCTCTGACACCTCCAAAACTGCAACAGCAGCAGGTACTTCATCATCCCCCTTCGCACACGTTACGTCCATAGTGTCGCCTAACTCAGACATATGAGGTGGTGTAACTTGCTTAGCACTTTCATCTGGTTGTAACAATAATGGCTGTGCATCAGTGATTTCCCCACCACATAACTCCTGCAAACTGTCAAATGTAGCGGATGTGGTACTTGGAGTAGCGCTGGTGGCTGTGGAGGATGAGGTGTTCTGTGTTAAATAGTCCACTACTTCCTGACAATCTTGGGAGTTGATGGAACGTGCCTTCTTCTGAGCACTGTACTTTGGTCCAGGGCTGCACAAAATCACATCAGCACGACCTCACACAGACCTGCCGGGTGGTGCCTCTATCACACTGCGTGCACTCACGTAGGTGGGTGGGTGCACTGAACACAACAGGTAGGTATATGCAGTGATGGGTATTACAATGTGCACCTGTCACACACAGACAGGTACCAGACAGGCACAGTGACTCTGCATGTGCTTACGTAGGTGGGTGAGTGGGTGCACAGTAAACAACAGGTAGGTATATGCAGTGATAGGTAATGTGCACCTGTCACATACACAGGTAGTCACTGAATGTGCTGGGCCTGGCAGTGGCACACACAGCAGGAATTACCAAGGCTATCTATGCAACACAAGTGTCAGTGGGACACACACACAAAAAAAATAATAGATCACAAGAACAAGATTAGCTCTTAAAAGAGCTGTTGTGGGGTGCTTTTTTAGCAATAAGAATCAGCAAGGAGGAAGCCAAGAAGCCTACAAGAGCCTAACTAAGCTTTCCCTATGAGAGTCTGCAGCAGCTATCCCTTTACTAATTACTGCAGGCACACGAGTGAGTGAAAAGCTTGACGCTGCCTACCTTTTATAAGGGGGGTGGGGCTCCAGGAGGGAGTGTAGCCTAATTGGCTACAATGTGCCTGCTGACTGTGATGTAGAGGGTCAAAGTTGACCCTCATGATGCACTATGGCGAACCGAACTTCCAGAAAAGATTGCGGTTCTACGCGATCGCGAACCCCGGAAGTTCACCGGGAACCATTCACCGGCAAACCGTTCTGGCCATCTCTAGTTGCAGGGAATTCGGATTTGCAATGGAGGTGTGTGCTACACTGCAGAGCATGGTACATTTCAGTGGGTGATGGGCAGTAGTTATTCACTCTGCCTAATGACATCACACACCATACTGAACTTCCCTGCACATCAAATCCATGACACCCCCTAAACCCAGTACTCACACTCTTCAGTGACAACCTGCCCTGCCTGTTTTTTCCTGCCCCTTCACCCCAAACACACATCAGAAAAACTCACTGTCCTGTATGTGTGGATAGCAGCAGAGGAAGAGAGCTGCCTGCAGCCACAACTGTCTGTATCCCCTGCCTGCTGTACAGTGCAAAACCATGCAGCCTGTGACTGGCCTGGCTGCCAGGACGCATGTGGCACTACACTGTGTACAGTACCTGGGAGACACAGGCAGCAGCGGATAGAGGCTGCAGATAGCGCTCACCTCTCCTGCTTACCCACAGACTACCCAAAGCAGGAGGTGATTCAGCACAAATTGATTGAGCTTACCTTGTGTAAATGCAGAGCTGGGCAGAGCTGGAGGTGTGGTGAAGAGCAGCAGGAGGATGTGGTCGTGTAGAAAGCAAGACAGGGGGAGTGACTTGATACCCATTCAATCTGATGCACAGTGCTCCAATCTGTGAAGGGGGAGAGAGAATGCCAGGGAGGGAGGAGAAAATCAAGACAGTAGAGGGAGGAGGCGGGACTCGGGATGAGGGAGCAGATACTGGGATAGTCCCACCCAATTCGAGACTGTTGTGGGCTTTGTATACTGGTTAGTGGGCTACCTTATAGTGGGGGCACATCTGACTACCTATACTAGGGGACCTATTTAATATATTGGACACATCTGCTACCCATACTGGGACAGGCACAATTCAAGGGGAAGTCGGGTACACTTTGAAATCTCTGCCTATGGTGCACTATGGAACCTTGTCTCAGCACTGGGTAATGCTGGGAATACATGGTTCATTTTTTAGCTGATTAGATGGTTTGATAGATAATTTCCGACATGTCCGATCTCATTTTCGATTCATTCGCAGCTCAATTTCTGATAGAAGTGAATGGAAAAAGATAAGAAAAACGAGCGGAAGATAAGAGAATCGACTGCAGAATCGTCCACATTTGGTTTTCTGTCTGGTATAATGCCTTAAAAAAGGGTCCTATATAGCTCTGAACATTGTCTTTTAGGACATCCCCCCCCCCCCCCCACATCCCAAAAACAGACAGATATGTTAATTGGCTCCCTCCCAAAAAAATAGCCTTGGACTGCAATAGGAACATACAACTATGACTGAGTACGGTAGGGGTTAAATTAGGAGCTCCTCTGAGGGACAGTTAATTACATAATTACTGTATTAAAATTGATCTATGTAAAAGTGCTGCAGACAATGTCAATGCTAAATAAATACATAATAATAATTATTATAATAATCATACCTCTATTACTGATGGAGGAAGAGAATATGCATCCCTGTTTAATACCTTTTGTAAGTCTGTGGAATTTTTTTTAGTTCATGCAGAAAGAACAGCTTACTTTCCTTTACGTTTAAGCTGGCCCCGCATTATTTTGGGTAACATGCACAATATTAGTATTCAAAAAGACTGAAAATTCAACCAATGTGCTGATTTTGATTAAAATAGAAGACTTAACAGTAAATGCATTCCTGTCAGTGCCAGGTTTATTAGTATTCTCCTCATAAGATAAGCCTATGTGGAGAGCATTTTCTAGAGAGTTTTTAGTAATGATTGAAAGTTAACTTCTCAGTTTTATTTTGCTATATTTACTAAGGATATTGGAGATGATTTGCTATTTTGGCAGAGTTTTGCATTGTTGAGTACAGCAGTGGTCATGCTGTGTGGCAAGCAGAATTTGTTTTTGATGACAGTTTTCAGCATCTCACTGAATCCATTGGGTCTTTGGGTTTCATAACATTCTGGCAATGAAAGTGGTGTTCTACATGGAGAATGCATTATGGGAAATAGTGAAGTGACAAGGTCTGATTTATTGAAACTGTATCTGGTTCTCATGTGGTTGTTAAAGCTAGCTAATAAACAAACAGAATTTTATTGGTTATCAGCTGTTTGTCATTCAAATTTTGTATGCCAAATGGTACAAAATCAGAATTTTGTCTCAGGCTCTGCGTCTGGATGAGAGCCATTTAGTTATTTGAAAAGTAAAGTTGTGCATACATTACTCAATTCTTCATCAATCAATTAAGCTATTGATAGGAAATAGTGTGGTCAATCTATAGTAAATTGACCAGGGACCCACAGACTACAAGCAAGATCCTGGCGATTCTCCTTCTCTAATCAATTGAACAAGTCATGCTTTTTTAATATACCAGTGTTTATGCATGGACTGAAACCAGAAATTGATTCTGTATCGAACAAAATAATATGAACCTCAGCTGATTTCCTTTATGATCGACCAAGATTTTGCATCCTCCTGAAATGAGAATTTTTTGTTTTCAGTTTGGGCAGATATTGGCAAATTTGCATCAATCGAGCATAATGGAACACAATTGATTCTCCTCTAAATTCATGAAATTGATGAATCAAAAAGTTGATTGAATGTGAAAAACAGCAGGACTGAATCAGTCGCTTAGCCCGTTGAGTCCAAATTTGCCTTTCACAATTTGTATGCGTCCATCCTGTCTCTGATAACTAATGGTTCCCCTCAATCCTCTCAATCTGTTCGAGACTCTAGTATAGCTTTCTCAAAGTACCACCAGTCATGGAATCTCTCATGTATTTCTTTGACTTGCATTTGGAGGTTCTTCATCCTTTTACAATTTCTTTACAATAGCAGAAACTGACCTTTGTGATTACCATGCTTTACATTTAGTGGATAGAATCTTTCCAAGTAGAATACAGGTTTTCCACAGTCACTTATTTGAAAGTTCCTCTAACAAATGTCCTCCATTGATTAGTTATAAGGGGCCCGTGGTGCCCAAATTACCCCCTGGGCTACAGCGGACAGACAACGCACGGCAGTATTACCCTTATTTCTGCCCGCACGTAGTAAAAGCTAGGCTATTAGGACGACCACAATCAGAGCCGGCCTTTGGGGGTGGCAAGTGGGGCAATCGCCCCAGGCCTCGCATCTGAGGAGGCCCCGCACCCTCTGCAGTGCTGGGGAGAGCGGGCAAAACTCACGTGTCTCCGATGCTCACAGTTACCATCTATTTCCTCTCCCAGCATTTGTGTATTGGTAACACGTATGATGACGTGACCGCATGTCACCACAGGGGGGCACTGTTACCAATACACAGATGCGATGCAGGGAGAGGAAATAGATGGTAGCTGGAGCATCGAAGACACGTGAGTTTTAACAACTATGCCCGCTCTCCCCAGCACTGCAGCCACCTTGCTATCTAACCTGTACTGCGGGGCACCTACCTATCTAATCTATACTGCGGGACATCTACATATCTAATCTATACTGCAGGGCATCTACCTATCTAATCTATACTGCAGGGCACCTACCTATATAATCTATACTACAGGCTGGCACCTATCTAATCTATACTGCAGGCACCTATCTAACCTATACTGCAGGCACCTATTTAACCTATACTGCAGGCTGGCACCTATCTAATCTATACTGCAGGGCACCTATCTAATCTATACTGCAGGCACCTATCTAACCTATACTGTAGGGCACCTATCTAATCTATACTGCAGGCTGGCACCTATCTAACCTATACTGCAGGCTGGCACCTATCTAACCTATACTGCAGGCACCTATCTAACCTATACTGCAGGCTGGCACCTATCTAACCTATACTGCAGGCACCTATCTAACCTATACTGCAGGCTGGCACCTATCTAATCTATACTGCAGGTTGGCACCTATCTAACCCTTTACTGCAGGTTGGCACCTATCTAACCTATACTGCAGGTTGGCACCTATCTAACCTATACTGCAGGCTGGCACCTATCTAATCTATACTGCAGGGCACCTATCTAATCTATACTGCAGGCACCTATCTAACCTATACTGCAGGCTGGCACCTATCTAACCTATACTGCAGGCACCTATCTAACCTATACTGCAGGAACCTATCTAGCCTATACTGCAGGTTGGCACCTATCTAACCTTTACTGCAGGCACCTATTTAACCTATACTGCAGGCTGGCACCTATCTAATCTATACTGCAGGCACCTACCTATCTAATCTATACTGCAGGCACCTACCTATCTAATCTATACTGCAGGGCATCTACCTATCTAATCTATACTGCAGGGCACCTACCTATATAATCTATACTACAGGCTGGCACCTATCTAATCTATACTGCAGGCACCTATCTAACCTATACTGCAGGTTGGCACCTATCTAATCTATACTGCAGGCTGGCACCTATCTAACCTATACTGCAGGCACCTATTTAACCTATACTGCAGGCTGGCACCTATCTAATCTATACTGCAGGGCACCTATCTAATCTATAATGCAGGCACCTATCTAACCTATACTGTAGGGCACCTATCTAATCTATACTGCAGGCTGGCACCTATCTAACCTATACTGCAGGCTGGCACCTATCTAACCTATACTGCAGGCTGGCACCTATCTAACCTATACTGCAGGCACCTATCTAACCTATACTGCAGGCACCTATTTAACCTATACTGCAGGCTGGCACCTATCTAATCTATACTGCAGGGCACCTATCTAATCTATACTGCAGGCACCTATCTAACCTATACTGTAGGGCACCTATCTAATCTTTACTGCAGGCTGGCACCTATCTAACCTATACTGCAGGCTGGCACCTATCTAACCTATACTGCAGGCACCTATCTAACCTATACTGCAGGCTGGCACCTATCTAACCTATACTGCAGGCACCTATCTAACCTATACTGCAGGCTGGCACCTATCTAATCTATACTGCAGGCTGGCACCTATCTAACCTATACTGCAGGTTGGCACCTATCTAACCTATACTGCAGGTTGGCACCTGTCTAATCTATACTGCAGGCTGGCACCTATCTAATCTATACTGCAGGGCACCTATCTAATCTATACTGCAGGCACCTATCTAACCTATACTGCAGGCTGGCACCTATCTAACCTATACTGCAGGCACCTATCTAACCTATACTGCAGGAACCTATCTAACCTATACTGCAGGTTGGCACCTATCTAACCTATACTGCAGGCACCTATTTAACCTATACTGCAGGCTGGCACCTATCTAATCTATACTGCAGGCACCTACCTATCTAATCTATACTGCAGGCACCTACCTATCTAATCTATACTGCATGCACCTACCTATCTAATCTATACTGCAGGCACCTATCTAACCTATACTGCAGGCACCTATATATCTAATCTATACTGCAGACACCTATTTAATCTATACTGCAGGCACCTATCTATTCTATACTGCAGGCACCTATCTATTCTATACTGCAGGCACCTATCTATTCTATACTGCAGGCACCTATCTAATCTATACTGCAGCCACCTTCCTATCTAACCTATACTGCAGGCACCTACCTATCTAATCTATACTGCAGCCACCTTCCTATCTAATCTATACTGCAGGCACTTACCTATCTAATCTATACTACAGCCACCTTCCTATCTAATCTATACTGCAGGCTGGTACCTATCTAATCTATACTGCAGGGCACCTACCTATATAATCTATACTACAGGCTGGCACCTATCTAATCTATACTGCAGGCACCTATCTAACCTATACTGCAGGCTGGCACCTATCTAATCTATACTGCAGGCTGGCACCTATCTAACCTATACTGCAGGCACCTATTTAACCTATACTGCAGGCTGGCACCTATCTAATCTATACTGCAGAGCACCTATCTAACCTATACTGCAGGCTGGCACCTATCTAACCTATACTGCAGGCACCTATCTAATCTGTACTGCAGGCTGGCACCTATCTAATCTATACTGCAGGTTGGCACCTATCTAACCTATACTGCAGGCTGGCACCTATCTAACCTATACTGCAGGCACCTATCTAATCTATACTGCAGGCTGGCACCTATCTAATCTATACTGCAGGTTGGCACCTATCTAATCTATACTGCAGGCTGGCACCTATCTAATCTATACTGCAGGGCACCTATCTAATCTATACTGCAGGGCACCTATCTAACCTATACTGCAGGAAGCTATCTAACCTATACTGCAGGCTGGCACCTATCTAACCTATACTGCAGGAACCTATCTAACCTATACTGCAGGTTGGCACCTATCTAATCTATACTGCAGGCTGGCACCTATCTAACCTATACTGCAGGTTGGCACCTATCTAATCTATACTGCGGGCACCCATCTAATCTATACTGCAGGCTGGCACCTATCTAATCTATACTGCAGGCACCTATCTATCCTATACTGCAGGAAGTTATCTAACCTATACTGCAGGCTGGCACCTATCTAACCTATACTGCAGGAACCTATCTAACCTATACTGCAGGCACCTATCTAACCTATACTGCAGGCACCTATCTAACCTATACTGCAGGAACCTATCTAACCTATACTGCAGGAACCTATCTAACCTATACTGCAGGTTGGCACCTATCTAACCTATACTGCAGGCACCTATTTAACCTATACTGCAGGCTGGCACCTATTTAATCTATACTGCAGGCACCTACCTATCTAATCTATACTGCAGGCACCTATCTAACCTATACTGCAGACACCTATATATCTAATCTATACTGCAGGCACCTATCTATTCTATACTGCAGGCACCTATCTATTCTATACTGCAGCCACCTTCCTATCTAACCTATACTGCAGGCACCTACCTATCTAATCTATACTGCAGCCACCTTCCTATCTAATCTATACTGCAGGCACTTACCTATCTAATCTATACTACAGCCACCTTCCTATCTAATCTATACTGCAGGCTGGCACCTATCTAATCTATACTGCAGGCTGGCACCTATCTATCTAATCTATACTGCAGGAACCTATCTAATCTGTACTGCAGGGCACCACCCTAACTACTCTATACTGCAGGCACCTATCTATCTAATCTATACGGTAGGCACCTATCTAATATATACTGCGGGGTACCTACCTAACTAATCTATACTGCAGGCACCTTCCTATCTAATCTGTACTGCAGGGTACCTATCTACCTATCTAATCTGTAATGCAGGGCACCTACCTGTCTAATCTGTACTGCAGGGTACCTACCTACCTATCTAATATGTAATGCAGGGCACCTACCTGTCTAATCTATACTGCAGGCACCTATCTAAGCTATACTGCAGGGCACCTACCTATCTAATCTATACTTCGGGGCACCTACCTATCTAACCTATACTGGAGGCACCTACCTATCTAACCTATACAGAGTGTGGGCTTCCACAACGTGTGTATCCACAGCATATATCTCTAGGCCCCGCATATGACACTCGCCCCAGGCCCCGCGTACTCTAAGGCCACCTCTGACCACAATATTCAAGTAGTATGCCCACTGCTATGATAACACACGTTACTAATGGTAATGCTCATAAGTAACATGTTATCATAGCAACAGTTGCACTCGTAGCTTAACTCATAATACTTGAGGACGGATATAAGATCAATACTGCTGTGTACCATCTGTGCATGGCAGTAATACAGCAGTTTTGGGAATCAACCCCATTGGCCCTTATTCAATTCACTTTTTCACCTAGGAGATCATTTTTTCATCTTCTCTTTAAAATAAAATTGCATCTGCAATTTATCTGCATTTAAGGGGGCTTAAATGTTTTCTTTGTATTGAAAAACATTCATGGCTATAATTACTAGGTAATTCCTGGTGGAATTGATCCAGGGACTTTATCTAATTGCCATCTGGAGTCAAGAGTGATTTTTTTCCTTTTTGAGGCCAAGGCCATGCCTTGCAAGCAGGGGCATAGAAAGAGGTTGCGACCGCATTGGGGCCCTTAGGGGCCTTCCCTCAACTGCAGTGTTAGCATTCTATTGGTTCTGTGCTCATAATAATCACTTCTATAGATACTTTGAATTGTGGTTATCACTAGAGATGGCTCGAACCTCAGATTTTAGGTTTTTCGAACCAGTGAACCGCAATAGACTTCAACGGGCAGGCGAACTTGAAAAACTACAGGCCACAAAAGTGATGGAAAAGATGTTTCAAGGGTTCTAACCCCTGGAGGGGGGCATGTCAGAGTAGGATACATGCCAAAAGTCCTGGTGAAAATTACGGATTTGACGCACAGCAGGGTTATAATCCATAAAGGGCAGAAATCACATTGCATTCCTAAATTGGAGGCATAAAGTGCTTGAAAACATCTTGCGTGTGTAAACATGGATCAGCAGGTAGTGTAATTAGTGTACTGCTTCACACTGACAGAGCATACTCACTGTGTAACGCACCACAAACAGCTGTTTGTGTAGTGATGGAGCTGCTGGACTGGTGCGCACGATGGCGAGAGTGCAGGCGATGGCAGTTTTCAAGCCCATATGGTCGGGTTGAGGTAGCTCAATGACAGAACAACAGTGACTGTCCAGCTGATCGAATTTGGTCTGTCCTAAATAAGGCAACAACCTTATCTTGGATGTACCCCCAACACACTCATATAGGTCATTTTTTCATTGTGATACGCAAGCCTGACTACTGGTATAATACAATGTGCAGTCACACAGATGCAGTGAAAGGTATGCTCTGACTGTGCTGGGCCTGGCACAGTATAGCAATTAGCAAGGGCCAGCTGTGACAGACAGGGCTGCAGTGTCAGTGGCACACAGACAAAAAGAAAAACATCATACGAACATTAGCTCTCAAAAAAGCTTTTTTTGTGGTGCTTTTCAGCAACAAATATCAGCAAGGAGCAAGCTAACAAGACCTAACTAACGCTTTCCCTATCTCTGCAGCAACCTCTCCTTTCTCTCACTAAAGCAGGCAGCAGACAGAGTAAGAAAATGGCCGACGCAGCAGTGTTTGTATAGGGGGGTTTGGGGTTCAGGAGTGAGTACAGCCTGATTGGCTGCGATGTGTCTGCTGACTGTGATGTAGAGGGTCAAAGCTTAGCCCAATGATGTAGTATAGGAGGCGGGTCAAACTCGCTAAGTGTTCGCGGTTCACAGCGAACGTGAACCCGCCGGCGAACCGTTCGGGCCATCTCTAGTTATCACTAACAAACTGTTCCCCATCCCCTTCTTGCACCTCTGACACTGTAGTTGCCATTGGCAGGTTTTGGTGCGCCATATCAATTGTTATGTATCGAGTGCTTAGGGGGCCCCAATGTAAAACTTGCATTGGGGCCCACAGCTCCTTAGCTATGCCACTGCTTACAAGGGTTTTTTCCCTTTTTCCCTTTTCCTAGATCAACAGGGATATATGAGGGTGCGGGCTAGTGTTGAACCTTATTTTCTGGTTGGACTCAATGCAACTATGTAGCACTCTGAAAATAAAAAAATAAAAAAAATTAAGTCAAAATTAAGCAGTTTCCTGCTTGCTGGTGGCTTAAAATTAATTTTATTAATGAAGTGTGAAAACATCTTCTTGGAGAAAACGTAGGAGAAAAAGTTAGATCATAGTAGCAAAGCAACATGGGCAGGATTTATATTACTCAAGAGGATGAGGCTAAGCCAGTGCTGGGCAGTGCGCTGTACATTCGGCCCACCGATGGGTGTACTACATGTGTCACGTGACAGCCTGTTACTATGTAGATGCAACACAGGAAGCGTTATGTAGGTTATTTAATCCCTGCTAATGGCCCGCTTGCGACTCTGCAGGGAGGTAGGGGGGAAAGAGAGAGGAGATGGCCAGGCATGTTAGGAATGTGGGCTGCGGTGAGGCGGCTTACCTCAATGAAGAGGCACTTTAATATAGCTTCTTGTGGCACTTTTATTTGTCCTGAGGAAGTGGGTGAGGAGGACCCACAAAACGTGTTGCCCAGTGCATATCAATAAAAATTAATATATGAATTTGTCTTCATTGAGGTAAGCCACCTCACCCTTTTATTTGGATTTAACAAATGTTATCACATCTGGGCACCTCTTCTACCTCATCTACTGCATATATGTGTACGTGTAAGTACACCATCGGCGAGTTGGGTGCCGGGAGAGCTGAATGACAGCTCTCCTTGTGGCTGCTTAACTCCTTGGCGGCAATAAATACTCTTCCCCCTTCTGATTCAGGGTCCGCTGGAGCCCTGAATTACTTCTAATTTTATCATTGCTGCTATGGGGTGCCTGGTTTCCGAAACCACCTGCTTCGGCATATACACCTTCTCTACTTAATTTCTCAACATCTACAAGATGGTCAGGTATGAGCTGATTTACTGCAAGGGATACTACCACAATACAAATAGGGACATTGGGATGGAATTCACAGATAATGAGTACCTTACCTCCTCTGCCTGGAGACATCTGCATTGTACTACTTTTGTGTGCAGCCAGTAAAGGATGTCTAAGTAATGCGTAAATCCTCTTGTATTTTAGGCTCCTGAAATCATCTGAGTTTCTCATCTCAAATATTTCCCTATTGTCCCTCTTACTTCCTCTTCAAATGATGAAGAGTTGGATGACCCCATTCCCATGTGATGAGCCCTAAGTGCCTGGAAAAAACTCTCCCCTAATTAGTCAGGTGCAAGGAGGTATTATCGTAAGAGAACAGAGGCGCCAGCAGGATAAAAGGTAATAAAAAAAATTTAAAATTTGCTGGGAGGCAGTGGTGGACTTACCTCCGAAAAGCAGACTCAAAATACTGTCTGAATTAAACAAATGTATTATTGGTACCCCAAAAGATGCAACGCGTTTCGCAGGCACAGCCCGCTTCATCAGGCAATAAGATAGGGGACAAACAGTAGCTCGTCAGTAGCACGAATGGCACCTGTGTCGACAGAGTCTCTGTCTGTAGACATAGATGCCATTCGTGATACTGACGAGCTACTGTTTGTCCCCTATCTTATTGCCTGATGAAGCGGGCTGTGCCTGCGAAACGCGTTGCATCTTTTGGGGTACCAATAATACATTTATTTGTTTAATTCAGACAGTATTTTGAGTCTGTTTTCCGGAGGTAAGTCCACCACTGCCTCCCAGCAAATTTAAAAAAAATTTTATTACCTTTTATCCTGCTGGCGCCTCTGTTCTCTTACGATAATACTGTGTCCACCCCTGGTGGAGGGGTGACCTACCCCTACTTTTCTGATCTACAGAGAGTGACATTGATCTTAATCCTGAGTGAGGACAGGTCTAATCTCCTCACCTGCATCTACAGTGGTTGCCTAAGAGGTAACTCATGTTTGTGAGTATATTCATCTCACACTTACATTTATCCACGGTTTCCAATACATGCTACACTATATTGGGCTCTCGGTGTCTCCTATTTATCGCTCTACAAGGTGCAAGGAGGTGATCTCATGCACACAAACTAAACATGTATGATAAGTAAGGTCAACAATTTTAAGATTGCAAGGATGGTCAGGTGTGGTTGAGTAATTGCAATGGTGGGATTGGAACTTTAAAAAATTGCATGCCTGATGTTATGAGTTCTGGGATGAATCATGCAATGATAGTTTTCATGCCAAGGACACAACACAAAAAGTTTTACTAACAGTACACATAGGATTCTGAAGGACAAAAGATGCATAATCCATGTTACAATATTACATTATTTAGGAAAACTAACATCTCAATTTCCCAGGTATAAATTATTCCTTGGCTATATTAAAATTCTTAGATTTGTACATTTTGTATTTGTAGATGACCGTTTTACTTTTTCTTTTAGACAGTGTTTGTTTAGAGCCAAGTGTGGTAAATGTTTTAGCACACACCACACACCAGCAACATGTAGGACACCTTGTATTGGCTTTTAGCAATCTTCAATCTAACTGCCCATGCCTAAAAGCTCTGCTGTATAATTAATGAATAAATGGGGAAGTTAGCTAAAAGATAAAGAAATAATCATTGTGGAATTGTGAGAAAGGGTCATCAGACACCCTGCTGTGGGAAGACCTTACCAATGGTCTGCTTGAGTTTAACAACAAGATAGTGGTAGAGATTTACTCTGCGGTGCAAATGAAAAAGCCAGCTTTGTGGTATCATGAAACAAAACGTATACAGCCTAATGGGTCCTGACATATTAATTTACGCATATTAGCATTTCACATGATTTCAAGATTTGCTGGTATTTAGGGCCCTAAACTTTAGGAAGGTAGACTCAAAAAAATATATGAAAGTATATATGGAATAGCTGATGATAGACCATATGAAATCAGTGACAAGTCTACAGTGATTGTGGACCTTGATGGAAGACTTATGCTTGTGTACATAAGAAATAACTGAAGATACAGAAAAAAAAACTGAGAGTCACATGTTAACTGCAAAGGAACTTAAATGATACATGGCAGAGCATAAGTTATTCACGATACTGTACCTATTTTTAGCTGAGATCTATATATGATTCACCTTGCCAGCAGTAAAGATGCAGGTGTGGCTGATATATTTAATGCAAATTGGAGTATGGTATAGTTATACAATAAGAACACATTTACTAAATTATTTATCAATGAATGAATAATAAAGAAAACTCAATTATAGTCAGTAAGTTATATTATGTTAAGTTACTCTTTCAGTATTGTCATTGTAAAAAAAAAAGTCAATGTTCCAGAATGTAACGAAGAAGCAAGTCTAGAAATACTTTAGGACAGTGGCTAGACGCATGCAGAATACTCTGCCATTTAAGGCAAGTCGTGTATCTGGTGCTGTTATAACATACTCATAGCTGGTAATTGACTTAATTTGCACATACAGCTATTTTGGGACACTTTCTTTGTTTCATTAGTGCAAAGTAGTGATCCGGGCAGTGGTAGTGTTGCTAGGCCAAGGTATCTAGGGGGCACAAGCTCCATATTGATTGTTGGGTTCCCTGAGTCCTTGACCTGTGGGACTGATGAGGGTATATCCTCAAATGAATCCCCTCCAGTACTCCCCTTTTTCCCACCTTTGCCAATTGCCAGCTCTGACATCCTTTAGACCCCTGTGAGAACTGCGTGTGGGTGATGTATGGATATCACTAATTCCAAATTGCCAGGCAAAGCAATGAGAGTACACAAATGAGTATATGCTGAAGACTGGCTGCAGCCCAAGACACTAGGAACAAGTAGCAGGATCAAAACTCAAGTAGATAAATATGCTTTCTCTTTTATTCCTGACACCTTTGGACAACAATGATTTCTTGAGGTTGAGGACACATTATGCTACTTGTGTTATAAGGGAATGTGATGCTAAATGTGTACATAAAAGATATGATAATGCATGTGTTATTTGATTCTGTACCTTACATGGGAGATATAGTGCTGCATGTGTCATGTGGGAGATATTATGCTGCATGGCTTTTATGGGGGATATAATGCTGCATGTTAATAAGGGCACCTGTTGTGTACATACACTGATATGTGATACAATTACATAAACAGATACAGTTAGTGACAAGTTTAGTTAGCATAGTTGTTTAGCAATTAGGGTGAAAGTTAGAACCTGCTTGTGCTCACTTTTTTAATTGCAATTGTTAAAGAAAAAAACTTTTTGTACACAAATGAGGCAGCCAAATATCAGACCAATTTAACTAGTCTCTCCTGAAAAGTAAACAGAAAGAAAACACTTTTATCTGGCTGTGCAAATGATGCTTAGACAGCAAGAGTGTTTTGAAATTCCAAAGCTAATTATGGCTTTTTGTGTTAGGAGCTGAATGAACTGGACCTGAGACAGTGGTGTAGCTAAGGTTTTACGTTGGGGCCCCCTATACACTCTATATATAACAATTGATATGAAGCACCAACACCTGGCAATGGCAACTACAGTGTCAGGGGAGCAAGAAGGGGATGGGGAATAGCTTGTTAATGATTACCACTATTCAAAGTATCTATAGAAGTGATTATTATGAGCACAGGACCAATAGAGAGCTAATACTGCAGTTGAGGGAAGCCCCCTCAGGGCCCCTCTAACCCAAGGGCCCTGATGCGGTCGCTACCTCTGCACCCCCTATTGCTACGGCTATTGTTAGGCTTGGAGGTGTATTCTCCACGGTCAGCACGTGATGCATAAGCTGACGTGAAGGAGGTACACACACCAGCACAAGGAATCAGGATATCCCCAGTTTAGTGGAGGAGAGGACTGACTCCAATAGGAGATTGTGGCGCACAGAGCCGGTGCAGATCCGAACAGCCACAAACAATACTTTTGTGATAACGTCTCAGCGCAAAGTAGCGCTGAGCGCATAAACCAGAACTGAAGAGATCAGGGCAGGTAGACAGAATGAACGCTTGCTTAACTAGCCACTACTTAGTGACAGCAAGCGTCCACAACAAGACAGACTGGAATGAGGCAGCCAATGCGTTTGCAGCGATGGCGTGCCTCACAAAGACACAGACAAATATACAATAAGTATGTTTTCCTAGCGTATTACAATTACAGCTATCAATGAAACTATTTGTAACGTCTGACTAACATATGTATATATCGGCAATGAACCGATATATGACATAAGCAGGAACACTGACTAGCACTGGAGCAATACAGGGAACAGGACTCAGAAGGATTCGCTATCTCTTCGCAGAGATGAACGCAATCCACAAACTGTAACAGGACAGGATTCAGAAGGATTCGTTATCTCCTCGCAGAGATGAACGCAATCCACAAACAGGACCAGGAGCAGGATACTAACTCAGCACGGGTGATCACGATACGCGCAAACTACCAAAACGTGCTGGAAAACTGACTAACTGAACACAGGATATAAACAGTTCGTGTACGTATATATCAGCGTCACTGATGTATCAACGTAACACGAATACAAGGAAAATAATAAACGTGCTGGTATGCATATATATTGGCAATGAACCAATATATGATGCAAGACCAGCAAAGTATCTTTAGTACAAGAAACACGGTCTGGGGCTGAAGCAACAGCAAGACTAGCTACACTGAAACTATGATAGCCCGAGGAAACCCTGCAGGAAGCAGATCTTTATACTGAGGTCATCCAATGGGAGCAGACATGCAGATTCCCACACAGGTGAATGATAATCAGTCACAAGCTGACAGCAGGGAAAGGCAGACAAAGCTATGCAGCTTGCATGGAAAGAGATCAGAACTGCCTGAGCAGCAGCACTACTACTGCCAGCAATACCTGCTGCAGCAGCGATCATGACACCTATGGCCCTAGATCACACTGTTAATGTGTGTAGCTCACAGTCAAGATGTAGCCCCCTACAATGAAAATAAGAATAGGAGTCTAAGGCACCAAGAATAGTTATAATGTATGATATAGCTGCTACACATGCCATTAATCATCTCTCTTAAAGTGAACCCGAGGTAAAAATAAACTGATGAGATAAACAATTATATTTATCCTCCTACTCCTAAAAATGACTTTGTAAGACATCCCAGGATTTTATTTTATATTTAAACATTTAGAAAGTAGATTGAATGTTTTGTTGTCTCTGCTCAGTTGCAGTCTATTAAGTGTTCCTAAATGAAAATACATGAACTATATCGACCCTTTCTCTCTCCATCTGCTCTCAGAAATATGTAGAAAATGTATTTTGCCACAAAAAACTTATGGTGGTAATTTGCTTATCAGTGATGTTTACTATATTCCTGACAAGGTTCTGACAAGACAGAAGCTGTCATTTCCAGCCTTAAAAATTAACTATTTCAGGCAGCAAAATAAAACAAGTAAAACACCCTGGTTAAATAGGGATGGTCGGAAATGCTAATTTCCGATTCCGCGGTAAATCCGCATTCCGCCATTGCCAAATACCGATTCCGCTTTCCGCTACCAATTTCCGCATTCCGATGCGGAATTTCCGCCGGAAATCACGGAAATTCCGCCCGACTTTAACATCGATTTTCTCAAAAACTATAAAGTCTTTTTGAAAACTTTTTTTTGCATTTTGTTCAAGAGATTCTGTTTAACAAACCCTGAAAATTTGGTGTTTCTAGGACTTACGGGGGCTTTGCTATTAGCCGCTAAAGTCGGCGGATTTTTACTGTAATGTAAATGCAGAAAATAGGCAGATGCAGATTTTCTGCATTTTACATTACAGTAAAAATCTGCTGACTTTAGCGGTTAATAGTAAAGCCCCCGTAAGTCCTAGAAACACCAAATTTTCAGGGTTTGTTAAACAGAATCTCCTGAACAAGATGCAAAAAAAGTTTTCAAAAATACCTTATAGTTTTTGAGAAAATCGATGTTAAAGTCGAGCGGAATTTCCACGATTTCCGGCGGAAATTCCGCGATTTCCGGCGGAAATCCGCCTACGGCACTTGCATTACCGATTTCCACATTCCGATGCGGAAATGCAATTTCCGATCGGAATTTCGGAAATTGCATTTCCGCGGAATCCGAATGAGCATCCCTAGTTATTAATAGGTTTAGTACTGTACATACACATGTTTATCTCATCATGTCACATGTCACCTCGGGTACACTAAGTTTATTGTTAGTTCAGGTTTGCTTTAAGGAGTGGAAGATGGCTGTTTTTGTCTTGTGCATACTATACTAAACATATTATATAGCGCACATGATAACTGTACAATTTATGAGGGTAATAGAATTACTTCCCTTTATTATGGGAGTAAGTGTATACAAACAAATGTCAACACTCATTCTATTACAAATACAGGCTTCTTTAGTGGCTTAAAATAAAAATCAAATTAAAATAAAATAAAAACATTGGCTATAGCAATATCATACACACTGATAAATTATCACGTTTGTAACCATGAGTGCAATTATCTGTTTCTTGAGATATACTCCAGCATTTGTTTTTTTGTTTTTTTTGTTTTTTTTTATTTTCAGTATTTTTCATTTTGCTAGCCTCAAGATTTAAAGAGAATCTGTATTGTTAAAATCGCACAAAAGTAAACATACCAGTGCGTTAGGGGACATCTCCTATTCCCCTCTGTCACAATTTCGCCGCTCCCTGCCGCATTAAAAGTGGTTAAAAACAGCTTTAAAAAGTTTGTTTATAAACAAACAAAATGGCCACCAAAACAGGAAGTAGGTTGATGTACAGTATGTCCACACATAGAAAATACATCCATACACAAGCAGGCTGTATACAGCCTTCCTTTTGAATCTCAAGAGATCATTTGTGTGTTTCTTTCCTCCCTGAGGGGGGAGTGCATAGCAGAACCACAACACTGAAGAACTTGGCAGCCTTCCAGACACAGGCTGACAAGTCTGACAAGGGAAAGATACATTGATTTATTACAGAGACTGTGATAGTACAAAGTGTTGCAGTAAGCCAGAACACATTAGAATAGCGTTTGGAACTTGTAGGATGATAAAAAACAGGATGCAATTTTTGTTACGGAGTCTCTTTAAGGACAATTACCAACTGAGCTACCTCTCTTGCATGGCTTTTGGGCAAGCTTAATGCCTGCGCACAGTTGGTATTCACTGATATCTTGATGTTGATATTCACTAGTGTTGGGCGAACAGTGTTCGCCACTGTTCGGGTTCTGCAGAACATCACCCTGTTCGGATGATGTTCGAGTTCGGCCGAACACCTGATGGTGTTCGGCCTTTTAAGTTCGGGTTCGCCCCAAACTACTAATTGGCCGCCGAACAGGGCCGAACAGGGCCCCTGTTCGGCCGAATACTGCCCCCCTATGGGGTCGCAGGCATAAGGGGGGAGCATGCCCTGATCGCGGGGAGGGTCGGGTATTCTCCCCACCCCCTCCGCTAGCACTCCACCCTCTGCCCGCTTCCCCATACAAAAGTTTCAGGAAGTACCGGTCCGGTGGTAGTGGGTGGCTGGCAGTGGGCGGCACTGTGAAGTGAGTGACTGAGGAGGAGGAGTCCGGAGAGTGACGCGTTGAGGGAGGCCGGGCAGCGGGCAGTTCAGCAGTAGTACCGTACTACTGCTGAACCGCCCGCTGCCCGGCCTCCCTCAACGCGTCACTCTCCGGACTCCTCCTCCTCAGTCACTCACTTCACAGTGCCGCCCACTGCCAGCCACCCATTACCACGGACCGGCACTTCCTGAAACTTTTGTATGGGGAAGCGGGCAGAGGGGGGAGCGCTAGCGGAGGGGGTGGGGGGAATTTCCGACCCCCCCCCCCCCCCCCGCGATCGGGGCATGCTCCCCCTTATGCCTGCGACCCCATAGGGCCCCCAAAAGCGGGATGTTCGGGGAGTTCGGGGTTCGGCCCGAACATGCCGAACATTGCGGCCATGTTCGGCGAACTTTCCCGAACCCGAACATCCAGGTGTTCGCCCAACACTAATATTCACTGAGATCAGGATAAACCTTTCAGCAATGTAATCTCCCTTTTTTAGCAGATAACATAGAAAAAAAAAACCCCATAAAAACATGAGCCCTTCTTGATAAAGCCTTGAAACACAAGGCGTCTGACAGCTGACTTGGTGGACTCTGAGGCCTTTAAAAAATGTGTTGTGATTGGGACACCTTAGTGGAAGGTACCTGGCAGAACTTTTTCCAGAAAGGCAGTCCCCAACCTATGCCGTAATATGGAAAGTCAAGTCATGTCATCTCTGGCACACAGTGTTGGGGCAAGGGTCCAATTGATCACTGATACCTGGTCTGCAAAGCACGGTCAGGGCAGGTATATAACCTTCACCGCACATTCGGTAAACATGCTGACCGCTGGGTGCTGGCAATCATAGAATGTGTGGCTCTGCAGTGGAGTTGGTGACAATGCCACAAATGGCAGGCAGGCCAGCTGCCACCTCCTCTTCTTCCTCTTCTACTCCTCCTCCATCCTCTTCACTATTGTCCTCGGCTGAGTCCTCCTCTGCTGCTATGCCCTCCTCTACCACCGCAGGGCCGGATTACCGACCAGGCAACAAAAGCAGTCGCTTGGGGCGAGTCAAAGGGGCCCCATCAGCACATAAACCAGCCCTCACCATCCTGTCAGCGGTGGCTGGATGGTATAATGGTTAAAGGGACTCTGAGCAGTGCAGTAACTATGGAAAGATGCATATCATTTTAAAGCTCTTTTTCTCCTCTTTCGAATAATATATAAACCGCCGCCCTATGCCTTTTAGTTTTCGCTATTTTTGCGATCAAAATCGCTTCCACGGCAATTTCGATCGCGAAAATAGAGAAAACTAAAAGGTGTAGGGTGGCAGTTTATCTATCATTGTAAAGAGGAGAAAGAGAGCTTCAAAATGATATGCATCTTTCCATAGTTACATTGTATTACACAGGACGACTTTTCTCAAAAGTCGGCAGCTCGATTCAGCACAATGCAATGAAATATAAGGAACCCAGGGGGATATAATTACAAACATCATGCTGGTAGGTGTGAGGAAGTAATTAATTAGTTGTGGGTATGGTTAAAGGCATACCCACAGGCTCTGCTCGGAGTCCCTTTAAGGTCTCTGCCTCTGACACAGGAGACCAGGGTTCAAATCTCTGCTCTGCCTGTTTAGTAAGCCAGCACCTATTCAGTAGGAGACCTTAGGCAAGTCTCTCTAACACTGCTACTGCCTATAGAGCACGTCCTAGTGGCTGCAGCTCTGGCGCTTTGAGTCTGCCAGGAGAAAAGCGCGATATGTTATTTGTCTTGTCTTGTCAAATTATGCCGTGCACTGCTGATTGTCTTCAGAGCCAGGCTCTCCTCCGAGGTCCCCCTCCTGCTACTGTGCACTCTGCCACTGCCCACTCCTCCCTCCTTTCCCACAGAGAACCACAGCTGCAGCAAGAATGATAGCAGCATATGGCAAACGCTCACTCACCTATCCATGATCCAAGCGATAGAGATCCCGTCATCTGAAACCCATCTGTCTCTTCTACAGTGCAGCCGCTCGCTCTGAACTTCCTGATTCTCAGATCACACAGGAAGTAGGCAGTAGTAATAGTAGTAGTAATAGAGCGGCAGCACTCTAGAGGAGACATATGGGCTCCGAATGACGGGACCTCTATTGCTTGGATCGCAATAGGTGAATGTGAGTCATCTGGTGCTGTCATTCTCCCCCGCTGCGGTAGTGGGGGTGGTTATGTAATTCTGTCTGGGGAACGGCTTCCGGTTTGGCGGTGGCCAGAGCTGTCTGCTATTGCCGGGCTGGAGATGCAGGGGGAAAGTGCTGCTGCTGTGATATCTGGCGCCCTCTTCATAGGGGTGCCCCTAAGTGCAAATGTCCCAGCCATTCATCTCTCACTCTGCATTTTGCTGCTGCTATTCCCTGCATTGTGCACCCACAGAGAAAAGCGGGCTGTTTCCCATAGCAACCAGTAGCTCGGCTGCCCCGGTGTGTGCAGCATGTAGCTGTGCAACTGCATCTTCTGATTCTATTACGACATGATGGGGGCCCAGATCCGTTACTTTGCTTAGGTCCTCATTTAGCCTTAATCCGGCTCTGACTACACGTGCACACTCCCAGCTCCCCAGGGCCTATTCCACATCCCCGGTATGATGATGTCACGTCGTCCTGGGGCTGAGTTGCCTGAAAGCCGAGAGCCACACCGGGCAAGCACGCCTGGCCGCTCTGAATGCACAGTTGGATCATTGGCTGATCCCGCACCAAGTGGTGTGTGACAGTGGAAGCAATCTTTTGGCGGCCTTAAATTTAGGCAAGTTACTGGTAACACATGTGCCCTGCATGACACATGTTTTAAATCTTATTATACACCACTTTGTAAGTACCCAGGCTCACAGGAGGTCCTCAAGCAGTCTATGAAGCTGTGTGGCCATTTCAGGCATTTTTATGTGGCCATGGCACGCTTTGCAGATGTTCATCGGTGACAGAACCTTCCAGTGAGGTGTTTGATTTGCGACAGCCCAACTCACTGGAATTCAATGCTTCTCATGTTCAAACGCCTGCTCAAACAAGAAAAAGCCATAAACAACTATGTGAATGGACACGGTGCTAGGATAGGCTCTGCGGAGCTGGGGATTTTTTTGCGGAGTTACTGGATACTCATGTGCAATGCATGCAGGCTTATGCGTCCTTTTGAGGAGGTGACAAACCTGGTGAGTCACAGCAAAGGCACCATCAGTGACCTCATCCCATACGTTTTCTTCCTGGAGCATGCCCTGCAAAGAAGAGGAAGAGTTGTGGTCACCATCACCACCAGAATCAGCCTTGTCGTCGTCACTTGTTGTACCTGCGGCAACGCAGAGAGAGGAGTCTGAGGAAGAGGAGTCAGAGGAGGAGGGTGGCTTTGAGGACCTGGAAAACCAATCACAGCAGGTGTCCCAGGGGGCTTGTGATCACCTTTCAGGGACCCTCGGTGTTGTATGTGGCTGGGGGAAGGAACAGACCTTCAATGACATCAGTGAGGACAAGGAACGGGACATGGCTAGCTCAGCATCCAACCGTGTGCAAATGTGTTTTTTCATGCTGTCCTGCCTGTTGAGGGACCCCCGTATAAAAAGGCTCAAGGAGAAGGACCTGTACTGGGTGGCAACACTACAAGTAAGCACAAAGTGGTGGAACATTTTACCAAACTACCATAAGTCAGAAAGGATGCAGCAGTGACAGAACAACCTGCAAATTATATTGTACACTGCGTTTAAGGGCGTTGCCACAGCATGACGGGAATCTAACTGGGGAAGAGGTGCTAGTAAATCTTCCTCCTACCATGGCCACTCCAGCAATGATAGGATGCTGTTATGATGTGTTGGTGATGTCAGATATATGCAGTTTCTTAGTCCGACGCATCACCACTAGTGATGGGCGAACAGTGTTCGCCACTGTTCGGGTTCGCCCGGATTTTGGCCTGTTCGGGTTCGGTTCGGCACCCCCCGAACCCCTCAGGGAGAGCATGCCCCGAGCGCGGGGGGGGGGGGGGGGGGTCGTAAATGCCCCCCACCCCTCCCCGCTAAGCTCTCCCTTCTGCTGGACCCTATAAAATTAAATAGAAGTCCCCCAAAGTACCTGTAGCAGGCTGGCAGGAAGAGGACAGGAAGCGGGCAGCCGGCGATCACAGGCGCTAGTACCATGTGGTACTTCCGCCCTCTCTCTGACGCACTTCCTGTTTACATTTGTAAGTCGCGTCAAGAGAACAGAAGTACCGCGATGACGCGTACGAGGGTACGTGTCATCATGTAGATGACGCGTACCCTTGTACACGTCATCGCGGTACTTCTGCTCTCTCTTGACGCGACTTACAAATGTAAACAGGAAGTGCATCAGAGAGAGGGCGGAAGTACCAGATGGTACTAGCGCCTATGCTCTCCGGCTGCCCGCTTGCTGTCCTCTTCCTGCCAGCCTGCTACAGGTACTTTGGGGGAATTCTATTTTATAGGGTCCAGCAGAAGGGAGAGCTTAGCGGGGAGGGGTGGGGGGCATTTACGACACCCCCCCCCCCCCCGCGCTCGGGGCATGCTCTCCCTTTATGCTGGGACCCTATAGGGCCCCAGAGGGACATGTTCGGGTTGGGTTCGTGTTTCGGCCCGAACATGCCGAATATCGGGGGCATGTTCGGCCGAACCCCCCCGAACCCGAACATCTGGATGTTCGCCCATCACTAATCACCACAGCCCTTCCGGATCCACCCTCAGAGAACGCCTCAACCAACATGTATTATTATTTTTGTATTATTGATTTATAAAGCGCCAACATATTCTGTGGCGCTATACAAGGTAAGAAACAAACATGGGGTACATAATAATACAGTAATTTATAATAATAATATCCTCCAACTAAGGTGGTTCTACCCACCACCAACTAAGGTCCAAGAAGCAATGTGGTATAACATTTTCTACAGGTTAATCCTGAATTTTTAAGGCCATTGCTACAGCAGCAGCTGATACAAAACCTAATTTTTCTCGCATGTGACAGTACACACCCAATGTTTCTGGCCTCTGGTGCTCCACAGTGGCTGCAACAACCGAAAAAAAAAAAGGCATGTACATGATGTAAATTCCCCTTCGTGATCTTCACCTTGTTGTGGTGAAGGGGCTTGCATATCTCAATGAAGCAATGACCTATATGGTCATTTTTGCACACTAGGTCTTTGCTTCATTGCGGACAGACCACATTCGATCAGCTGGATAAGTTTTGGCAAAACTTTTTTTTTTCCGGTCACCGATGATCAATAAAGCCTACTAGGCCAACACTGGGCCCACACTGCAGAATCAGTGTTTTTTTGCTCACGTCTCTATCATTGAACTACCTCAGCCCGACCGTAGGGGCTGTAAAACCACCATCACCTGCACTCCCGCGAACTTGCACACAAGCACAGACAACACTACAGAAAGATTGCCGCTGAGAGGACTAACATTTATGTCCTGATCGTGTCAACTATTGACAATGCTCTTTGCGGTTGTTTGCAGTGCTTTGAATGGGGAGTTTGGTCTGCCAATGTGAAGCGGCTCAAGCCCTTACACTATCTGATCACCATGTACATACACATGCCGCACGTTTTTACATTTTAGTATGTAAACCTGTACCATCCATCATGTACAGAGCCCAGTCAATGCATCTCTTGTCATTCAGGGCCGACCAGAAGAGCTTTTCTGAGCGCTTTTTTGGTATTAAAATATCCTGCTAATGTTATCCTATGTGTGTGTGTACACTGGAGCAATGCGATTTTGTAAAGATCCCCCATAGCATTGCATTAGCAAGAGTTTTATATATATATTTTTTCCAAGAATATACCCTTTGTACTTTTTTCTTTTGTAAAATGTATATGCCATGACAACATTGTTCTGGTCTCTGCTACAGTGGCTGCCAAAAAAATATTTTTTTCAAAATTCAAAAATTCTTTGTATGTGTAAACCTGCATCATTAGTCAGTGTCAGTGACACTCACCAGGGATGCAGCAAAACATTGTTTTTCTTCCATTTTTGGGGGTAAAATATGTAGGCCATGACATTGTCTGGCCTCTGCTACAGTGGCTGCAACAGATAATTTTTTCCCCTCAAATTAAATTGCTATGTAAACCTGCACATACGTGTGCAGAGCCACAATATGGGGAAAGAGGCACCCTGGTATATATAAAAGCTTTTTAAAGCCGTTTAAAATCTGATGAAATGTGGTGGCTTGCCTCAATGACAAAATCTTTGTAATAACAGAAGATTTTATTTAGCACAGGCAATGCGTTTCGCAGGTCTGACCCCGCCACCGAGGTAAGCCATCTCATCTTTTTTCGATTTTAAACTGCTTTTAAAAGCTTTTATGTATACCAGCGCACCTCTTTCCCCATATTGTGCTTATACATTCCCCTACACATCATGTTGGAGGGGTTGTGAGGGGTTGTGACAGAGAACAAGTGGTCTGCACCACGGTGGACATCTGTCCTTTTTCTTTGGGTCAAATGTATAGGCCATGACTTGGTCTGGCCTGTGCTACAGTGGCTGCAACAAAACTATTTTTGTTAACAAATTAAACTTGTATGTAAACCTGCTGCACATATACAGTGGGATGCGAAAGTTTGATTTTCCTGTATGAATAGTTGGTTGTTACGATAAAAAATGTTAGTTAAATATATCATATAGGAGACATGCAGTGATATTTGAGAAGTGAAATTAAGTTTATTGGATTTACAGAAAGTGTGCAATAATTGTTTAAAGGACTTACGAGCTTAAGCAACAAAAAAAAGTTAATTACCTTAGCTGAATGTCAGACCTCAGGGCAGACGGATCGTGCCTCCCTTGCTATATGTAGATGCTCTGTTATGTTAATCCAGCTATCATTAGTGGCCCCGACCCTGGCCAGGGTCGCCTTAGCTCATGACGATTAGAATCGCCGCTTTAAAACTCCTCTGCCTACAGCCCTGGGAGCGCAAATCGTCGTAAACTGTTATACGTCATGTGGGTGTCACCACATGACAGCTCACATGACTGACTGCACTTCGAGCTGGCTGCGCCCCCTCAGCACAGAATACCAGCGCTGAGCGAGGGAGGACGTTACCTAGCTACAGGATTTGTTTACTGCAAATTTGCAGAGTACTTTATTTTATTCAAATCTGCAGTAAACAAATCCTGTAGCTAGGTAACGTCCTCCCTCGCTCAGCGCTGGTATTCTGTGCTGAGGGGGCGCAGCCAGCTCGAAGTGCAGTCAGTCATGTGAGCTGTCATGTGGTGACACCCACATGACGTATAACAGTATACCGAGCGACGATGTGCGCTCCCAGGGCTGTAGGCAGAGGAGTTTTAAAGCGGCGATTTTAATCGTCATGAGCTAAGGCGACCCTGGCCAGGGTCAGGGCCACTAATGATAGCTGGATTAACATAACAGAGGATCTAGAAATAGCAAGGGAGGCACGATCCGTCTGCCCTGAGGTCTGACATTCAGCTAAGGTAATTAACTTTTTTTTGTTGCTTAAGCTCGTAAGTCCTTTAAATAAAATTAGGCAGGTGCATAAATTTGGGCATAAATAGAAATTAAATCAATATTTAGTAGATCCGCCTTTTGCAGAAATTACAGCCTCTAAACACTTCCTGTAGGTAGACAAGAGAGGCAGCTGGTGACTTAACTGACATTTTTTATCGTAACAACCAACAAATTATACAGGAAAATCATGACAGTTAACAAGGTTGCCCAAACTTTCGCATCCCACTGTATGCACAGAACCAAGTCACCATCCACCTCTCGTCAGTGTCACTCACCAGGGATGCAACAAACAGATTTTCTTTTTACAAACTTCCAATTTTTGGGGTAAAATGTATAGGCCAGGCCATGACATGGTCTGGCCTCTGCTACAGTGGCTGCAACAAAACAATTATTTTTTTTCTGAAATTGAATTTGTATACACATACCTACACACACATGTGCAGAGCCAAGTCACTGCCTCTCTTGTCAGTGACACCAGGCTAAAACATAAAAATAAACATATAAAATAATAATTAGGTTGTACACTGAGCCAGTCTGCTTGGTACCATTATAAAGTTCTACTAACAACTTCCTATCCTGGCTTCTGCTACACGCAACGCTGGTCCATTCAGTTAAGCACATATGCAGCAACACACACACCTAAGGGCCTTACTGACCTGTTAGCGCTTAATCTCGCATGGCTGCATGGTCGCGTAACTAGTTAGCATGGAGAAGTTCTGTTCACAAAGAAGCCAAATTAAAAAATATATATGTTACGGCCAGAACTAGAAGTGTGGCCACTTCGCGTTCTGGTCAGCCACTTCGGGTTCTGGCCGGCCAATGTCAGAAATGTAATTACTACACTAATCACAATGTATTTTACGGCCGTCTCGCTGTGGCCAAATGTACTACAACTTGCTTAATTTCATTAAATATAGCTGGCGGCAATGTAATAGATGAAGCCGCCGGCTTTCGCACTGCCTCCTCCTCCCCCCCGATCCCCTCCCCGCCTCTCTCCTCTCCCTGCCTTCTATACGATATGGAGCAGTCGGCGGGGACACGAGTGTCCCCGAGAGTCGTTCGTCGCGGCAGGGGAAGCAGAGCGGGGAGGCTGCAGACATTGCTTCTGCCAGCACCCGCTCTGCAGGAACGGCAGCATACCCCTGCCGCGACGAACGACTCCCGGGGACACTCGTGTCCCCGCCGGCTGCTTCATATCGTATTAGGAGGCAGGAAGAGGAGAGGGGGGGGGGGGGGAGGAGAGGAGGAGAAGGCAGTGAGAAAGCCGGCGGCTTCATCTATTACATTGCCGCCGGCTATATTTAATGAAATTAAGCAAGTTGTAATACATTTGGCCGCAGCGAGACGGCCGTAAAATACATTGGTGCTTAGTGTAGTAATTACATTTCTGACATTGGCCGCTCCGCTGCAGCCACTTCGCACATTGGCCGGCCAGAACCCGAAGTGGCTGGCCAGAACGAGAAGTGGCCACACTTCGGGTTCTGGCCATAACATATATAAGAATTAGGTTGTACACTGGGTCCATCGTTCACTTCCACCAATAACTTCCCATCTGTTTCTTGAGTGGCTGCATACTCGCATAAATAGTTAGCATGGAGGAGCTCACAAACAGGCTGAAAAAAAAATTAGGCTGTACACTGATGCTGGTCTATTTGGTTCCATCATACAGCTCGACTAATAAACTTCCCATCCTGGCCTCTGCAACACGCCATGCTGGTCCATTCAGTTGAGCGCACATGCAGCACCACACACACCCCTAAGGGCCTTGTAGACCTGTTAGCGTTCAGTTTTGGTAAACGCTGCGTTTGGTCTGTCAGTGTGAAGCAGGCATAACCTTTATGCTACCTAGCCGACATGTAAATGCGCCGGGTGTTTTAAAGCATTTTATTCCACCAATTTAGAAATCTAATGTGATTTCTGCCCTTTAGTAATTAAAAACACGACTCTGCGTCAACTCCGTAATTTGTGGTGGACCTTTTGCCCCCTCCAGCATGCCACAGTCCAGGTGTTAGTCCCCCTGAAACAACTTTTCCATCACTTTTGTGGCCTGAAACAGTCCCTGTAGGTTTTAGAATTTGCCTGCCCATTGAAGCCTATGGAGGTCGACGCAGTTTGACTGTTCGCAAAGATTTGAGGTTCGAAGTTTGCATACTCAAGCACTCAAGCTGATGTTTTAAAGCGGACCCGAACTGAAAACCGATTGTAATTGCACAATAATTTACATTACATTTTCATATGAAATGCTGATTTTTTTTATTTTTTTTTAAAGTAAGAAACATTAATTTAACTTATTTCAAGCTAAAACTCCCCCCCTTCCCAGGCATACTGCTGAAGCAGGATTGTGCTGAATGTTGGGACAACTACTACACAGGGTTTATAATAAAAGCTTGATATGCATTTCATGAAGCAGAGGTCATTCACGAGGGGGAAAAAAACAATAGAATGACTAAGTAAAAGTTGAAAATACACATGAAAAATAAGAAACAGGAAGGGACTGTTGGGGATGGGGAAGGGAGGTCAAGGTGAAGGCAGGGTAAATAAAAGAAGGCAGGGTAAGGGGAAAAAAGTAAATGACAAAAGTGATAGGAAAACAAAACAAAGGTAGTGCCTTGACACCTTAAAAAGACAGTACAGAGATAACAGCTGCTTGATGCAGTCTGGTGTCCAGAGAAACCTGGATGTGGTTGCTCTCTTGGCAAAAATACAACTGGCACCAGATGTGGCAGGGCCACAGGTCCAATAGCACCCCTCAAAAGGAGGGTGAAAAGCACAACAAGAGGTAAGAGGCACCCAGAGGTACATACATTTAAGTTTAAAACAACTGAAATAACAAAAATAAGAGGTGGCTTACCTCAATAATGACAACTTCATAAAGCAATGAACTTTACTATGCACTAACAACACATTTCGGTGATCCAAGCCCACCCCCTCAGGCCAACCACAGTGCACGGGAATCTGTTAAGCTGAACAATAAGTGCCTCTGAGAGTTAATTTTATATACACCTCTGGACGCCTCTTACCCCTTGTTAAGTAATATATCGGTTAAAAAAAAGCATGTGGGATCATAGCCAGTCCCAATATATGAGACAAATGGTGAATCAAGAAAAGTAATGAAAGATTCAAAACCCAGGTAACTGAAGTATAGATTTAACAGAATAGTAAGGGCCTGTTTCCACTACACGCAGATTGGATGCAGAATGGACGCAGAATGGATGCAGAATGGATGCAGAAAAACTAACTCCAATGAATTCCTATGGGCCTGTTTCCACTAAACGCGATTATCCTGATGCAGATTTTCCCATAGGCTTTTCTGCGTGTAGTGGAAACAGGCCCTTAGGGTTCATGAGTGGATATACAGAAGTGGTTAAAGTGGTTAGACAATGCAAGCCAGTGGCATAGCAATAGGGGTTGCAGAGGTAGCGACCGCATCGGGGCCCTTGGGTCATAGGGGCCCTCCTTCATGCACAATATTAGTTTTTTATTGGCCCTGTGCTGTTAATAATCACTTCTATAGATGCTTTAAATAGTAGTAATCATTAGCAAACTGTTTCCCATCCCCTACTTGCACCCATTACACTGTGGAACTCCTTGGCAGGTTTTGATGTGGCGTATCAATTGTTCTGTATAGAGTGCTTGGGGGGCCCGATGCTAAACTTGCACCAGGGCCCATAGCTCCTTAGCTACGCCACTGATGCAAGCATAGGTGAATACTATCATTGGTACATAGCAAGTAAATGAACAGCACTACTTAAATACAGATGAGTGCCTACCTGCAAAAGAGTGCAAGCCCCACTTATGGGATAAAATACACACTGAGCATACACATTACCTGTCTACCACTGGAGGATGTTGGTTTCTTGTAACAGCTTACATGCAACTTGTTAAGTACGCGTCCCTCCCACTGCGGAGAAGTCATCCTCATATGGGAGGGGACCTAACACTAACTAAATCCTACCTATGCATATGCATAGCCTGGGTGCGCTACCAAGTAAAATTGCGCAAAAAGTGGGATCAGCGCATCACCAGGGCGCCTCCGAATGGCCTCCGATCAGAGATGCGCTGAATACTATCATTGACTCAAAAAAGGTCAGAAAGGGGAAAAGAACAAAGAAATTGGGGTTAGGAGGAAGCAAGGAATAGATCACTTACAAATGCCAGTGGTGCAACTCTCAAAGTAAACAGTGTTAGACGTGTTAGGTGGTGGTAAAAAAAAAGTCTGATGAAACAAATAAACACATATTTCCTAGAATTTTTAAGTGTTTTGTATGTATAATGTACACTAGGTGACTCTGATCCATCTAGGAATTAATGTTGCTTGTGCAAAAGTGCATAGGATGTAACAGTCATAATCTCAGTCTTGTACTCAGTCACACTCTGCAGCCACTGGACATTGAAGATCATTAAAAAAAAAAAAACTTCCAACAAAGGTGCACCAACGTAAAACTTTATGTACTGATGTGGTAGTGCTGTGTAAGTGAATAAAAGTGAATCATTTAACTAAGAAAATGTTCTAGCAATGTTGGAATAGCATTCTCCTGACATTAAAATAACGCAACTTCAACTTTTATGTCCCTGGAATGGTAGGTATACATTTCAAACCACTAATGTACTGCATGCCTATAGTAATTTTATAAAAGTCAAATGATCCAGCTTGTAAACAGCTGTATAAAGGTATTTTGGCATTCATCAGAGCAAGGCATGGCTTTCTATGGCTCTATGGGTAGGATGTGTAAGGCAGAGGAGCTACTGAGTACCCAGTTAAGTTATAGAGAACCAGGACCGATAGGATTTTCTAAAAGGTCTAAATTTGGTGTTTTGCCAAGTACAATTTTACCTACAGAAACAAAACAGAATATATTTGCAAATATTTAAATATTGGTCTCCCTTTCTAGTGATCTGGCAGGGCATCTCTCTCTCGCCCGATGTCTATTGGTACTGCATGAATTTCCTGTGAAATTTCCACTGCAAGATACTAAAACTCCACCCCCTCCCTTCCCCCACCAACAAAATAACAGTCCATGATTGGTCGGCACACCGTTGCTAATAATCAAAAATGCTTTTATTCCATTAAAAAATGCACAATATACTTTATATTGTGCATTTTTTAATGGAATAAAAGCATTTTTGATTATTAGCAACGGTGTGCCGGCCAATCATGGACTGTTGTACTGGATGGATGTAGCTTTCTGCATCTAGGCTGTGCACCCACATTTACACGGTAAGGTGTGCCTCTCCAAAACCTTGATATTGCCACCAACAAAATAGTGAAGCTTACTAGTAATTAGCGAGGAGAGGGCCAGCGCCTACCACAACCTCTCCTCGCCGTCCATTAAATATAAGTTACACACTTTTGCCTAGCTGCTCCCAGGGTTATACATATGTTGTTTTAACTTAGGTTAGGCCTCTTGCCTGGAGGTTTACTTCATCGTAGTGCAAGAGTCCAGTAAGTTAAACTTTGCATGGAAACTATAATGGAAGCTAAATTTCCTCCAGTAGTATAATAAATGTAGCATTTGTTTGGACGCAGGGTGTGTAAACACGCAGGGCATGTATTCTAACCTAGTGGAGGTGGTGCACACCTGAGCGATTAACCACTCAATTGCAGCATGTTTTTAGGGATGCACAACCCTCCCCCCTTTCTTATTTGAGTTTAGTAATAGTGCAAAATGGATACATAACCCCCGGAACCCCATAGAAGTGGCTTGTCTTCCATCGTCTGTTGAATTAATATTGACTAGTGATGAGCTGAAATTACGCTTATGTATAATTATACATCATAATCATGATGCGAAATTCCAGGGAAAAATTGTAATTCATTTCGTATGTAATTGTAATTATTTGTAATTTTGCATAATGTTCACATACTTTTTTGCTGACTAACAGTTAAATAGCAAAGCCCCCATACATGCTATTGCTATATTTGTTAAAGTGATCCTTAAGCCCCCCCAAAAAAATGAGTTTTACTTACCTGGGGCTTCCAATAGCCCCCTGCAGCTGTCCGGTTCCCTCGCCGTGTCCCTCCGATCCTCCCTTCCCCGGCGGTGGCCACTTCCGGTTTCACCGTCAGCTGCAGACAGGCTGGGAACGCGAGTGATTATTCGCGTTCCCAGCCGCAATAGCTCCCTCTATGCTGCTATAGCAGCATAGAGGGCTGCTATAGTAGCATAGAGGGAGCTATTGTGGCAGGGAATGCGAAGAATCACTCGCGTTCCCAGCCTGTCGGCGGCTGACGCCGAAACCAGAAGTGGCCGCCGGCGGGGACTCATTTGGGGGGGGGGGGGCTTAAGGATCACTTTAAGGAGAATAGTGGGTTTCAAGTCAAAACATTTTTTTTTCAAAAAGACCTTGGGCTTGATTCACTATGTGGTGCTAACCTACTTAGCACGTCTAAAGTCCTTAGGCGCGCTAACCAGGGTGCTAAGTAGGCTAGCATCGGTTTTCTTAAGCAGACTGCGCGCAAAGTACCGCGTGCAAAGTTTTGCGCGCATAAAGTTTTGCACGTGAAAAGCTCGTTTAGACGTGCTAAGGGGGTTTTTCACAGGCGTGCTAACGGTTAGCACCGCTTTGTGAATCAAGCCCCTTGTATTTTGATTTAATTTTAAAAATGTTTTTTAAAGTGTCATTTTTCTGAGTTTAACCCATTCGCGTTCCATCATTTTCACGTGAGAAATGTTCACCTCCCATTCATTAGCCTATTACTTTATCACTACTTATCACAATGCACTGATCTATATCTTGTTTTTTCCGCCACCAATTAGGCTTTCTTTAGGGGGTACATTTTGCTAAGAGCCACTTTACTGTAAATGCATTTTAACAGGAAGAAAAATTCATTATTTCTCAGTTTTCAGCCATTACAGTTTTAAAATAATACATGCCTCCATAATTAAAACTCACGTATTGTATTTGCCCATATGTCCCGGTTATTACACCGTTAAAATTATGTCCCTATCACAATGTATGGCGATAATATTTTATTTGGAAATAAAGGTGCATTTTTTCCATTTTGTATCTATCACTATTTACAAGTTTAAAATAAAAAAAAATAGAAATATTTCATCTTTACATTGATATTTAAAAAGTTTAGTTTTGGGAGGGTGGGAGGTAAACAATAGATTTATAATGTAAATGTGTGGTTTTTTTTTTTTTGTTTTTTTTTTACAGGTGTAGTATTACTTTTTGGCCACAAGATGGCGGCCATGAGTTTGTTTACATGACGTCACTCTAAGCGTAGCACACGCTTAGAGTGGCGCATCGGGGAGGGAACAGCCAGAAAAAGCACAGCTTCCGAGAGAAGCTCTCGCATTCTCAGCGGGGGAGAGGAATCAGTGATCAGGCACCATAGCCCAATACATTGATTCCGTGGCTACCGAATCCGTGGCCGGGAGTGCGCGTGCACGAGCGTGATAGGCCGCGGTAGCGTGCATGGTTCCTGGACGTAGAAAATGCGTCCAGGAACCAAAATAGGTTAAAAAAACATTTTTCTTACCATTTTTAAAATCAAGTTTCTCAAAAGCTATAAGGTGTTTTTGAAAAATTAGTTTTTTTTACTTGTACCCACTATTCTTCATAACATATATAGCAATTTTGGTGAGAACAACATGTATGGGGGTTTGCTATTCACCATCACCACCAAAGTCGGCATGAAATTACGCAAAAAATATGCGAAAATTCATGCAAAATTACAAAAGATTATACAAAATCAATTGATTTAACAATTTGTAATTACGTACAGGCATAATTGTGAAAATGTATGCACAAGTTTGTGTAATCGTAATCTGATAGCACAAGCTGATTACTAACATCACTGATATTGACCATTATCCCTACATCTGGATTTCTCTGCTGACACTTTTTACTAATGTACTTGCTTGATTTCATTTTTGGAGGATGTTGAATGTTGGATTCTGCCAACTCACAGAAGAAAAGGCACTTTGTTACTCATTGGTACTTCAATAACAGAAATCCTACAGCATGTGAAGGGCAGCTCTGAAGGAAAACTTATGTGATGCTGTTAAAATACCCATATAGGCTAAGGATATTAACAAGCACATGAGCAGAATTTCTTCACTCAGTAGGTAAACAGGTGATTGTACAGCATCATGAATTAAATGCTTATTGATAGTCTCAAACAGTTTATTTTTTCAGCCATAACAAATTCATTCCATCATAAAGTATAAATTAATGATGTTTAGCTAATTTATTCCAAACTGAAAAAAGGCAATTAGTCAGTCACAAAATCTCGTAGTCATGAATGGCAAAACATACTTTATAAATTTTGTCCTTCAGTCACCTCAAAGAGCCTTTTTAAATGCAATGAAAACATAACCGAATGACTCTTGCGGTAACGCAGTACATACATGTAAAGCAGCAGGAATCTAAACAAGAGGCGGACAGCTAAGGCTTAAAATGCACAGCTCTCGGTTAGAACATCCTCTCATATATTTTTAATAAAACTGTTGATACAAAGTCAAAATCGGCTTCATAAATCAAACATGATTTAATGTATGAAGCTCCAAGGTTTCCCTAAGACCAGCTGCACGGCTCCCTGTCTCGGAAAGGCAGAAGCTTTGCAGTTCAGTGCTTGAGGTTTTATGAAAGGTTTATTGGATTTCAAAGTCCCTTAAGGGGAAACCCTTTAAATGTCTTTGCAATTATAAGACTAATAACACTTTCAGTTTTTGGACGGTGCCATGAATTGACAAAGATAAGGAACTTCAAGTTGCTCAGTCAATACAAAGCTATTAATCTCTGTCACCTCCTTGACAGTGTGGCTCAGGAAAACAATGTCGTTCCATGACCTAGGGGGAAGTCATGTAGTGATTTTATTCAGCATGTCAAGATTCATCAAACCAGATTTTGTCACTCCTCTGAACTCCCTTGAAAGCCGTCTAGTACTTTATCTTGACTAGGCTGGCATCTTTCACATAGTTTGTTGCAGACCCTCCTTCAAAATATTACTTAGCATTTATTCATGCATATGAAGCCCTAAGGGGAATGCGAAAGGTTTCTGTGTAACAAAGAGATGGCTTATGAAACTAATTTTGCTTTTGTCAAAGTGAATTAAGACAGCATGGAGATGGAGATTGCTGAATAACCATATTTATCATCTTCATATAAACAAAGGTTAGTTTCTCACCCTGAAATAAACAACCACATTACAATTTCCTCCCTTGAGGAATCTAATTTTAGTTTTTGCATTGTTTGACATTGCTCATCATTATGACAATATACATATGTAAGACTGTTACAGACAAGCAGATGTCTCCCCAAGAATAATGAGTGCTGAGACATCTGCCCATCCTAGAACTCCTTGCCACACCACCAGGGCCTGGAGCAATCTTTACTATTATTTAGTAAATGGGTATTTATAATGCACATGCTGTGACAGGAATGTTTTGCTTAAACAAAAAAAAAGGTCTTTCAACAATGTTGGAATTGTGATGTACAAAAATAAATACTTTGAAGAATCATAAGCACTTGCCATTATTCCCAAGAACCGCTGTGCCTGATTTAGCTTTTGTTTGATCAATGCAAGTAGTGTTTGAGTCAGAGACATGATACCTCAACTAGGCTAAGAATACCGTATATATGTATATATACGTATGGAAACGAGACTGCGAGGGAGAAGTAGTCTGAATCCTGTCAGTGCGGGCCAGAGTGAAGTCGCGCACCACTGTGTATCACAATCCTAATGCCGGGCAGGGCTGCTTGATTGGAGGAAGCACATACCCCTGTGCATCACCGCACTAATGCCGGGGAGGGCACTCCCGTGAATGGAGGAAGCACACACTGCTGTGCATTGACCGGGGGGGGGGGGGGGGGGCACTCGGGTCAGGTAAGGAAGAACGTGGTTATGTTGCACATGGCTATGTAATGCCTGGGGGCACTCTGGCACGACGGGCAGTGGTTTTGCAGGGGGGAATCTTTTGTCATAATTGTGTTATACATTTTGATGGGAGGCACTCAGGAAGGGTTTGTATGGGGGGACTATTTTTATTGTCATACTGGTAATTGTGTTATACATTTTGGCTGGGGGCACTCGGGCAGTGTCTGTGTAGGTGGGAATATTTGATTTTCATTATTGTGTTATACATGTGGTGAAGGGCATTCTTGCGGGGTGGCAATTTTTATGTGGGACATTTGAGGAGTGTGTGTATGGGTTTGTGGGGGGGGGTTACATTGTCACTATTTACATTGTCACACCATTAGTGCACTATATAGAGGCACCTATGACTGTGGTTCTGCTCGCATGCCTTTGCTGCGATTGCTACCCTTGGCTTATATGAGAGTCAATCAATTTTACCCCTTTTTTAAGTAAAACTCAGGGGGGGGGGGGTCGGCTTATATGCGAGTCAGCTTATATGCGAGTGTTAGAATGTAAGTATACTTGAATTCTAGCCTCAGGAACTAAAGTCTAGTAAAGGCTTGAGATGCAGGGTCTCTTTAAGCATAGTTTCTCTGAGAGAAATTATGCAGTCATTTACAAGAAACATGCTCCTCTAGAAGGACACATAATGGGGTATCAGGTCTAACTGTACTGACAGATGACAAAACGGTAAACAAAGCCGATATTTGGAAAACATTTCATTCCTTGCAACTAGGTAATAAAGCACTGGTCTATTAGAAGATGCTGTGGGTCACATGCCCGCCAATTGTAGGCTTGGGGGTATGGCTCGGGTGATGTCAGAATTTAACTCTTTGATGTTCATATAAAATAGGGAGACAGGATGGCAGAGACTACTTTACTTCATCTTCTGCATGCTATCTCTACGCTTCCTAGTTAGAGTACTAGCTTCATGTCTGTATGCTGTAAATATATGTGATGTACATAGGACATAGGAAAGACTGTTTATACTCTGAAGAAATCAACATGTAACAAAAGATGCCCGATTGCTGAATAAACCCCTTAAAGGTGAAGGTGGCTGCCTCCGCTCTATCTCCTGTAGGCCTCTTGCACACTGCATGCATTTCAGATTCCGATTCCGCTTTTTAATCTGTTTTTACATCCGATTCAGATTTTTAATCTTAACTGCATGCTGCGTTTTTTGATCCGTTTTTCTGTTGAATGTATTCAAGGAAAATCGGAAACGGAATCGGAAACGGAATCGGAATCGGAATCGGAAAACGGATTTGCAGTGTGCAGGGAGCCTTATGCTGTCGCTGTGAGTTGCAGCTCTAATGAGTTGTTGGTGCCGGAGTAAGAGGTGTGTTGTGCTGTTGCCAATAGCAACCAACGTATCGATTTGTTACAGCAAGTATATATGGTAATCAAAGTAAATTAGTCAAGTAAATAAAACATAAATGAATAAAGTCAGGAATGACAGTACATTTTTGGTGCAAGGAAATATGAAAATCCAAAAATAGGGGAGTATTGTGCACAAGTAATAACAGAGCTCGGGAATTTTGGTGCACAGTGGCCCATATGCAATTAGCTTTTTATCCTAGGTTTTCTCCTCGGTGATATTTTCACATCTTATAAATAAAATGCCCTTTAAGCCACCAGCATGCAAGAAAATATTCAGAATAATTTTGACAGTACTTTTAAACTACTTTTTGGTACTTTTTCAATTGCGGAGTGCTGAAAAGTTATTTTAAATAGAAGATGAAAATTATCTCCTAGGAGAAACTTAGGAGAAAAAGTGGATTGCATATGGCCCCTGTGTATCCAATAGTATAATAATGGTAATGTTACCAACATTCTGCTATCACTTATCATAACCTGTCATATTAACCCTCCCCTAGCTATGCATAATTGTGATGATTGTAATATGCTAATAACAATTACTGTTATATGACACAAAGTATGGCCTGGTGCAAACCAGAGGAGTTTTTCTGAGCGTTTTGAGTATTTAAATCTGCTGCTAATGTTATCCTATGTGTCTGTGCACACTGGAGCAATGAGGTTTTGTAAAAAAAAACAAAAAACATAGCATTACATTGGGAAGAGCTTTTGAAACCTCTAGCGTTTGGGCGCTAGAGGTTTCAAAAGCCCTTCCCAATGTAATGCTATGTTTTTGTTTTTTTTTTACAAAACCTCATTGCTCCAGTGTGCACAGACACATAGGATAACATTAGCAGCAGATTTAAATACTCAAAACGCTCAGGGCTTGTTTCCACTGTTGCGACGCGATTTCGCCGGCATTCCGACGCTTGTAAAAACGCATGCGGATGCGTTTCCGCATGCGTTTTTACCCGCGATTTCGCGTGCGATTTTGCATGGCAGGGTGCCATGCGAAATTAACCATGACACTGCCAGGGCAAAATAAAATTGAAAAAGGTGCGAAATCGCGGGTAAAAACGCATGTAACAAACGCATGCGTTTTTACTATTAACCACTTCGCGTCCCTGGGGTTTTCCCCCTAAAAAACCAGAGCAATTTTCTACATCTCACACTCCTCTCATTCATTTGCCAATATCTTTATCACTACTTATCATACATAAATGGTCTATACCTTGTTTTTTCCGCCACCAATTAGGCTTTCTTTGGGTGGTACTTTTTGCTAAGAATTAAATTATTTTCTATGCATTTTAAAGGGAACAAGGGGTAAAAAATGAAAAAAGTCATTATTTCCCAGTTTTCAGCCATTATAGTTTGAAAATAAAAGTTGCTGCTGTAAGTTAAACCCACACATTTTATTTTTCCATTCGATGTGATTATTTCACCATTTAAAATTCAATCCTAGTACAATGTATGATGACAATAAATTATTTGGAAATAAAATGAATTTTTTCATTTTGTGTCTGATTTTTATTTAGTTATTTTTTTCCTACTTTATAGTTCGATCCTCCCCCCAGTTAGCCAGATGTGCACCTACATACGCCTCCCTCCCCCACAGTTGGTCAGATGTGCCTCTGGATACCCCAGCCAGGCCTTAGTACCCCTCCCCCCCCCCCCAGCTAGCCAGATGTGGATATTTATCTATTCCCCCCCCCCCAAGCTGTCTGGTTGTGTCTATTCACCCCCCCCCCCTCCATAGCCAGGTGTGTGCGCCCCTTTAACCCCCCTTGTTGATCCTGTGTTGCTCCCCGTGCCCCCCCTAACCCCCCCAGCAGCGGTGTTTTATTTACTGATTCCCCCCCCCCCCGAGCAGCTGTGTTTTTTTTTACTGATCCCCCCCCCCCCCCCCCAACCAGGCCTTAGTACCCCTCCCCTCCCCCCCCAAGCTGTCTGGTTGTGTCTATTCACCCCCCCCTCCATAGCCAGGTGCGTGTGTGCCCCTTTACCCCCTCCCTCCCCTTGTTGACCCTGTGTTGCTCCCTGTGCACTGCCTCAACCCCCGCCCCCTAGAGCCCCCCCCCCAGCAGCGGTGTTTTTTTTTTTTTTCACAAACTTACACCAATCCCCCCCCCCCCCCCCCCCCCAGACAGCGGTGTTTTTTTTTTTTACTGATCCCCCCCCCCCCCCCCCAGAGATCGGCAGCACAGGGAAGCTAAGAAAACTTTCACCTAATCTTGATGCTGCAGCGGCGATCGGCTCCCCTCCATTCAGTACCGCTGACAGCCTCCATGTGCAGAATGGATCGGGTCCCGGCTTGATGACGTCATTAAGCCGGGACCCGATCCATTCTGCACATAGAGGCTGTTAGCGGTACTGAATGGAGGGGAGCCGATCGCCGCTGCAGCATCAAGATTAGGTGAAAGTTTTCTTAGCAATTCCCCATGCTGCCCGATCGCAGCATGGGGGGGGGGGGGGGTTGTAATTACAGGGGATCGGGCGTGGGGTGGGGGGATCGGACACCTGGGAGGGGATCCCTTATTAGTGAAGTTAGAGGGAGGGGGGTTGATGAGCCCAGGTGCGTGCTAGCACGCACGCTGTGCTCATATAAAGGGGAAAACGTATAATCACGTCATGTGGCTTTCACAAGCCACTTGCAATGACGTGATTATACTGTAGTTGGGACAGGAACTGGTTAAATACATTAGCGGCGATTCGCATGCATTCCACTCGCAGGCGAATTCGTTGGCTCTTTTGTGCGTTTTTTTACCGCTGAAAAAACGCACCTCAACAACGCTACAGTGGAAACAGGCCCATCCACTTGCATTACATGTGCGAATCTGCATCCGTTGGACGCATGCAGATTCGCGATAGTGGAAACGAGCCCTTATTAAAGCTCCTCTGGTGTGCACCAGGCCTAACACAGAGGCCCATACGCAATTAACTTTTTCTCCTTAGTTGTCTCCTAGGTGATATTTTTAAACTTGTCAAAATGCATTTTAAGCCACTAGAAAGTGATAAAATACTAAAATAATTTTGACAGTACTTTTTCAGTTACCTTTCGTTACTTTTTCAGTTTAAAAAAGTGCTAGAAAGTTATTTTAAATAAAAGATGAAAAATTAACTCCAAGGAGAAAACTCAGGAGAAAAATATAATTGCATACGGGCTAGAGTAACCAAACAGCTTAGGGTGACCCAAACCACTAGTAAAAGTAAAATGTAAAGATATAGGCATGCTATACACCAGCAGTTCTGGATGCAAGCTTGGCTCCAGGTGCATAGAGAGATTATTTGCATATTCAGTAGCGCGCATTGTGGGTAATCACAGATGTTCATATAAAGATGAATTATCGCACGTTCCTTTTGTTTTAAGAAGGCAAATCACACAAAGTAACAGTGCAGTATGCTGTGTAACGTATGCAGTGCAATCAGTAACAATCAGTAAGAAAAATGTGCAGTATGCTGTGTCAATTAACTTTGAATCTGTTTTAATGGAAACTGGCTGTCTTGAAAATAGCGTTTTCGATGCAAAAATGACTGGTGAAAATTCGGAAGCAACACTGCTGGCCAGCAAGCAATCAAGTGGCAGGAGGGGAAAGAATGACAGCAACCAGCAATCAAGGGCAGGAGGGAAAAGAATTACAGCAGCCAGCAAAACATCTGCCTGAGCATGAAAGGAGAAGAGTGTTCCCTGTTGCAGACAATGGCAGCCACATTGTCCCCAGAGGTCAGTGGGCCTCACAGCCATATGTCTGCCCCTGGTATATATACACAGGTATATTAAACCTCATTCAAATGTTAAAGGGAACAAGAGATGGGGTATTCTAAAGAAAATATACATACCTAGGGTTTCCTTCAGCCCCTTTCGGGCTGAATGCTCCCATGCTGTCCTCTTCTGCCTCTCCATTTGCCCAGAACTTGCCCCGGAAAGTCCTCTAGTCTGGGCCAGTTGGCGCAGGTTCAGCCCGATCAGGTGTACTCCCGTCTCGCTTCCATTGCTGGGAGCATTCTGCGCCTGCGCAGTAGCACTGGGCAGGCGCAAAATGCTCCTGGCGATGTGAACGCACCGGGTGTGCATGGCCGGGCCATGCATGCACAGATGGTACTGGACAATTTTCCGGGGCCAATTGCGGATGAACGGAGAGGCAGAAGAGGATCGCGTGGGAGCGATCAGGCTGGAGGAAGCCCCAGGTATGTATATTTTCTTTATAATTCCCCATTTCAGGTTCCCCTTAATATTTGAATGAGGTTGAATACACTTGTGGCCTGGCTGTGCACTCCCAATCAGGGACGGATCTAGGGGGGGGGGGGGGGGGGGGGCAGGCGGGTCTCTTGCCCCAGGCGCAGTTTGTTGAATTCTTAAAAAGGCGGCAAATTTTGGATGGGGAATGGCAGTTCAGGCGCCAAAACCTGACCTTTAGGCGCCAAAACCTGACCTTGCCCCAGGCGCAACTTGGTCTAGATCCGTCCCTGCTCCCAATGCATTCACATCATCGGGAGTGTCCTGCACAAATGCTCCCAGCGACAGGAGGAAGACAGGGGAGCGCACCTAGTCGGACTGAACCTGCACCAACTGGCCCCAACTGGAGGACTTTCCAGGGCCAGTTGCGGGCAAACGGAGAGGCATGGGGGACTGGAGGAAGCCCCGGGTATGTACATTTTCTTTATATTACACTTTATACACTTCAGGTACTCTTTAAACTTTACCAGTAAATACATTGAAAGCATCAAATACAGCAATTTCAAACAACAATAACAATGGCCTCCTGAGCTGAAATACCCACAGCAGATTACTGACTGATGTTACACAAGACTCATGTGTACTGATGTATACTGAGTGCCAAAAATTACGGTATTAAAAGTTAAAGTGTACCAGAGATGACAAATAATAAAGTTTTAGCCATACCTGGGGCCGCTGTCCTCAGCCTTCTCCTGCTCCGGTATCGGGTCCCGTAACTTCAGTCTGTCACGGCCAGATCAACGCAAGAGAAGTGTGATCTTTACATATCTCTCCAGCAGTTACAGGGCCTGGTAGGAGAAGGCTGAGCACGGCAGCGTGGGAATGATCCGTGCAGATGGGGCTGGAGGAAGCCCCAGGTATGTATAAAACTTTTATTATTCGTCAGGTCTGGTTTCCTTCAATGTTGAATCACAGAAAAGGAGGAATCTGTGAACCAGCTGAATTTAAAAAAAAAAGAAAAAGTGTATCATCCAATACAAGCCCATACAGCAGTGTTATATGGAGTGGTGATCTCTTGCAGCAGCATAGAATAGCTAGGTACAGATGATCAAAGAATATTTCAGAGCAGATGCAGGATTATGCAAATGTTGTATGCAAGTAGTAGTATGCATATTAGTTAAGCGGTTTTCAGCCCGCAAGCATTTTTTTTGCACAAGCCCTAAGGCCTCTTTTCCACGGACTCGAAAGTGCACACATAACATAATTTGAAAAGCTGCGTTTTATGTCATATTATATGTTAAGTGTGCGTTTTCTTGTGTGTTTTGCTGCGTTTTTGGTGCGTTAGCATTTTTTGGTACTTTTCCGTTAGCCGGGCGCCTCCGGCAGGTGGCGCTAATTACTATTCCCCCTCCAGGCCGCCGTGGATAGTAGGGAAAGATGTAACTCTGGTGGAGTTTTGTCGCCACCTGCCGGATGCGCCCGGCTAACGGATAAGTACCGCATTTTTTACTGCAGATGCATTTTTCAAGCATTTTGCATGCGTTTTGATGCGTTTGCGGTTCGCGTATAAAAAATGCATATGCGTTTTGTATGCTTTTTCATGCGTTTTCATTTTGCGTTTTATGCAAATCACTAGGAAGTGGAAATGCAAACAGGAAGTGGAAATGCATCACAAAACATTTGCATTTCCATTGACTTTCATTGTGTACGTTTTGCTGCATTTTTGAAGATAATACAACAAAACCAGCGTTTTTGAAAACGCACGCATCAGAAACGCATATGGTTTTTGATATGCGTTTTTTCCTGAGGCCCATAGACTTCCATTAGCTGCAAAAATGGCAACGTTTTCTGCAACACTAGCGTTTCTGCTATGTGTGCTCCTAGCCTCACAACTGCTTGCTGCTACCTGGTAACTGCTTGCTGCTGCCTGGTAACTGCTCCCTGCTGCCTGGTAACTGCTCCCTGCTGCCTGGTAACTGCTCCCTGCTGCCTGGTAACTGCTCCCTGCTGCCTGGTAACTGCTCCCTGCTGCCTGGTAACTGCTCCCTGCTGCCTGGTAACTGCTCCCTGCTGCCTGGTAACTGCTCCCTGCTGCCTGGTAACTGCTCCCTGCTGCCTGGTAACTGCTCCCTGCTGCCTGGTAACTGCTCCCTGCTGCCTGGTAACTGCTCCCTGCTGCCTGGTAACTGCTCCCTGCTGCCTGGTAACTGCTCCCTGCTGCCTGGTAACTGCTCCCTGCTGCCTGGTAACTGCTGCCTGGTAACTGCTCCCTGCTGCCTGGTAACTGCTCCCTGCTGCCTGGTAACTGCTCCCTGCTGCCTGGTAACTGCTCCCTGCTGCCTGGTAACTGCTCCCTGCTGCCTGGTAACTGCTCCCTGCTGCCTGGTAACTGCTCCCTGCTGCCTGGTAACTGCTCCCTGCTGCCTGGTAACTGCTCCCTGCTGCCTGGTAACTGCTCCCTGCTGCCTGGTAACTGCTCCCTGCTGCCTGGTAACTGCTCCCTGCTGCCTGGTAACTGCTCCCTGCTGCCTGGTAACTGCTCCCTGCTGCCTGGTAACTGCTCCCTGCTGCCTGGTAACTGCTCCCTGCTGCCTGGTAACTGCTCCCTGCTGCCTGGTAACTGCTCCCTGCTGCCTGGTAACTGCTCCCTGCTGCCTGGTAACTGCTCCCTGCTGCCTGGTAACTGCTCCCTGCTGCCTGGTAACTGCTCCCTGCTGCCTGGTAACTGCTCCCTGCTGCCTGGTAACTGCTCCCTGCTGCCTGGTAACTGCTCCCTGCTGCCTGGTAACTGCTCCCTGCTGCCTGGTAACTGCTCCCTGCTGCCTGGTAACTGCTCCCTGCTGCCTGGTAACTGCTCCCTGCTGCCTGGTAACTGCTCCCTGCTGCCTGGTAACTGCTCCCTGCTGCCTGGTAACTGCTCCCTGCTGCCTGGTAACTGCTCCCTGCTGCCTGGTAACTGCTCCCTGCTGCCTGGTAACTGCTCCCTGCTGCCTGGTAACTGCTCCCTGCTGCCTGGTAACTGCTCCCTGCTGCCTGGTAACTGCTCCCTGCTGCCTGGTAACTGCTCCCTGCTGCCTGGTAACTGCTCCCTGCTGCCTGGTAACTGCTCCCTGCTGCCTGGTAACTGCTCCCTGCTGCCTGGTAACTGCTCCCTGCTGCCTGGTAACGGCTCCCTGCTGCCTGGTAACGGCTCCCTGCTGCCTGGTAACGGCTCCCTGCTGCCTGGTAACGGCTCCCTGCTGCCTGGTAACGGCTCCCTGCTGCCTGGTAACGGCTCCCTGCTGCCTGGTAACGGCTCCCTGCTGCCTGGTAACGGCTCCCTGCTGCCTGGTAACGGCTCCCTGCTGCCTGGTAACGGCTCACTGCTGCCTGGTAACGGCTCACTGCTGCCTGGTAACGGCTCACTGCTGCCTGGTAACGGCTCACTGCTGCCTGGTAACGGCTCCCTGCTGCCTGGTAACGGCTCACTGCTGCCTGGTAACGGCTCACTGCTGCCTGGTAACGGCTCACTGCTGCCTGGTAACGGCTCACTGCTGCCTGGTAACGGCTCACTGCTGCCTGGTAACGGCTCACTGCTGCCTGGTAACGGCTCACTGCTACCTGGTAACGGCTCACTGCTACCTGGTAACTGCTTGTTGCTGCCTGGTAATGGCTCACTGCTGCCTGGTAACTGCTTGCTGAGCTCACAGCTCAACAGTCCATTTTCACTGGCAGTTGAACTGTGTGCTCAGCAAGCAGTTACCAGGTGGCAGTGAGCAGTTACCAGGCAGCAGCAAGCAGTTGTGAGAGTTTGAAAAGCTTTTGACTGCCTATAAACTGCTCGTGGAAATGAGGCCTAAATGCGTATACTAAATGTTCACAATCCTGCGTAGATTCAGATTTATTTGCTTCTCATTGGCCACACCAAAAACTAGGACTGAGGGCCTGATCACACTGGGGCCATTTTCTGCAGTGTTTCAATGCTTTGCTGATCTCTGGCAATCAGCAAAGAACTGTGTACAATGTATCCCTATGTGATCATTCTCACTGCAATGCTTGCAAATTGCGTTAATCACAAACGCTCTGAATGAAGCATTATTGAAGCGATCGTGATGTGATTCTTAGTTATCAAATGAGAATCGCAATGCAAACATCTTGATTATAATCATTAGCCAGTTGCAAACACGTTTTGCAATTGGAAGTGTGGATAAGCCCTTGGGGTTTCACAAACAAATGGTGCTTTACTGTGGTGAACAAAAATAGTGCAGAAAACAGGCCTACCTTGGCAAAGATGAAAAGTGAACCACAGGGTGCATAGAAGGTCCCAAATTACTGCACTCTCATTCTTTCTCCTCAGATTCTCTTCATCTGTAGACCAGTCTGCTTTGCTTTTAAGCAGTAGCACCTGTGCAAAACAGCATCTGCAATACGTGGTGGACAAATCCAGTCAGGACTTGGCAGCCACAAGCAACCAACCAGCTCTCCTGGTGGCCTGCTCCAGAACCAAGCTAGGACTTGGCTAATGAGGAGCCACATCAGCCAAATGCATAGCCTCTGGAGCTTCTTACCAAACATGCTGCAATATACACCCCATCTACCACATTCACAAAACCATGTGCGGTAACGATATTTATTTAGTAAAATGACTACATTCAGCAATTACCATTTTGGTACTTATCCGTTAGCCGGGCGCATCCGGCAGGTGGCGCTAATTACTATTCCCCCTCCAGGCCGCCATGGATAGTAGGGAAAGATGTAACTCTGGTGGAGTTTTGTCGCCACCTAGAGGATGCGCCCGGCTAACGGATAAGTACCACCATTTTTTTTCCCAAATTCAGAAAACATTTACAAAGAGTGAGTAATGTTCAGTAAAAAAAAAGTGCAGTAACATTGCGTTAAGAGTGAAAAAGTTTGTTAAATGTTCATTAAAATAGCGTGATAAGTGCGTAAAATATATATTTTTTGACCAGTTAAGCAAACACAGCGCAAAAGGCTGTATACTACATCTGACCGTATGTGATGTGAAAAATAGCACCAGGTACTTACAGGAGATAAAATATTGGTAACTAACGTTAAAACAATGTGCTCTTTTTTATTAAGAATTACATTTTGGGCCATATGTACCTTTAAAATAACAATTTTTATGCACGTTTATCAACATGATACCATGCTGTTACCTTAGTTTTTCCATGTTTTGTTTGCAAATGGTAATTTCAGGCACAAAATATTGTGAATTGTACTGACATTTTGTAGACAAATGCAATAACTCAATTAGAATAGAGGCCAATCTATAAAGTAAGCTGTACCTTACCACTCATTTTGGTTTTGATTCAAGATAGAGAGTTACCATTGTTCATGCAAGCAACATATGGTGTGTCTTAAAGCAACACATGTAGCAATGCATCCAGATTCGGTAACGCACACAGCACGCAATGCACAAATTGCGCATAATGTAAGTTATGCTATTTGTACAACACCCGGTAAATTTTCCATGTGACATCACTGCACAGTAAGGTTTAGTGTATCTAGTTCATGTAGTCTCTCTCCATCACTGAACGGCTGCTGAAAGCCAAGGCAGTCATCCATGGACATGGTACTGATTCGTTGGCAGCCCAATGGAGATATAAAACCACAGGGAGGCCTCCTTTCTCCCTTGAAGGATTTAAACTCATGGCCTTGCTGTAACAAGACCAGATCCCGTATCATGTGAGCCAACCATGACTATGCAGATCACAGGTATAGCTTGAAAAAATAAAGAAGTCTCCAAAGTTGTATCCAGCAATGTACTTTCTCAGGGCTTGACCATTTTTTAAATGTACGGTAATTATCTTTGGATTTTAGTTTGTTCTTTATGGCTATGACCTGTAGTTACGTCAATGCATAAGGTAACAGACTCTTAAGGGTAATATCTTAGGTACAATTTTATAACGCATCAAGATCAAGACTACACTCAGAATGCTATAATATAGGATTAGGAGCTGTAGGACAGGTGCAACTCAGGTGGTACATCAGTAAACAGGTGATTTAGAAGTCAGGAGGTACTGATAGGTAGTGATGACAAAACTGTTCGCTCGTTCACGTCTAACACAAACTATACGGACTGTTTGCAACTTCCCCGTTCTTTTATATGGAACCATTTTTTGACCCTTCACCCTGAACTCACAAGAAACAGGACAGCCAATCAGACTGGATCACATGATCCAGAAGAGGTGGTTGACTGACTGACTCAGCCTCTTCTACCTTTTCTGCTGCAAATGTTCCTGCACCCTCCTCATCCTCCTCTGCTGTGGTAAATAACAGCACCACCTCCACCACCACAGCTACAGCAACTGAATTGGATTGCTCAGTGGAGGAGCTATTTCCTCAGGCATTGATGGACCAGATTGGACCAGATTTATGAACAACCATTCTTGCCATCGAGTGAGGGAGAGGAGCAAAGCAGAATCTCAAGATGACAGTCCCCAGGTCACCACAATATAATGTAATGTCCCTGCTGTTGTGGCCTTCTTTGAGCTTGAAGCTGTAATGGATGATGAGGGTTATGAGTATGTGGTCATGGAGGCCCACAAAAGGGAAACAGGAGTAGAGTTTAGAGGGACAGACCAAGCTGCTTAAGGATAGGAAAAGGGTAGGAAGCAGAGAGAGGACATAGGGGACAGGAGGTAAAAGAGCAGGGTGTGACATCACCTGGGGTCAGCCAGACTCATACATGAAAAAAAGGCACCTGGAAAAAAGAGGTGCAGGAGATTGCTGCTAGTAGAATATTGCTAAAATTAGCAATATTCTACTGCAGGATTGTGATAGTGATATTCTACTGCTGGATTTTAATAGTAAAATATCTGGTAAATTTTACAGTTTTTTTTACTATAACTAAAGCTAACCCCACTCTCACACAGAACCCTCCCTCTACCGATTCCTAAGCACTGATTTCTGGTGCCTAACCCTAAGACCCCTGGTGGTACCTAATTCCCCCCTGTGGCACCTAACCCTACCGCCCAAACCTTAAACCCCCCCCCCCCCTCAAACAGGGATGGTCATAGTCAGCCAACTTCTCTACGCTGGAACTATGCGTAGTTTTACGCAATTACGCTTCACCAAACTACGGCTTCGAAATCAAATATTCGCTTCGGATGCATTTCGTAGACTACGCGTTAAAATACACAATTATGCGTAGTGCGACGCGTAGTGTATGCATACGCTTATGCCCATATGCGGAAAAATTACCGCATTCATTTCTCTTTTTTAAATGCTAATACTGGGAACTCTTATGCGTACATTCCTCTTTCCAATGCGTAATTTTGTAGGTATACAATCGTACGCGGAAAAATAGACGCGAGTAACGCATTCGTAGTTCACTTCGCAATACACATGTTAACTATGCGTAGTGGGCGTAAACTATGTGTAGCAGTACTTTGCTATGCGTAAATTCGCCTAAGAACTATGATGCGTAGATGCGAACTACACTGCGTAAATTCGCACTGGCGTAGTTTCTGCTCCTCCCTGCCCTCAAACGTAAAGCCATGATATGCAGCTAAGATGATAAATTTGGGTGCCAGGAGGTTCCATTTTAGTAGCAAGCAGGGAAAAGTTCCGCATATGGAGGCGTCTGAATGAAGCGCCGGTGACAGGGGTTTGCGGAAAGGCAAATTGCTGCATTGCATAGCTGATTGACTGGCGGGGGAGGGAGAGAGGGAGGGGGGAAAATAAATATAAAAAATAGTAAAATTTATTATCAAAATAAAGCTATAAATATTTGTTTAAAAAAAATAAACAATGGGGGAGGAATCACAGCCCACCAACAGATACAGTGGCTTGCAAAAGTATTCGGCCGTCTTGAAGTTTTCCACATTTTGTCACATTACTGCCACAAACATGAATCAATTTTATTGGAATTCCACATGAAAGACCAATACAAAGTGGTGTACACGTGAGAAGTGGAACGAAAATCATACATGATTCCAAACATTTTTTACAAATCAATAACTGCAAAGTGGGGTGTGCATAATTATTCAGCCCCCTTTGGTCTGAGTGCAGTCAGTTGCCCATAGACATTTCCTGATGAGTGCTAATGACTAAATAGAGTTCATCTGTGTGTAATCTAATGTCAGTACAAATACAGCTGCTTTGTGACGGCCTCAGAGGTTGTCTAAGAGAATATTGGGAGCAACAACACCATGAAGTCCAAAGAACACACCAGACAGGTCAGGGATAAAGTTATTGAGGAATTTAAAGCAGGCTTAGGCTACAAAAAGATTTCCAGAGCCTTGTACATCCCACGGAGCACTGTTCAAGCTATCATTCAGAAATGGAAGGAATATGGCACAACTGTAAACCTACCAACACATTCAAAAAGGTCCGCACCAGTCCAGGATTCCAAATAATTGGATATGTCCTAAATAAAGACAATTATTTGGAATCCTGGACTGGTGCGGACCTTTTTGAATGTGTACTGTGGGCTCTGCTGACCTGGTTGTGCACATCCAGTGATTGGTGGGTAGAGCGGTGTGTACACTTACTTTATTTTGTAAACCTACCAAGACAAGGCCGTCCACCTAAACTCACAGGCCAAACAAGGAGAGCGCTGATCAGAAATGCAGTCAAGAGGACCATGGTGACTCTGGACAAGCTGCAGAGATCTACAGCTCAGGTGGGGGGAATCTGTCCATAGAACAACTATTAGTCGTGCACTGCACAAAGTTGGCCTTTATGGAAGAGTGGCAAGAAGAAAGCCATTGTTAACAGAGAAGCATAAGAAGTCCAGTTTGCAGTTTGCCACAAGTCATGTGGGGGACACAGCAAACATGTGGAAGAAGGTGCTCTGGTCAGATGAGACCAAAATGGAACTTTTTGGCCAAAATACAAAACGCTATGTGTGGCAGAAAACTAACACTGCGCATCACTCAGAACACACCATTCCCACTGTCAAATATGGTGGTGGCAGCATCATGCTCTGTGAGTGCTTCTCTTGAGCAGGGACAGGGAAGCTGGTCAGAGTTGATGGGAAGATGGATGGAGCCAAATACAGGGCAATCTTGGAAGAAAACCTCTTGGAGTCTGCAAAAGACTTGAGACTGGGGCGGAGGTTCACCTTCCAGCAGGACAACGACCCTAAACATAAAGCCAGGGCAACAATGGAATGGTTTAAAACAAAACATATCCATGTGTTAGAATGGCCCAGTCAAAGTCCAGATCTAAATCCAATCGAGAATCTGTGGCAAGATCTGAAAACTGCTGTTCACAAGCGCTGTCCATCTAATCTGACTGAGATGGAGCTGTTTTGCAAAGAAGAATGGGCAAGGATTTCAGTCTCTAGATGTGCAAAGCTGGTAGAGACATACCCTAAAAGACTGGCAGCTGTAATTGCAGCAAAAGGTGGTTCTACAAAGTATTGACTCAGGGGGCTGAATAATTATGCACACCCCACTTTGCAGTTATTAATTTGTAAAAAATGTTTGGAATCTTGTATGATTTTTGTTCCACTTCTCTCGTGTACACCACTTTGTATTAGTCTTTCACATGGAATTCTAATAAAATTGATTCATGTTTGTGGCAATAATGTGACAAAATGTGGAAAACTTTAAGGGGGCCAAATACTTTTGCAAGCCACTGTAGCTCTGTTGGTGGGCTGAAAAGGGGGGTGGGTAATTACTTGTGTGCGGCCCTGCAGCGAGGCCTTAAAGCTGCAGTGACCCAATTTGTGAAAAATGGCCTGATCTTTAGGGGGGTTTAAGCCTGTGGTCCTAAAGTGGTTAAATAGAAGATGAAAAATATTCTCCTTGGAGAAAACTCAGGAGAAAAGGTGAATTGCATATGGCCCCTGGAGTCCCATCACAAGGCCCTGTGGCATGAAGCCCTTAAAAAACAAGCGACACCCACGCTAAGCTAGAAATAAAAAACACATATATAAGTAGATAAATACTACTACTACTTACATAACAGATGTATTGTGCTATCCACGTAATGATTCCTGTGAATTTTATAAAAGAAAAGCAGAAAATCCTATTCAGGGCAGTGGCCATTTTGCCAAGCTAATGCTGACATCATATCCTCCCTGACTCTTGTTTTCCCCCCTCCCTTCTCTTGCTCATTGTTTATTCATTAGCTGCCCTTTCCCAGAGTCTTTTTTTTATTTACACATCCAATCACTGAGTCACCTCAGCCTTGCTTGTAAACACAAGTGATCAGCTAGGCAGGGAAATATATGGAAGAGGAGAAATATATTATAGATAAAAAGAACTCCCAGCATTCAAAAGAACTCCCAGCATTCAACTTTTTGGCACTGTTTGGCACTAGTACCAGAGCTCCTAAAGTATGTGATAACTCCAAACCATAACAGCAGAAAAAGTTTTGAATGCAGGATTAGCATCTTTATCATTTAATACACTCAGACCAGTTGCTGTTGAAATTTGATTTTTATGGTGACAATACCGCTTTAAGGCAAGAAGCACTCAACCTGCAAGCCAGCCAGCTTCTTTGTGTTCCATCTTTTTCCTCCTCCCCTCTTTCTCTCCCTTGTTCTCAGTGACCCTCCACTTAACCCTTAAGCCTACCCACTTCATAGTCGCCGCCACAGATTCAATGTTCCAACACTCAGATGTCAAAAATGATGTTGCCAAGTAACCCGCTTGCCCAACTTGACTGCAGGCTTGTCAAACCTGCTAGCCCATCAGCTTTTACCATACCAGCTGGTAGAATCTGAAGCATTTCAAAAAATTGTAGGCATTGCTTCCCCGCAGTGGAAGATCCCTTGAAGAAGATATTTTTTGGGAACAAGCATACTGGTATGGGAACCAGCATGAGCTAGGTCAGATCAACCAATCTCTAGCACCCAGCGTTGGGTCAAAGGTCCATCAGACCAGACAGCTGGTATTCAAAACACGGCCAGGCACACCATGCAGGTACAACATTGTCATGATGTGTTGCGGATGCCTGGACGCAAAAAACCCCACCGGACCTGCACTGCTTTCTGCTCTGCAGACACAGGCTAATGAGTGACTGATCCCACACAACTTGTTTTGTATATAGTTGGGAGTATGGTCTTTTTACACAAAAGGGAAAAAGAGAAAACCTTTGATCCTTTTTGGGTCATCCACTCGACCCTATCAAGACTTCATATATGTAGAGAGGACCATAAAATATAAAAATTATCAAACAGGAACTTTTTGAATGCAAAAATATCAAAAAACTTTATTGACACACATATAGAAAAAGGTAATAAAAACTCTCTGTTGGAGGTTCCTTGTAAATATTTCCAGTACAGAATTTACAGCACAGACATGAGCTTTGTTTGTAAACTTAGTGCAATTTTTGAGGAAAGGCAACGACACACTCGTTTCGGGCACAGAAGGCCCTTCATCAGGCCAAGTTGCAGAAAGCACTGTCTGTCAATCCTGTAGACAATGCACAGTTAGGACACCAAGGAAGCACTCCCATGTTAGCAGCAGGCTGTATTAGCTTCTTTTTCGCCATTGGGATTGTGTTATCTACATCTGGTCGGTTCAGATGCTTCTTTGCTTCCTTGGTGTCCTAACTGTGCATTGTCCACAGGATTGACAGACAGTGCTTTCTGCAACTTGGCCTGATGAAGGGCCTTCTGTGCCCGAAACGAGCGTGTCGTTGCCTTTCCTCAAAAATTGCACTAAGTTTACAAACAAAGCTCATGTCTGTGCTGTAAATTCTGTACTGGAAATATTTACAAGGAACCTCCAACAGAGAGTTTTTATTACCTTTTTCTATATGTGTGTCAATAAAGTTTTTTGATATTTTTGCATTCAAAAAGTTCCTGTTTGATAATTTTTATATTTTATGGTCCTCTCTACATATATGATCCCACACAACCTCAGTGTTGGAAAAGATGTCTGTGATAACCAGTGATGAGTGGAAATGCCAATATTCTTTTTGCATTATTACTGAGCAGGCACAGACATACTCGTACAAGTATAGTACAACTGCACTTGTATACAGTAAGGAGAGTGGCCACAAGAATGTATCCAACAAGTTCTTGTGGGATATGTTCTTGGGGTCTGTGCACAGTGATAGTGAAGGCCAGGATCCAGGGTGGATAAGGTGTTTCAGGGAGCCCCCACTGGATCCAGAGTCTTTTCTCTTCTTAGGTAAATATCTTTGTTCCGATAACAAAAAAAAATGATGCGAGGTCCTCCCTCCCAAGCCTTTTTAACTCCTTGTCCCCCTTGCAGGCTAGGATAGCCAGAATGCTGAGCCTCGGCCACTTGGGACTTTGCACCCTGAGCTATACCAGCCCACATGGTCCATAGTATGGGGAGGGGGGGCTCTGGAGAAGAGGGGCAGCCAACCTTCCCCCTCTCCCCCAGAGCCCTTGTCCAATCCATGGACAAGGGGCTCTTCCCACCTCCGGTGCCCCAGGAGGAGGTGGGGCCGATGAAGTCCTGGAGGGTCCAAGAAGAGGACCCCCAAATTCCAGCCCCCTTCCTAGGTGAAATAAATGTAGGGGTTCAATGTACCCCATTTCCACAAAGGGTTAACCCCTTCCCAACCACCTAACTCCGATAGGCGTCAGGAAGGTGACAGCCCTAGGACTGCCTAATGCCAAAATGCGTCAAGAGCGCTGGGTAGAGATTAGCAGGGATTGCATATGTGATGAAGCGGGCATCCCTGCTGAATGGCGGAGCTCGGACATCAACCTGCTAACCCATGATCGCGGCTAGCAGGCTGTTAGAAATTTTAAAAAACTTTTGTAATGGTTGTACAGCACTGTGATCTAATGCAGAGCTGTACGTGGACAGCAGGAGAGACTCACAAATGATAATTTTTCATAGGCTGATGCCTATGAGAGCTGATTGGCTCTCGGGGGAGAGGGAGGGTTTAAATTAAAAAAAATATATATTTAAAAAAAGGAACATTTAAATTAATTTTAAATAAACACAGATCGTTGCAGCAATAAGATGCCACCAACAGAAAGCTTTGTTGGTGGCAACAAAAGGAGCCAAGATTTATTTGTGTGATAAGTTGTATGATTCTGCGGCGAGTTTTTAAAGCTGCAGAGCACTGAATTGTAAAAAATAGCCTGGTCACTAGGGAGGTGTAAGCCTGTGGTCCTGAACTGGTTAAATTTAAATAAAAACACAGCCACGAGAAAAGTCCTCTAATGTTCTTAACCTCCCTGGCGTTAACTGTGACCTAAGCTCGGGGGAGGAAAAGAAAGCTATGAGCGGTAAACCCGAGCTTAGGTCTGGGCAGTGAAAAGAGCTGTCTTCCTGCTAGCAGGAGTCCAGCGCTGCTCAGCAGGACTCCTGCCTCTCTCCCCCAACTGCTGCAAGCAAAGTTTATTCATAAATGTAATTAATTAAACAAATTTGTGTTCTAGTCTTTTATTCATATGTAAAACGTCTACCAGGCTTTTATTCTGACATATTTTGGTGAGTTATAACCTAAGAATTCTTGAAAAAATTGTACCGCTTTTGACTCCTAATTCCAGACAGAATTGTACCACCAGGGAGGTTAATTAACCATGAATACTTACTTTTAAAAAAAGTTCCCATGCCAATATCCTCGGAAAAGTCCCACGCCAATATCCTTTTGTTAAGTTGATTGAAGATCTCCACCGGCTGCCACTACACACGCCACTCCACCCACAGCTCTCAACTATACTTAGTAAAGCTGAGAGCCCTGTCCCTAGACCCTCCACCGCCGGCTCCCACTGTACTTTCTACCAACCACACCTATCAACCCACCCATCTTCCTGATTCCCATTGGTCTGTTAATAGACCAATGGGGAGCCTTGGAGGGAAATATCAAGATGCTTTTACTCTCAGCTATACTTAGCATAGCTAAGAGCTCTGCCCTATAGGGACACTCCAGTGCCCGCTTCCGCTGTCCTACCCACCTGCCCACACCTATCACACTCACCCATGCTGGCACCTAGTGCACCCACGGGTGCTGTAGCAGTGCTGGGCCGAAATTACGCATGAGCGTAATTACGCATCGTAATTCAATGTAAATTTACGCGTAAGTGCTACGCGTAACTTACGGTCTTACGCGTAATTATTTACGCGTAAGCAGTTAAGTGGTATCGTAATTACGCTGTCTACCGTAATTGCTAGGTATGCGTAATTTTACGAAGACTTACGCGTAATTTTACGCGTAATTACTAACGTAAAAACTCCCCTTTTCTAAGAGTAGCCAATCAGTCAACATCCTAAGCAACCAATAGTATCTTCTCCCGCCCTTCAGTATATAAGCATACGTTTTGACGCATACGAATGATGTGTACGCAATAGCTGTCACATTGACGGCTATTGCGTACACATCGTCCGTATGCGTAAAAAAATACGCATTAATGGGTATTACGCACTACGCGTAACATCGTTGTGTAAGCGCCTACATTACGGTATCCTTACGCGTAACTGCGTAAGTTAACGCGTAATTACAGTGATGAACCGTAGATAATTTCCTACGCCGTAACCGTAATTGCGTAATGCGTAATAGCGTAAAATTACGCGTAATGATCAGTAAGCGTATATTTTTCTATTACGACCAGCACTGACCCTTACGTGTTTTTATGTCCCGGATATAAGGGTCCCCCCTTATGTGTTTTTATGTCCCGGATATAAGGGTCCCCCCTTATGTGTTTTTATGTCCCGGATATAAGGATACCCCCTTACGTGTTTTTAAGGCCCGGATATAAGGGTCCCCCCTTATGTGTTTTTATGTCCCGGATATAAGGGTCCCCCGTTACGTGTTTTTATGTCCCGGATATAAGGGTCCCCCCTTATGTGTTTTTATGTCCCGGATATAAGGGGCCCCCCTTACGTATTTTTATGTCCCGGATATAAGGGTCCCACCTTATGTGTTTTTATGTCCCGGATATAAGGGTCCCCCTTATGTGTTGTTATGTCCCGGATATAAGGGTCCCCCTTATGTGTTTTTATGTCCCGGATATAAGGGTCCCCCCTTATGTGTTTTTATGTCCCGGATATAAGGGTCCCCCCTTATGTGTTTTTATGTCCCGGATATAAGGGTCCCCCCTTATGTATTTTTATGTCCCGGATATAAGGGTCCCCCCTTATGTGTTTTTATGTCCCGGATATAAGGGTTCCCCTTACGTGTTTTTATGTCCCGGATATAAGGGTCCCCCCTTATGTGTTTTTATGTCCCGGATATAAGGGTCCCCCCTTATGTGTTTTTATGTCCCGGATATAAGGGTCCCCCCTTATGTGTTTTTATGTCCAGGATATAAGGGTCCCCCCTTACGTGTTTTTATGTCCCGGATATAAGGGTCCCCCCTTATGTGTTTTTATGTCCCGGATATAAGGGTCCCCCCTTATGTGTTTTTATGTCCCGGATATAAGGGTCCCCCCTTATGTATTTTTATGTCCCGGATATAAGGGTCCCCACTTATGTGTTTTTATGTCCCGGATATAAGGGTCCCCCCTTATGTGTTTTTATGTCCCGGATATAAGGGTCCCCCCTTATGTGTTTTTATGTCCCGGATATAAGGGTCCCCCCTTATGTGTTTTTATTTCCCGGATATAAGGGTCCCCCCTTATGTGTTTTTATGTCCCGGATATAAGGGTCCCCGCTTATGTATTTTTATGTCCCGGATATAAGGGTCCCCCCTTATGTGTTTTTATGTCCTGGATATAAGGGTGCCCCATTATGTGTTTTTAAGTCCCGGATATAAGGGTCCCCCCTTATGTGTTTTTATGTCCCGGATATAAGGGTCCCCCCTTATGTGTTTTTATGTCCCGGATATAAGGGTCCCCCCTTATGTGTTTTTATGTCCCGGATATAAGGGTCCCCCCTTATGTGTTTTTATGTCCCGGAAATAAGTGTCCCCCCTTATGTGTTTTTATGTCCCGGAAATAAGTGTCCCCCCTTACGTGTTTTTATGTCCCGGATATAAGGGTCCCCCCTTATGTGTTTTTATGTCCTGGATATAAGGGTCCCCCCTTATGTGTTTTTATGTCCCGGATATAAGGGTCCCCCTTATGTGTTTTTATGTCCCGAAAATAAGTGTCCCCCCTTATGTGTTTTTATGTCCCGGATATAAGGGTCCCCCTTATGTGTTTTTATGTCCCGGATATAAGGGTCCCCCCTTATGTGTTTTTATGTCCAGGATATAAGGGTCCCCCCTTATGTGTTTTTATGTCCCGGATATAAGGGTCCCCCCTTACGTGTTTTTATGTCCCGGATATAAGGGTCCCCCCTTATGTGTTTTTATGTCCCGGATATAAGGGTCCCCCCTTATGTGTTTTTATGTCCCGGATAAAAGGGTCCCCCCTTATGTGTTTTTATGTCCCGGATATAAGGGTCCCCCTTATGTGTTTTTATGTCCCGAAAATAAGGGTCCCCCCTAACGTGTTTTTATGTCCCGGATATAAGGGTCCCCCCTTATGTGTTGTTATGTCCCGGATATAAGGGTCCCCCTTATGTGTTTTTATGTCCAGGATATAAGGGTCCCCCCTTACGTGTTTTTATGTCCCGGATATAAGGGTCCCCCCTTATGTGTTTTTATGTCCCGGATATAAGGGTCCCCCCTTATGTGTTTTTATGTCCAGGATATAAGGGTCCCCCCTTACGTGTTTTTATGTCCCGGATATAAGGGTCCCCCCTTATGTGTTTTTATGTCCCGGATATAAGGGTCCCCCCTTATGTGTTTTTATGTCCCGGATATAAGGGTCCCCCCTTATGTGTTTTTATGTCCCGGATATAAGGGGCCCCCCTTACGTATTTTTATGTCCCGGATATAAGGGTCCCCCCTTATGTGTTTTTATGTCCCGGATATAAGGGTCCCCCCTTATGTGTTGTTATGTCCCGGATATAAGGGTCCCCCTTATGTGTTTTTATGTCCCGAAAATAAGGGTCCCCCCTAACGTGTTTTTATGTCCCGGATATAAGGGTCCCCCCTTATGTGTTTTTATGTCCCGGATATAAGGGTCCCCCCTTATGTGTTTTTATGTCCAGGATATAAGGGTCCCCCCTTACGTGTTTTTATGTCCCGGATATAAGGGTCCCCCCTTATGTGTTTTTATGTCCCGGATATAAGGGTCCCCCCTTTTGGGTTTTTATGTCCCGGATATAAGGGTCCCCCCTTACGTGTTTTTATGTCCCGGATATAAGGGTCCCCCCTTATGTGTTTTTATGTCCCGGATATAAGGGTCCCCCTTATGTGTTTTTATGTCCCGGATATAAGGGTCCCCCCTTACGTGTTTTTATGTCCCGGATATAAGGGTCCCCCCTTATGTGTTTTTATGTCCCGGATATAAGGGTCCCCCCTTATGTGTTTTTATGTCCCGGATATAAGGGTCCCCCCTTATGTATTTTTATGTCCCGGATATAAGGGTCCCCACTTATGTGTTTTTATGTCCCGGATATAAGGGTCCCCCCTTATGTGTTTTTATGTCCCGGATATAAGGGTCCCCCCTTATGTATTTTTATGTCCCGGATATAAGGGTCCCCCCTTATGTGTTTTTATGTCCCGGATATAAGGGTCCCCCCTTATGTGTCTTTATGTCCCGGATATAAGGGTCCCCCCTTACGTGTTTTTATGTCCCGGATATAAGGGTCCCCCCTTATGTGTTTTTATGTCCCGGATATAAGGGTCCCCCCTTATGTGTTTTTATGTCCCGGATATAAGGGTCCCCCCTTACGTGTTTTTATGTCCCGGATATAAGGGTTTTTATGTCCTGGATATTAGGGTCCCCCCTTATGTGTTTTTATGTCCTGGATATAAGGGTTTCCCCCCTTATACGATTTTATGTCCCGGATATAAGGGTTCCCCCTTATGTCTTTTTATGTCCCGGATATAAGGGTCCCCCCTTATGTGTTTTTATGTCCCGGATATAAGGGTCCCCCCTTATGTGTTTTTATGTCCCGGATATAAGGCTCCCCCCTTATGTGTTTTTATGTCCCGGATATAAGGTTCCCCCCTTATGTGTTTTTATGTCCCGGATATAAGGGTCCCTTCTTATGTGTTTGTATGTCCCGGATATAAGGGTCACCCCTTACGTGTTTTTATGTCCCGGATATTAGGGTCCCCCCTTATGTGTTTTTATGTCCTGGATATAAGGGTTTCCCCCCTTATACGTTTTTATGTCCCGGATATAAGGGTCCTCCCTTATATGTTTTTATGTCCCGGATATAAGGGTCCCCCCTTATGTGTTTTTATGTCCTGGATATAAGGGTCCCCCCTTATGTGTTTTTATGTCCCGGATATAAAGGTCCCCCCTTATGTGTTTTTATGTCCCGGATATAAGGGCCCCCCCTTATGTGTTTTTATGTCCCGGATATAAGGGCCCCCCCTTATGTGTTTTTATGTCCCGGATATAAGGGTCCCCCCTTATGTGTTTTTATGTCCCGGATATAAGGGTCCCCCCTGATGTGTTTTTATGTCCCGGATATAAGGGTCCCCCCTTATGTGTTTTTATGTCCCGGATATAAGGGTCCCCCCTTACGTATTTTTATGTCCCGGATATAAGGGTCCCCCCTTATGTGTTTTTATGTCCCGGATATAAGGGTCCCGCCTTATGAGTTTTTATGTCCTGGATATAAGGGTCCCCCCTTATGTGTTTTTATGTCCCGGATATAAGGGTCCCCCCTTACGTGTTTTTATGTCCCGGATATAAGGGTCCCCCCTTATGTGTTTTTATCTCCCGGATATAAGGGTCCCCTCTTATGTGTTTTTATGTCCCGGATATAAGGGTCCCCCCTTATGTGTTTCATGTCCCGGATATAAGGGTCCCCCCTTATGTGTTTTTATGTCCTGGATATTAGGGTCCCCCCCTTATGTGTTTTTATGTCCCGAATATAAGGGTTTCCCCCCTTATACGTTTTTATGTCCCGGATATAAGGGTCCCCCCTCATGTGTTTTTATGTCCCGGATATAAGGGTCCCCCCTTATGTGTTTTTATGTCCCGGATATAAGGGTCCCCCCTTATGTGTTTTTATGTCCCGGATATAAGAGTCCCCCCTTATGTGTTTTTATGTCCCGGATATAAGGGTCCCCCCTTATGTGTTTTTATGTCCCGGATATAAGGGTCCCCCCTTATGTGTTTTTATGTCCCGGATATAAGGGTCCCCCCTTATGTGTTTTTATGTCCCGGATATAAGGGTCCCCCCCTTATGTGTTTTTATGTCCTGGATATAAGGGTCCCCCCTTACGTGTTTTTATGTCCCGGATATAAGGGTCCCCCGTTACATGTTTTTATGTCCCGGATATAAGGGTCCCCCCTTATGTGTTTTTATGTCCCGGATATAAGGGTCCCCCCTTACGTATTTTTATGTCCCGGATATAAGGGTCCCCACTTATGTGTTTTTATGTCCCGGATATAAGGGTCCCCCCTTATGAGTTTTTATGTCCCGGATATAAGGGTCCCCCCTTATGTGTTTTTATGTCCTGGATATAAGGGTCCCCCCTTATGTGTTTTTATGTCCCGGATATAAGGGTCCCCCCTTACATGTTTTTATGTCCCAGATATAAGGGTCCCCCCTTATGTGTTTTTATGTCCCGGATATAAGGGTCCCCCCTTATGTGTTTTTATGTCCCGGATATAAGGGTCCCCCCTTATGTGTTTTTATGTCCCAGATATAAGGGTCCCCCTTATGTGTTTTTATGTCCCGGATATAAGGGTCCCCCCTTATGTGTTTTTATGTCCCGGATATAAGGATCCCCCCTTATGTGTTTTTATGTCCCGGATATAAGGGTCCCCCCTTATGTGTTTTTATGTCCCGGATATAAGGGTCCCCCCTTATCTGTTTTTATGTCTGGATATAAGGGTCCCCCCTTATGTGTTTTTATGTCCCGGATATAAGGGTCCCCCCTTATGTGGTTTTATGTCCCGGATATAAGGGTCCCCCTTACGTGTTTTTATGTCCCGGATATAAGGGTCCCCCGTTACGTGTTTTTATGTCCCGGATATAAGGGTCCCTCCTTACGTGTTTTTATGTCCCGGATATAAGGGTCCCCCCTTACTTATTTTTATGTCCCGGATCTAAGGGTCCCCCCCTTACTTATTTTTATGTCCCGGATATAAGGGTCCCCCCTTATGTGTTTTTATGTCCCGGATATAAGGGTCCCCCCTTATGTATTGTTATGTCCCGGATATAAGGGTCCCCCTTATGTGTTTTTATGTCCCGGATATAAGGGTCCCCCCTAACGTGTTTTTTTGTCCCGGATATAAGGGTCCCCCCTTATGTGTTTTTATGTCCCGGATATAAGGGTCCCCTCTTATGTGTTTGTATGTCCCGGATATAAGGGTCACCCCTTACGTGTTTTTATGTCCCGGATATTAGGGTCCCCCCTTATGTGTTTTTATGTCCTGGATATAAGGGTTTCCCCCCTTATACGTTTTTATGTCCCGGATATAAGGGTCCTCCCTTATATGTTTTTATGTCCCGGATATAAGGGTCCCCCCTTATGTGTTTTTATGTCCTGGATATAAGGGTCCCCCCTTATGTGTTTTTATGTCCCGGATATAAAGGTCCCCCCTTATGTGTTTTTATGTCCCGGATATAAGGGCCCCCCCTTATGTGTTTTTATGTCCCGGATATAAGGGCCCCCCCTTATGTGTTTTTATGTCCCGGATATAAGGGTCCCCCCTTATGTGTTTTTATGTCCCGGATATAAGGGTCCCCCCTGATGTGTTTTTATGTCCCGGATATAAGGGTCCCCCCTCTGTGTTTTTATGTCCCGGATATAAGGGTCCCCCCTTACGTATTTTTATGTCCCGGATATAAGGGTCCCCCCTTATGTGTTTTTATGTCCCGGATATAAGGGTCCCGCCTTATGAGTTTTTATGTCCTGGATATAAGGGTCCCCCCTTATGTGTTTTTATGTCCCGGATATAAGGGTCCCCCCTTACGTGTTTTTATGTCCCGGATATAAGGGTCCCCCCTTATGTGTTTTTATCTCCCGGATATAAGGGTCCCCTCTTATGTGTTTTTATGTCCCGGATATAAGGGTCCCCCCTTATGTGTTTCATGTCCCGGATATAAGGGTCCCCCCTTATGTGTTTTTATGTCCTGGATATTAGGGTCCCCCCCTTATGTGTTTTTATGTCCCGGATATAAGGGTTTCCCCCCTTATACGTTTTTATGTCCCGGATATAAGGGTCCCCCCTTATGTGTTTTTATGTCCCGGATATAAGGGTCCCCCCTTATGTGTTTTTATGTCCCGGATATAAGGGTCCCCCCTTATGTGTTTTTATGTCCCGGATAAAAGGGTCCCCCCTTATGTGTTTTTATGTCCCGGATATAAGGGTCCCCCCTTATGTGTTTTTATGTCCCGGATATAAGGGTCCCCCCTTATGTGTTTTTATGTCCCGGATATAAGGGTCCCCCCCTTATGTGTTTTTATGTCCCGGATATAAGGGTCCCCCCTTACGTGTTTTTATGTCCCGGATATAAGGGTCCCCCGTTACATGTTTTTATGTCCCGGATATAAGGGTCCCCCCTTATGTGTTTTTATGTCCCAGATATAAGGGTCCCCCCTTACGTATTTTTATGTCCCGGATATAAGCGTCCCCACTTATGTGTTTTTATGTCCCGGATATAAGGGTCCCCCCTTATGTGTTTTTATGTCCCGGATATAAGGGTCCCCCCTTATGTGTTTTTATGTCCTGAATATAAGGGTCCCCCCTTATGTGTTTTTATGTCCCGGATATAAGGGTCCCCCCTTACGTGTTTTTATGTCCCAGATATAAGGGTCCCCCCTTATGTGTTTTTATGTCCCGGATATAAGGGTCCCCCCTTATGTGTTTTTATGTCCCGGATATAAGGGTCCCCCCTTATGTGTTTTTATGTCCCAGATATAAGGGTCCCCCTTATGTGTTTTTATGTCCCGGATATAAGGGTCCCCCCTTATGTGTTTTTATGTCCCGGATATAAGGGTCCCCCCTTATGTGTTTTTATGTCCCGGATATAAGGGTCCCCCGTTACGTGTTTTTATGTCCCGGATATAAGGGTCCCCCCTTACGTGTTTTTATGTCCCGGATATAAGGGTCCCCCCTTACTTATTTTTATGTCCCGGATCTAAGGGTCCCCCCCTTACTTATTTTTATGTCCCGGATATAAGGGTCCCCCCTTATGTGTTTTTATGTCCCGGATATAAGGGTCCCCCCTTATGTATTGTTATGTCCCGGATATAAGGGTCCCCCTTATGTGTTTTTATGTCCTGGATATAAGGGTCCCCCCTTATGTGTTTTTATGTCCCGGATATAAAGGTCCCCCCTTATGTGTTTTTATGTCCCGGATATAAGGGCCCCCCCTTATGTGTTTTTATGTCCCGGATATAAGGGCCCCCCCTTATGTGTTTTTATGTCCCGGATATAAGGGTCCCCCCTTATGTGTTTTTATGTCCCGGATATAAGGGTCCCCCCTGATGTGTTTTTATGTCCCGGATATAAGGGTCCCCCCTTATGTGTTTTTATGTCCCGGATATAAGGGTCCCCCCTTACGTATTTTTATGTCCCGGATATAAGGGTCCCCCCTTATGTGTTTTTATGTCCCGGATATAAGGGTCCCGCCTTATGAGTTTTTATGTCCTGGATATAAGGGTCCCCCCTTATGTGTTTTTATGTCCCGGATATAAGGGTCCCCCCTTACGTGTTTTTATGTCCCGGATATAAGGGTCCCCCCTTATGTGTTTTTATCTCCCGGATATAAGGGTCCCCTCTTATGTGTTTTTATGTCCCGGATATAAGGGTCCCCCCTTATGTGTTTCATGTCCCGGATATAAGGGTCCCCCCTTATGTGTTTTTATGTCCTGGATATTAGGGTCCCCCCCTTATGTGTTTTTATGTCCCGAATATAAGGGTTTCCCCCCTTATACGTTTTTATGTCCCGGATATAAGGGTCCCCCCTTATGTGTTTTTATGTCCCGGATATAAGGGTCCCCCCTTATGTGTTTTTATGTCCCGGATATAAGGGTCCCCCCTTATGTGTTTTTATGTCCCGGATATAAGAGTCCCCCCTTATGTGTTTTTATGTCCCGGATATAAGGGTCCCCCCTTATGTGTTTTTATGTCCCGGATATAAGGGTCCCCCCTTATGTGTTTTTATGTCCCGGATATAAGGGTCCCCCCTTATGTGTTTTTATGTCCCGGATATAAGGGTCCCCCCCTTATGTGTTTTTATGTCCTGGATATAAGGGTCCCCCCTTACGTGTTTTTATGTCCCGGATATAAGGGTCCCCCGTTACATGTTTTTATGTCCCGGATATAAGGGTCCCCCCTTATGTGTTTTTATGTCCCGGATATAAGGGTCCCCCCTTACGTATTTTTATGTCCCGGATATAAGGGTCCCCACTTATGTGTTTTTATGTCCCGGATATAAGGGTCCCCCCTTATGAGTTTTTATGTCCCGGATATAAGGGTCCCCCCTTATGTGTTTTTATGTCCTGGATATAAGGGTCCCCCCTTATGTGTTTTTATGTCCCGGATATAAGGGTCCCCCCTTACATGTTTTTATGTCCCAGATATAAGGGTCCCCCCTTATGTGTTTTTATGTCCCGGATATAAGGGTCCCCCCTTATGTGTTTTTATGTCCCGGATATAAGGGTCCCCCCTTATGTGTTTTTATGTCCCAGATATAAGGGTCCCCCTTATGTGTTTTTATGTCCCGGATATAAGGGTCCCCCCTTATGTGTTTTTATGTCCCGGATATAAGGGTCCCCCCTTATGTGTTTTTATGTCCCGGATATAAGGGTCCCCCCTTATGTGTTTTTATGTCCCGGATATAAGGGTCCCCCCTTATCTGTTTTTATGTCTGGATATAAGGGTCCCCCCTTATGTGTTTTTATGTCCCGGATATAAGGGTCCCCCCTTATGTGGTTTTATGTCCCGGATATAAGGGTCCCCCTTACGTGTTTTTATGTCCCGGATATAAGGGTCCCCCGTTACGTGTTTTGATGTCCCGGATATAAGGGTCCCTCCTTACGTGTTTTTATGTCCCGGATATAAGGGTCCCCCCTTACTTATTTTTATGTCCCGGATCTAAGGGTCCCCCCCTTACTTATTTTTATGTCCCGGATATAAGGGTCCCCCCTTATGTGTTTTTATGTCCCGGATATAAGGGTCCCCCCTTATGTATTGTTATGTCCCGGATATAAGGGTCCCCCTTATGTGTTTTTATGTCCCGGATATAAGGGTCCCCCCTAACGTGTTTTTTTGTCCCGGATATAAGGGTCCCCCCTTATGTGTTTTTATGTCCCGGATATAAGGGTCCCCTCTTATGTGTTTGTATGTCCCGGATATAAGGGTCACCCCTTACGTGTTTTTATGTCCCGGATATTAGGGTCCCCCCTTATGTGTTTTTATGTCCTGGATATAAGGGTTTCCCCCCTTATACGTTTTTATGTCCCGGATATAAGGGTCCTCCCTTATATGTTTTTATGTCCCGGATATAAGGGTCCCCCCTTATGTGTTTTTATGTCCTGGATATAAGGGTCCCCCCTTATGTGTTTTTATGTCCCGGATATAAAGGTCCCCCCTTATGTGTTTTTATGTCCCGGATATAAGGGCCCCCCCTTATGTGTTTTTATGTCCCGGATATAAGGGCCCCCCCTTATGTGTTTTTATGTCCCGGATATAAGGGTCCCCCCTTATGTGTTTTTATGTCCCGGATATAAGGGTCCCCCCTGATGTGTTTTTATGTCCCGGATATAAGGGTCCCCCCTCTGTGTTTTTATGTCCCGGATATAAGGGTCCCCCCTTACGTATTTTTATGTCCCGGATATAAGGGTCCCCCCTTATGTGTTTTTATGTCCCGGATATAAGGGTCCCGCCTTATGAGTTTTTATGTCCTGGATATAAGGGTCCCCCCTTATGTGTTTTTATGTCCCGGATATAAGGGTCCCCCCTTACGTGTTTTTATGTCCCGGATATAAGGGTCCCCCCTTATGTGTTTTTATCTCCCGGATATAAGGGTCCCCTCTTATGTGTTTTTATGTCCCGGATATAAGGGTCCCCCCTTATGTGTTTCATGTCCCGGATATAAGGGTCCCCCCTTATGTGTTTTTATGTCCTGGATATTAGGGTCCCCCCCTTATGTGTTTTTATGTCCCGGATATAAGGGTTTCCCCCCTTATACGTTTTTATGTCCCGGATATAAGGGTCCCCCCTTATGTGTTTTTATGTCCCGGATATAAGGGTCCCCCCTTATGTGTTTTTATGTCCCGGATATAAGGGTCCCCCCTTATGTGTTTTTATGTCCCGGATAAAAGGGTCCCCCCTTATGTGTTTTTATGTCCCGGATATAAGGGTCCCCCCTTATGTGTTTTTATGTCCCGGATATAAGGGTCCCCCCTTATGTGTTTTTATGTCCCGGATATAAGGGTCCCCCCCTTATGTGTTTTTATGTCCCGGATATAAGGGTCCCCCCTTACGTGTTTTTATGTCCCGGATATAAGGGTCCCCCGTTACATGTTTTTATGTCCCGGATATAAGGGTCCCCCCTTATGTGTTTTTATGTCCCAGATATAAGGGTCCCCCCTTACGTATTTTTATGTCCCGGATATAAGGGTCCCCACTTATGTGTTTTTATGTCCCGGATATAAGGGTCCCCCTTATGTGTTTTTATGTCCCGGATATAAGGGTCCCCCCTAACGTGTTTTTTTGTCCCGGATATAAGGTTCCCCCTTATGTGTTTTTATGTCCCGGATATAAGGGTCCCACCTTATGTGTTTTTTTGTCCCGGATATAACGGTCCCCCCTTATGTGTTTTTATGTCCCGGATATAAGGGTCCCCACTTATGTGTTTTTATGTCCCGGATATAAGGGTCCCCCCTTATGTGTTTTTATGTCCCGGATATAAGGGTCCCCCCTTATGTGTTTTTTATGTCCCAGATATAAGGGTCCCCCTTATGTGTTTTTATGTCCCGGATATAAGGGTCCCCCTTATGTGTTTTTATGTCCCGGATATAAGGGTCCCCCCTTATGTGTTTTTATGTCCCGGATATAAGGGTCCCCCCTTATGTGTTTTTATGTCCCGGATATAAGGGTCCCCCCTTATGTGTTTTTATGTCTGGATATAAGGGTCCCCCCTTATGTGTTTTTATGTCCCGGATATAAGGGTCCCCCCTTATGTGTTTTATGTCCCGGATATAAGGGTCCCCCTTACGTGTTTTTATGTCCCGGATATAAGGGTCCCCCGTTACGTGTTTTTATGTCCCGGATATAAGGGTTCCCCCTTACTTATTTTTATGTCCCAGATATAAGGGTCCGCCCTTATGTGTTTTTATGTCCCGGATATAAGGGTCCCCCCTTATGTGTTGTTATGTCCCGGATATAAGGGTCCCCCTTATGTGTTTTTATGTTCCGGATATAAGGGTCCCCCCTAACGTGTTTTTTTGTCCCGGATATTAGGGTCCCCCCTTATGTGTTTTTATGTCCCGGATATAAGGGTCCCCCCTTATGTGTTTTTTTGTCCCGGATATAAGGGTCCCCCCTTATGTGTTTTTATGTCCCGGATATAAGGGTCCCCCCTTATGTGTTTTTATGTCCCGGATATAAGGGTCCCCCCTTACGTGTTTTTATGTCCCAGATATAAGGGTCCCCCCTTATGTGTTTTTATGTCCCGGATATAAGGGTCCCCCTTATGTGTTTTTATGTCCCGGATATAAGGGTCCCCCCTTATGTGTTTTTATGTCCCGGATATAAGGGTCCCCCCTTATAATTTTCATGTCCCGGATATAAGGGTCCCCCTTATGTGTTTCATGTCCCGGATATAATGGTCCCCCCTTATGTGATTTTATGTCCCGGATATAAGGGTCCCCCCTTACATGTTTTTATGTCCCGGATATTAGAGTCCCCCCTTATGAGTTTTTATGTCCCGGATATAAGGGTCCCCCCTTATGTGTTTTTATGTCCCGGATATAAGGGTCCCCCCTTATGTGTTTTTATGTCCCGGATATAAGGGTCCCCCCTTACGTGTTTTTATGTCCTGGATATAAGAGTCCCCCCTTATGTGTTTTTATGTCCCGGATATAAGGGTCCCCCCTTATGTGTTTTTATGTCCCGGATATAAGGGTCCCTCCTTATGTGTTTCATGTCCGGGATATAAGGGTCCCCCCTTAGGTGTTTCATTTCCCGTATATAAGGGTCCACCCTTATGTGTTTTTATGTCCCGGATATAAGGGTCCCACCTTACGTGTTTTTATGTCCCGGATATTAGGGTCCCCCCTTATGTGTTTTTATGTCCCGGATATAAGGGTCCCCCCTTATGTGTTTTTATGTCCCGGATATAATGGTCCCCCCTTACGTGTTTTTATGTCCCGGATATAAGGGTCCCCCCTTATGTGTTTTTATGTCCCGGATATAAGGGTCCCCCCTTATGTGTTTTTATGTCCCGGATATAAGGGTCCCTCCTTTTGTGTTTTTATGTCCCGGATATAAGGGTCCCCCCTTACATGTTTTTATGTCCCGGATATAAGGGTCCCCCCTTATGTGTTTTTATGTCCCGGATATAAGGGTCCCCCCTTACGTGTTTTTATGTCCCGGATATAAGGGTCCCCCCTTATGTGTTTTTATGTCCCGGATATAAGGGTCCCCCTTATGTGTTTTTATGTCCCGGATATAAGGGTCCCCCCCTATGTGTTTTTATATCCAGGATATAAGGGTCCCCCCTTATGTGTTTTTATGTCCCGGATATAAGGGTCCCCCCTTACGTGTTTTTATGTCCCGGATATAAGGGTCCCCCCTTATGTGTTTTTATGTCCCGGATATAAGGGTCCCCCTTATGTGTTTTTATGTCCCGGATATAAGGGTCCCCCCTTATGTGTTTTTATGTCCAGGATATAAGGGTCCCCCCTTATGTGTTTTTATGTCCCGGATATAAGGGTCCCCCCTTATGTGTTTTTATGTCCCGGATATAAGGATACCCCCTTACGTGTTTTTAAGGCCCGGATATAAGGGTCCCCCCTTATGTGTTTTTATGTCCCGGATATAAGGGTCCCCCGTTACGTGTTTTTATGTCCCGGATATAAGGGTCCCCCTTATGTGTTTTTATGTCCCGGATATAAGAGGCCCCCCTTACGTATTTTTATGTCCCGGATATAAGGGTCCCCCCTTATGTGTTTTTATGTCCCGGATATAAGGGTCCCCCCTTATGTGTTGTTATGTCCCGGATATAAGGGTCCCCCTTATGTGTTTTTATGTCCCGGATATAAGGGTCCCCCCTAACGTGTTTTTATGTCCCGGATATAAGGGTCCCCCCTTATGTGTTTTTATGTCCCGGATATAAGGGTCTCCCCTTATGTGTTTCTATGTCCGGGATATAAGGGTCCCCCCTTATATGTTTTTATGCCCCGGATATAAGGGTCCCCCCTTATGTGTTTTTATGTCCTGGATATAAGGGTCCCCCCTTATGTGTTTTTATGTCCCGGATATAAAGGTCCCCCTTATGTGTTTTTATGTCCCGGATATAAGGGCCCCCCCTTATGTGTTTTTATGTCCCGGATATCAGGGTCCCCCCTTATGTGTTTTTATGTCCCGGATATAAGGGTCCCCCCTTATGTGTTTTTATGTCCCGGATATAAGGGTCCCCCCTTATGTGTTGTTATGTCCCGGATATAAGGGTCCCCCTTATGTGTTTTTATGTCCCGGATATAAGGGTCCCCCCTAACGTGTTTTTTTGTCCCGGATATAAGGGTCCCCCCTTATGTGTTTTTATGTCCCGGATATAAGGGTCCCCCCTTATTTGTTTTTTTGTCCCGGATATAAGGGTCCCCCCTTATGTGTTTTTATGTCCCGGATATAAGGGTCCCCCTTATGTGTTTTTATGTCCCAGATATAAGGGTCCCCCTTATGTGTTTTTATGTCCCGGATATAAGGGTCCCCCTTATGTGTTTTTATGTCCCGGATATAAGGGTCCCCCCTTATGTGTTTTTATGTCCAGGATATAAGGGTCCCCCCTTATGTGTTTTTATGTCCCGGATATAAGGGTCCCCCCTTATGTGTTTTTATGTCCCGGATATAAGGATACCCCCTTACGTGTTTTTAAGGCCCGGATATAAGGGTCCCCCCTTATGTGTTTCATGTCCTGGATATAAGGGGTCCCCTTATGTATTTCATGTCCTGGATATAAGGGTCCCCCCTTATGTGTTTTTATGTCCCGGATATAAAAGTCCCCCCTTATGTGTTTTTATGTCCCGGATATAAGGGTCCCCCCTTTTGTGTTTTTATGTCCCGGATATAAGGGTCCCCCCTTATGTGTTTTTATGTCCGGGATATAAGGGTCCCCCCTTATATGTTTTTATGTCCCGGATATAAGGGTCCCCCCTTATGTGTTTTTATGTCCTGGATATAAGGGTCCCCCCATATGTGTTTTTATGTCCCGGATATAAAGGTCCCCCTTATGTGTTTTTATGTCCCGGATATAAGGGCCCCCCCTTATGTGTTTTTATGTCCCGGATATCAGGGTCCCCCCTTACGTGTTTTTATGTCCCGGATATAAGGGTCCCCCCTTATGTGTTTTTATGTCCCGGATATAAGGGTCCCCCCTTATGTGTTGTTATGTCCCGGATATAAGGGTCCCCCTTATGTGTTTTTATGTCCCGGATATAAGGGTCCCCCTAACGTGTTTTTTTGTCCCGGATATAAGGGTCCCCCCTTATGTGTTTTTATGTCCGGGATATAAGGGTCCCCCCTTATATGTTTTTATGTCCCGGATATAAGGGTCCCCCCTTATGTGTTTTTATGTCCTGGATATAAGGGTCCCCCCTTATGTGTTTTTATGTCCCGGATATAAAGGTCCCCCTTATGTGTTTTTATGTCCCGGATATAAGGGCCCCCCCTTATGTGTTTTTATGTCCCGGATATCAGGGTCCCCCCTTATGTGTTTTTATGTCCCGGATATAAGGGTCCCCCCTTATGTGTTTTTATGTCCCGGATATAAGGGTCCCCCCTTATGTGTTGTTATGTCCCGGATATAAGTGTCCCCCTTATGTGTTTTTATGTCCCGGATATAAGGGTCCCCCCTAACGTGTTTTTTTGTCCCGGATATAAGGGTCCCCCCTTATGTGTTTTTATGTCCCGGATATAAGGGTCCCCCTTATTTGTTTTTTTGTCCCGGATATAAGGGTCCCCCCTTATGTGTTTTTATGTCCCGGATATAAGGGTCCCCCTTATGTGTTTTTATGTCCCAGATATAAGGGTCCCCCTTATGTGTTTTTATGTCCCGGATATAAGGGTCCCCCTTATGTGTTTTTATGTCCCGGATATAAGGGTCCCCCTTATGTGTTTTTATGTCCAGGATATAAGGGTCCCCCCTTATGTGTTTTTATGTCCCGGATATAAGGGTCCCCCCTTATGTGTTTTTATGTCCCGGATATAAGGATACCCCCTTACGTGTTTTTAAGGCCCGGATATAAGGGTCCCCCCTTATGTGTTTCATGTCCTGGATATAAGGGGTCCCCTTATGTATTTCATATCCTGGATATAAGGGTCCCCCCTTATGTGTTTTTATGTCCCGGATATAAAAGTCCCCCCTTATGTGTTTTTATGTCCCGGATATAAGGGTCCCCCCTTATGTGTTTTTATGTCCTGGATATAAGGGTCCCCCCTTATGTGTTTTTATGTCCCGGATATAAAGGTCCCCCTTATGTGTTTTTATGTCCCGGATATAAGGGCCCCCCCTTATGTGTTTTTATGTCCCGGATATCAGGGTCCCCCCTTATGTGTTTTTATGTCCCGGATATAAGGGTCCCCCCTTATGTGTTTTTATGTCCCGGATATAAGGGTCCCCCCTTATGTGTTGTTATGTCCCGGATATAAGGGTCCCCCTTATGTGTTTTTATGTCCCGGATATAAGGGTCCCCCCTAACGTGTTTTTTTGTCCCGGATATAAGGGTCCCCCCTTATGTGTTTTTATGTCCCGGATATAAGGGTCCCCCCTTATTTGTTTTTTTGTCCCGGATATAAGGGTCCCCCCTTATGTGTTTTTATGTCCCGGATATAAGGGTCCCCCTTATGTGTTTTTATGTCCCAGATATAAGGGTCCCCCTTATGTGTTTTTATGTCCCGGATATAAGGGTCCCCCTTATGTGTTTTTATGTCCCGGATATAAGGGTCCCCCCTTATGTGTTTTTATGTCCAGGATATAAGGGTCCCCCCTTATGTGTTTTTATGTCCCGGATATAAGGGTCCCCCCTTATGTGTTTTTATGTCCCGGATATAAGGATACCCCCTTACGTGTTTTTAAGGCCCGGATATAAGGGTCCCCCCTTATGTGTTTTTATGTCCCGGATATAAGGGTCCCCCGTTACGTGTTTTTATGTCCCGGATATAAGGGTCCCCCTTATGTGTTTTTATGTCCCGGATATAAGGGTCCCCCCTTATGTGTTGTTATGTCCCGGATATAAGGGTCCCCCTTATGTGTTTTTATGTCCCGGATATAAGGGTCCCCCTAACGTGTTTTTATGTCCCGGATATAAGGGTCCCCCCTTATGTGTTTTTATGTCCCGGATATAAGGGTCCCCCCTTATGTGTTTTTATGTCCGGGATATAAGGGTCCCCCCTTATATGTTTTTATGTCCCGGATATAAGGGTCCCCCCTTATGTGTTTTTATGTCCTGGATATAAGGGTCCCCCCTTATGTGTTTTTATGTCCCGGATATAAAGGTCCCCCTTATGTGTTTTTATGTCCCGGATATAAGGGCCCCCCCTTATGTGTTTTTATGTCCCGGATATCAGTGTCCCCCCTTATGTGTTTTTATGTCCCGGATGTAAGGGTCCCCCCTTATGTGTTTTTATGTCCCGGATATAAGGGTCCCCCCTTATGTGTTGTTATGTCCCGGATATAAGGGTCCCCCTTATGTGTTTTTATGTCCCGGATATAAGGGTCCCCCCTAACGTGTTTTTTTGTCCCGGATATAAGGGTCCCCCCTTATGTGTTTTTATGTCCCGGATATAAGGGTCCCCCCTTATTTGTTTTTTTGTCCCGGATATAAGGGTCCCCCCTTATGTGTTTTTATGTCCCGGATATAAGGGTCCCCCTTATGTGTTTTTATGTCCCAGATATAAGGGTCCCCCTTATGTGTTTTTATGTCCCGGATATAAGGGTCCCCCCTTATGTGTTTTTATGTCCCGGATATAAGGGTCCCCCCTTATGTGTTTTTATGTCCCGGATATAAGGGTCCCCCCTTATGTGTTTTTATGTCCCGGATATAAGGGTCCCCCCTTATGTGTTTTTATGTCTGGATATAAGGGTCCCCCCTTATGTGTTTTTATGTCCCGGATATAAGGGTCCCCCCTTATGTGTTTTATGTCCCGGATATAAGGGTCCCCCTTACGTGTTTTTATGCCCCGGATATAAGGGTCCCCCGTTACGTGTTTTTATGTCCCGGATATAAGGGTCCCCCCTTACTTATTTTTATGCCCCAGATATAAGGGTCCCCCCTTATGTGTTTTTATGTCCCGGATATAAGGGTCCCCCCTTATGTGTTGTTATGTCCCGGATATAAGGGTCCCCCTTATGTGTTTTTATGTCCCGGATATAAGGGTCCCCCCTAACGTGTTTTTTTGTCCCGGATATAAGGGTCCCCCCTTATGTGTTTTTATGTCCCGGATATAAGGGTCCCACCTTATGTGTTTTTATGTCCCGGATATAAGGTTCCCCCACTTATGTGTTTTTTTTTCCCGGATATAAGGGTCCCCCCTTACGTGTTTTTATGTCCCGGATATAAGGGTCCCCCGTTACATGTTTTTATGTCCCGGATATAAGGGTCCCTCCTTATGTGTTTTTATGTCCCGGATATAAGGGTCCCCCCTTACGTATTTTTATGTCCCGGATATAAGGGTCCCCCCTTATGTGTTTTTATGTCCCGGATATAAGGGTCCCCCCTTTTTTTTTTATGTCCCGGATATAAGGGTCCCCCCTTATGTGTTTTTATGTCCCGGATATAAGGGTCCCCCCTTATGTGTTTTTATGTCCCAGATATAAGGGTCCCCCCCTTATGTGTTTTTATGTCCCGGATATAAGGGTCCCCCCTTATGTGTTTTTATGTCCCAGATATAAGGGTCCCCCTTATGTGTTTTTGTGTCCCGGATATAAGGGTCCCCCCTTATGTGTTTTTATGTCCCGGATATTAGGGTCCCCCCTTATGTGTTTTTATTTCCCGGATATAAGGGTCCCCCCTTATGTGTTTTTATGTCTGGATATAAGGGTCCCCCCTTATGTGTTTTTATGTCCCGGATATAAGGGTCCCCCCTTATGTGTTTTTATGTCCCGGATATAAGGGTCCCCCTTACGTTTTTTTATGTCCCGGATATAAGGGTCCCCCGTTACGTGTTATTATGTCCCGGATATAAGGGTCCCCCCTTATGTGTTTTTATGTCCCGGATATAAGGGTCCCCCCCCTACTTATTTTTATGTCCCGGATATAAGGGTCCCCCCCCCTACTTATTTTTATGTCCCGGATATAAGGGTCCCCCCTTACTTATTTTTATGTCCCGGATATAAGGGTCCCCCCTTATGTGTTTTTATGTCCCGGATATAAGGGTCCCCCCTTATGTGTTGTTATGTCCCGGATATAAGGGTCCCCCTTATGTGTTTTTATGTCCCGGATATAAGGGTCCCCCCTTATGTGTTTTTATGTCCCGGATATAAGGGTCCCCCCTTATGTGTTTTTTTGTCCCGGATATAGGGGTCCCCCCTTATGTGTTTTTATGTCCCGGATATAAGGGGCCCCCCTTACGTATTTTTATGTCCCGGATATAAGGGTCCCCCCTTATGTGTTTTTATGTCCCGGATATAAGGTTTCCCCCCTTATGTGTTTTTATGTCCCAGATATAAGGGTCCCCCTTATGTGTTTTTATATCCCGGATATAAGGATCCCCCCTTATGTGTTTTTATGTCCCGGATATAAGGGTCCCCCCTTATGTGTTTTTATGTCCTGGATATAAGGGTCCCCCCTTATGTGTTTTTATGTCCCGGATAAAAGGGTCCCCCCTTACGTGTTTTTATGTCCCGGATATAAGGGTCCCCCCTTATGTGTTTTTATGTCCCGGATATAAGGGTCCCCCCTTATGTGTTTCATGTCCCGGATATAAGGGTCCCCCCTTAAGTGTTTTTATGTCCCGGATATAAGGGTCCCCCCTTACGTGTTTTTATGTCCTGGATATTAGGGTCCCCCCTTATGTGTTTTTATGTCCCGGATATAAGGGTTTCCCCCCTTATACGTTTTTATGTCCCGGATATAAGGGTCCCCCCTTATGTGTTTTTATGTCCCGGATATAAGGGTCCCCCCTTATGTGTTTTTATATCCCGGATATAAGGGTCCCCCCTTATGTGTTTTTATGTCCCGGATATAAGGGTCCCCCCTTATGTGTTTTTATGTCCCAGATATAAGGGTCCCCCCTTATGTGTTTTTATGTCCCGGATATAAGGGTCCCCCCTTATGTGTTTTTATGTCCCGGATATAAGGGTCACCCCTTACGTGTTTTTATGTCCCGGATATTAGGGTCCCCCCTTATGTGTTTTTATGTCCTGGATATAAGGGTTTCCCCCCTTATACGTTTTTATGTCCCGGATATAAGTGTCCCCCCTTATATGTTTTTATGTCCCGGATATAAGGGTCCCCCCTTATGTGTTTTTATGTCCTGGATATAAGGGTCCCCCCTTATGTGTTTTTATGTCCCGGATATAAGGGTCCCCCCTTATGTGTTTTTATGTCCCGGATATAAGGGTCCCCCCTTATGTGTTTTTATGTCCCGGATATAAGGGTACCCCCTTATGTGTTTTTATGTCCCGGATATAAGGGTCCCCCCTTATCTGTTTTTATGTCTGGATATAAGGGTCCCCCCTTATGTGTTTTTATGTCCCGGATATAAGGGTCCCCCCTTATGTGGTTTTATGTCCCGGATATAAGGGTCCCCCTTACGTGTTTTTATGTCCCGGATATAAGGGTCCCCCGTTACGTGTTTTTATGTCCCGGATATAAGGGTCCCCCCTTACGTGTTTTTATGTCCCGGATATAAGGGTCCCCCCTTACTTATTTTTATGTCCCGGATCTAAGGGTCCCCCCCTTACTTATTTTTATGTCCCGGATATAAGGGTCCCCCCTTATGTATTTTTATGTCCCGGATATAAGGGTCCCCCTTATGTATTGTTATGTCCCGGATATAAGGGTCCCCCTTATGTGTTTTTATGTCCCGGATATAAGGGTCCCCCCTAACGTGTTTTTTTGTCCCGGATATAAGGGTCCCCCCTTATGTGTTTTTATGTCCTGGATATAAGGGTCCCCCCTTATGTGTTTTTATGTCCCGGATATAAGGGTCCCCCCTTATGTGTTTTTATGTCCCGGATATAAGGGTCCCCCCTTATGTGTTTTTATGTCCCGGATATAAGGGTACCCCCTTATGTGTTTTTATGTCCCGGATATAAGGGTCCCCCCTTATCTGTTTTTATGTCTGGATATAAGGGTCCCCCCTTATGTGTTTTTATGTCCCGGATATAAGGGTCCCCCCTTATCTGTTTTTATGTCTGGATATAAGGGTCCCACCTTATGTGTTTTTATGTCCCGGATATAAGGTTCCCCCACTTATGTGTTTTTTTTTCCCGGATATAAGGGTCCCCCCTTACGTGTTTTTATGTCCCGGATATAAGGGTCCCCCGTTACATGTTTTTATGTCCCGGATATAAGGGTCCCTCCTTATGTGTTTTTATGTCCCGGATATAAGGGTCCCCCCTTACGTATTTTTATGTCCCGGATATAAGGGTCCCCCCTTATGTGTTTTTATGTCCCGGATATAAGGGTCCCCCCTTTTTTTTTTATGTCCCGGATATAAGGGTCCCCCCTTATGTGTTTTTATGTCCCGGATATAAGGGTCCCCCCTTATGTGTTTTTATGTCCCAGATATAAGGGTCCCCCCCTTATGTGTTTTTATGTCCCGGATATAAGGGTCCCCCCTTATGTGTTTTTATGTCCCAGATATAAGGGTCCCCCTTATGTGTTTTTGTGTCCCGGATATAAGGGTCCCCCCTTATGTGTTTTTATGTCCCGGATATTAGGGTCCCCCCTTATGTGTTTTTATTTCCCGGATATAAGGGTCCCCCCTTATGTGTTTTTATGTCTGGATATAAGGGTCCCCCCTTATGTGTTTTTATGTCCCGGATATAAGGGTCCCCCCTTATGTGTTTTTATGTCCCGGATATAAGGGTCCCCCTTACGTTTTTTTATGTCCCGGATATAAGGGTCCCCCGTTACGTGTTATTATGTCCCGGATATAAGGGTCCCCCCTTATGTGTTTTTATGTCCCGGATATAAGGGTCCCCCCCCTACTTATTTTTATGTCCCGGATATAAGGGTCCCCCCCCCTACTTATTTTTATGTCCCGGATATAAGGGTCCCCCCTTACTTATTTTTATGTCCCGGATATAAGGGTCCCCCCTTATGTGTTTTTATGTCCCGGATATAAGGGTCCCCCCTTATGTGTTGTTATGTCCCGGATATAAGGGTCCCCCTTATGTGTTTTTATGTCCCGGATATAAGGGTCCCCCCTTATGTGTTTTTATGTCCCGGATATAAGGGTCCCCCCTTATGTGTTTTTTTGTCCCGGATATAGGGGTCCCCCCTTATGTGTTTTTATGTCCCGGATATAAGGGGCCCCCCTTACGTATTTTTATGTCCCGGATATAAGGGTCCCCCCTTATGTGTTTTTATGTCCCGGATATAAGGTTCCCCCCTTATGTGTTTTTATGTCCCAGATATAAGGGTCCCCCTTATGTGTTTTTATATCCCGGATATAAGGATCCCCCCTTATGTGTTTTTATGTCCCGGATATAAGGGTCCCCCCTTATGTGTTTTTATGTCCTGGATATAAGGGTCCCCCCTTATGTGTTTTTATGTCCCGGATAAAAGGGTCCCCCCTTACGTGTTTTTATGTCCCGGATATAAGGGTCCCCCCTTATGTGTTTTTATGTCCCGGATATAAGGGTCCCCCCTTATGTGTTTCATGTCCCGGATATAAGGGTCCCCCCTTAAGTGTTTTTATGTCCCGGATATAAGGGTCCCCCCTTACGTGTTTTTATGTCCTGGATATTAGGGTCCCCCCTTATGTGTTTTTATGTCCCGGATATAAGGGTTTCCCCCCTTATACGTTTTTATGTCCCGGATATAAGGGTCCCCCCTTATGTGTTTTTATGTCCCGGATATAAGGGTCCCCCCTTATGTGTTTTTATATCCCGGATATAAGGGTCCCCCCTTATGTGTTTTTATGTCCCGGATATAAGGGTCCCCCCTTATGTGTTTTTATGTCCCAGATATAAGGGTCCCCCCTTATGTGTTTTTATGTCCCGGATATAAGGGTCCCCCCTTATGTGTTTTTATGTCCCGGATATAAGGGTCACCCCTTACGTGTTTTTATGTCCCGGATATTAGGGTCCCCCCTTATGTGTTTTTATGTCCTGGATATAAGGGTTTCCCCCCTTATACGTTTTTATGTCCCGGATATAAGTGTCCCCCCTTATATGTTTTTATGTCCCGGATATAAGGGTCCCCCCTTATGTGTTTTTATGTCCTGGATATAAGGGTCCCCCCTTATGTGTTTTTATGTCCCGGATATAAGGGTCCCCCCTTATGTGTTTTTATGTCCCGGATATAAGGGTCCCCCCTTATGTGTTTTTATGTCCCGGATATAAGGGTACCCCCTTATGTGTTTTTATGTCCCGGATATAAGGGTCCCCCCTTATCTGTTTTTATGTCTGGATATAAGGGTCCCCCCTTATGTGTTTTTATGTCCCGGATATAAGGGTCCCCCCTTATGTGGTTTTATGTCCCGGATATAAGGGTCCCCCTTACGTGTTTTTATGTCCCGGATATAAGGGACCCCCGTTACGTGTTTTTATGTCCCGGATATAAGGGTCCCCCCTTACGTGTTTTTATGTCCCGGATATAAGGGTCCCCCCTTACTTATTTTTATGTCCCGGATCTAAGGGTCCCCCCCTTACTTATTTTTATGTCCCGGATATAAGGGTCCCCCCTTATGTATTTTTATGTCCCGGATATAAGGGTCCCCCTTATGTATTGTTATGTCCCGGATATAAGGGTCCCCCTTATGTGTTTTTATGTCCCGGATATAAGGGTCCCCCCTAACGTGTTTTTTTGTCCCGGATATAAGGGTCCCCCCTTATGTGTTTTTATGTCCTGGATATAAGGGTCCCCCCTTATGTGTTTTTATGTCCCGGATATAAGGGTCCCCCCTTATGTGTTTTTATGTCCCGGATATAAGGGTCCCCCCTTATGTGTTTTTATGTCCCGGATATAAGGGTACCCCCTTATGTGTTTTTATGTCCCGGATATAAGGGTCCCCCCTTATCTGTTTTTATGTCTGGATATAAGGGTCCCCCCTTATGTGTTTTTATGTCCCGGATATAAGGGTCCCCCCTTATCTGTTTTTATGTCTGGATATAAGGGTCCCCCCTTATGTGTTTTTATGTCCCGGATATAAGGGTCCCCCCTTATGTGGTTTTATGTCCCGGATATAAGGGTCCCCCCTTATGTGTTGTTATGTCCCGGATATAAGGGTCCCCCTTATGTGTTTTTATGTCCCGGATATAAGGGTCCCCCCTAACGTGTTTTTTTGTCCCGGATATAAGGGTCCCCCCTTATGTGTTTTTATGTCCCGGATATAAGGGTCCCCCCTTATTTGTTTTTTTGTCCCGGATATAAGGGTCCCCCCTTATGTGTTTTTATGTCCCGGATATAAGGGTCCCCCTTATGTGTTTTTATGTCCCAGATATAAGGGTCCCCCTTATGTGTTTTTATGTCCCGGATATAAGGGTCCCCCTTATGTGTTTTTATGTCCCGGATATAAGGGTCCCCCCTTATGTGTTTTTATGTCCAGGATATAAGGGTCCCCCCTTATGTGTTTTTATGTCCCGGATATAAGGGTCCCCCCTTATCTGTTTTTATGTCTGGATATAAGGGTCCCACCTTATGTGTTTTTATGTCCCGGATATAAGGTTCCCCCACTTATGTGTTTTTTTTTCCCGGATATAAGGGTCCCCCCTTACGTGTTTTTATGTCCCGGATATAAGGGTCCCCCGTTACATGTTTTTATGTCCCGGATATAAGGGTCCCTCCTTATGTGTTTTTATGTCCCGGATATAAGGGTCCCCCCTTACGTATTTTTATGTCCCGGATATAAGGGTCCCCCCTTATGTGTTTTTATGTCCCGGATATAAGGGTCCCCCCTTTTTTTTTTATGTCCCGGATATAAGGGTCCCCCCTTATGTGTTTTTATGTCCCGGATATAAGGGTCCCCCCTTATGTGTTTTTATGTCCCAGATATAAGGGTCCCCCCCTTATGTGTTTTTATGTCCCGGATATAAGGGTCCCCCCTTATGTGTTTTTATGTCCCAGATATAAGGGTCCCCCTTATGTGTTTTTGTGTCCCGGATATAAGGGTCCCCCCTTATGTGTTTTTATGTCCCGGATATTAGGGTCCCCCCTTATGTGTTTTTATTTCCCGGATATAAGGGTCCCCCCTTATGTGTTTTTATGTCTGGATATAAGGGTCCCCCCTTATGTGTTTTTATGTCCCGGATATAAGGGTCCCCCCTTATGTGTTTTTATGTCCCGGATATAAGGGTCCCCCTTACGTTTTTTTATGTCCCGGATATAAGGGTCTCCCGTTACGTGTTATTATGTCCCGGATATAAGGGTCCCCCCTTATGTGTTTTTATGTCCCGGATATAAGGGTCCCCCCCCTACTTATTTTTATGTCCTGGATATAAGGGTCCCCCCCCCTACTTATTTTTATGTCCCGGATATAAGGGTCCCCCCTTACTTATTTTTATGTCCCGGATATAAGGGTCCCCCCTTATGTGTTTTTATGTCCCGGATATAAGGGTCCCCCCTTATGTGTTGTTATGTCCCGGATATAAGGGTCCCCCTTATGTGTTTTTATGTCCCGGATATAAGGGTCCCCCCTTATGTGTTTTTATGTCCCGGATATAAGGGTCCCCCCTTATGTGTTTTTTTGTCCCGGATATAGGGGTCCCCCCTTATGTGTTTTTATGTCCCGGATATAAGGGGCCCCCCTTACGTATTTTTATGTCCCGGATATAAGGGTCCCCCCTTATGTGTTTTTATGTCCCGGATATAAGGTTCCCCCCTTATGTGTTTTTATGTCCCAGATATAAGGGTCCCCCTTATGTGTTTTTATATCCCGGATATAAGGATCCCCCCTTATGTGTTTTTATGTCCCGGATATAAGGGTCCCCCCTTATGTGTTTTTATGTCCTGGATATAAGGGTCTCCCCTTATGTGTTTTTATGTCCCGGATAAAAGGGTCCCCCCTTACGTGTTTTTATGTCCCGGATATAAGGGTCCCCCCTTATGTGTTTTTATGTCCCGGATATAAGGGTCCCCCCTTATGTGTTTCATGTCCCGGATATAAGGGTCCCCCCTTAAGTGTTTTTATGTCCCGGATATAAGGGTCCCCCCTTACGTGTTTTTATGTCCTGGATATTAGGGTCCCCCCTTATGTGTTTTTATGTCCCGGATATAAGGGTTTCCCCCCTTATACGTTTTTATGTCCCGGATATAAGGGTCCCCCCTTATGTGTTTTTATGTCCCGGATATAAGGGTCCCCCCTTATGTGTTTTTATATCCCGGATATAAGGGTCCCCCCTTATGTGTTTTTATGTCCCGGATATAAGGGTCCCCCCTTATGTGTTTTTATGTCCCAGATATAAGGGTCCCCCCTTATGTGTTTTTATGTCCCGGATATAAGGGTCCCCCCTTATGTGTTTTTATGTCCCGGATATAAGGGTCACCCCTTACGTGTTTTTATGTCCCGGATATTAGGGTCCCCCCTTATGTGTTTTTATGTCCTGGATATAAGGGTTTCCCCCCTTATACGTTTTTATGTCCCGGATATAAGTGTCCCCCCTTATATGTTTTTATGTCCCGGATATAAGGGTCCCCCCTTATGTGTTTTTATGTCCTGGATATAAGGGTCCCCCCTTATGTGTTTTTATGTCCCGGATATAAGGGTCCCCCCTTATGTGTTTTTATGTCCCGGATATAAGGGTCCCCCCTTATGTGTTTTTATGTCCCGGATATAAGGGTACCCCCTTATGTGTTTTTATGTCCCGGATATAAGGGTCCCCCCTTATCTGTTTTTATGTCTGGATATAAGGGTCCCCCCTTATGTGTTTTTATGTCCCGGATATAAGGGTCCCCCCTTATGTGGTTTTATGTCCCGGATATAAGGGTCCCCCTTACGTGTTTTTATGTCCCGGATATAAGGGTCCCCCGTTACGTGTTTTTATGTCCCGGATATAAGGGTCCCCCCTTACGTGTTTTTATGTCCCGGATATAAGGGTCCCCCCTTACTTATTTTTATGTCCCGGATCTAAGGGTCCCCCCCTTACTTATTTTTATGTCCCGGATATAAGGGTCCCCCCTTATGTATTTTTATGTCCCGGATATAAGGGTCCCCCTTATGTATTGTTATGTCCCGGATATAAGGGTCCCCCTTATGTGTTTTTATGTCCCGGATATAAGGGTCCCCCCTAACGTGTTTTTTTGTCCCGGATATAAGGGTCCCCCCTTATGTGTTTTTATGTCCTGGATATAAGGGTCCCCCCTTATGTGTTTTTATGTCCCGGATATAAGGGTCCCCCCTTATGTGTTTTTATGTCCCGGATATAAGGGTCCCCCCTTATGTGTTTTTATGTCCCGGATATAAGGGTACCCCCTTATGTGTTTTTATGTCCCGGATATAAGGGTCCCCCCTTATCTGTTTTTATGTCTGGATATAAGGGTCCCCCCTTATGTGTTTTTATGTCCCGGATATAAGGGTCCCCCCTTATCTGTTTTTATGTCTGGATATAAGGGTCCCCCCTTATGTGTTTTTATGTCCCGGATATAAGGGTCCCCCCTTATGTGGTTTTATGTCCCGGATATAAGGGTCCCCCCTTATGTGTTGTTATGTCCCGGATATAAGGGTCCCCCTTATGTGTTTTTATGTCCCGGATATAAGGGTCCCCCCTAACGTGTTTTTTTGTCCCGGATATAAGGGTCCCCCCTTATGTGTTTTTATGTCCCGGATATAAGGGTCCCCCCTTATTTGTTTTTTTGTCCCGGATATAAGGGTCCCCCCTTATGTGTTTTTATGTCCCGGATATAAGGGTCCCCCTTATGTGTTTTTATGTCCCAGATATAAGGGTCCCCCTTATGTGTTTTTATGTCCCGGATATAAGGGTCCCCCTTATGTGTTTTTATGTCCCGGATATAAGGGTCCCCCCTTATGTGTTTTTATGTCCAGGATATAAGGGTCCCCCCTTATGTGTTTTTATGTCCCGGATATAAGGGTCCCCCCTTATGTGTTTTTATGTCCCGGATATAAGGATACCCCCTTACGTGTTTTTAAGGCCCGGATATAAGGGTCCCCCCTTATGTGTTTTTATGTCCCGGATATAAGGGTCCCCCGTTACGTGTTTTTATGTCCCGGATATAAGGGTCCCCCTTATGTGTTTTTATGTCCCGGATATAAGGGTCCCCCCTTATGTGTTGTTATGTCCCGGATATAAGGGTCCCCCTTATGTGTTTTTATGTCCCGGATATAAGGGTCCCCCTTAACGTGTTTTTATGTCCCAGATATAAGGGTCCCCCTTATGTGTTTTTATGTCCCGGATATAAGGGTCCCCCTTATGTGTTTTTATGTCCCGGATATAAGGGTCCCCCCTTATGTGTTTTTATGTCCAGGATATAAGGGTCCCCCCTTATGTGTTTTTATGTCCCGGATATAAGGGTCCCCCCTTATGTGTTTTTATGTCCCGGATATAAGGATACCCCCTTACGTGTTTTTAAGGCCCGGATATAAGGGTCCCCCCTTATGTGTTTTTATGTCCCGGATATAAGGGTACCCCCTTATGTGTTTTTATGTCCCGGATATAAGGGTCCCCCCTTATCTGTTTTTATGTCTGGATATAAGGGTCCCCCCTTATGTGTTTTTATGTCCCGGATATAAGGGTCCCCCCTTATGTGGTTTTATGTCCCGGATATAAGGGTCCCCCTTACGTGTTTTTATGTCCCGGATATAAGGGTCCCCCGTTACGTGTTTTTATGTCCCGGATATAAGGGTCCCCCCTTACGTGTTTTTATGTCCCGGATATAAGGGTCCCCCCTTACTTATTTTTATGTCCCGGATCTAAGGGTCCCCCCCTTACTTATTTTTATGTCCCGGATATAAGGGTCCCCCCTTATGTATTTTTATGTCCCGGATATAAGGGTCCCCCTTATGTATTGTTATGTCCCGGATATAAGGGTCCCCCTTATGTGTTTTTATGTCCCGGATATAAGGGTCCCCCCTAACGTGTTTTTTTGTCCCGGATATAAGGGTCCCCCCTTATGTGTTTTTATGTCCTGGATATAAGGGTCCCCCCTTATGTGTTTTTATGTCCCGGATATAAGGGTCCCCCCTTATGTGTTTTTATGTCCCGGATATAAGGGTCCCCCCTTATGTGTTTTTATGTCCCGGATATAAGGGTACCCCCTTATGTGTTTTTATGTCCCGGATATAAGGGTCCCCCCTTATCTGTTTTTATGTCTGGATATAAGGGTCCCCCCTTATGTGTTTTTATGTCCCGGATATAAGGGTCCCCCCTTATCTGTTTTTATGTCTGGATATAAGGGTCCCCCCTTATGTGTTTTTATGTCCCGGATATAAGGGTCCCCCCTTATGTGGTTTTATGTCCCGGATATAAGGGTCCCCCCTTATGTGTTGTTATGTCCCGGATATAAGGGTCCCCCTTATGTGTTTTTATGTCCCGGATATAAGGGTCCCCCCTAACGTGTTTTTTTGTCCCGGATATAAGGGTCCCCCCTTATGTGTTTTTATGTCCCGGATATAAGGGTCCCCCCTTATTTGTTTTTTTGTCCCGGATATAAGGGTCCCCCCTTATGTGTTTTTATGTCCCGGATATAAGGGTCCCCCTTATGTGTTTTTATGTCCCAGATATAAGGGTCCCCCTTATGTGTTTTTATGTCCCGGATATAAGGGTCCCCCTTATGTGTTTTTATGTCCCGGATATAAGGGTCCCCCCTTATGTGTTTTTATGTCCAGGATATAAGGGTCCCCCCTTATGTGTTTTTATGTCCCGGATATAAGGGTCCCCCCTTATGTGTTTTTATGTCCCGGATATAAGGATACCCCCTTACGTGTTTTTAAGGCCCGGATATAAGGGTCCCCCCTTATGTGTTTTTATGTCCCGGATATAAGGGTCCCCCGTTACGTGTTTTTATGTCCCGGATATAAGGGTCCCCCTTATGTGTTTTTATGTCCCGGATATAAGGGTCCCCCCTTATGTGTTGTTATGTCCCGGATATAAGGGTCCCCCTTATGTGTTTTTATGTCCCGGATATAAGGGTCCCCCTTAACGTGTTTTTATGTCCCGGATATAAGGGTCCCCCCTTATGTGTTTTTATGTCCCGGATATAAGGGTCCCCCCTTATGTGTTTTTATGTCCGGTATATAAGGGTCCCCCCTTATATGTTTTTATGTCCCGGATATAAGGGTCCCCCCTTATGTGTTTTTATGTCCTGGATATAAGGGTCCCCCCTTATGTGTTTTTATGTCCCGGATATAAAGGTCCCCCTTATGTGTTTTTATGTCCCGGATATAAGGGCCCCCCCTTATGTGTTTTTATGTCCCGGATATCAGTGTCCCCCCTTATGTGTTTTTATGTCCCGGATATAAGGGTCCCCCCTTATGTGTTTTTATGTCCCGGATATAAGGGTCCCCCCTTATGTGTTGTTATGTCCCGGATATAAGGGTCCCCCTTATGTGTTTTTATGTCCCGGATATAGGGGTCCCCCCTAACGTGTTTTTTTGTCCCGGATATAAGGGTCCCCCTTATGTGTTTTTATGTCCCGGATATAAGGGTCCCCCCTTATTTGCTTTTTTGTCCCGGATATAAGGGTCCCCCCTTATGTGTTTTTATGTCCCGGATATAAGGGTCCCCCTTATGTGTTTTTATGTCCCAGATATAAGGGTCCCCCTTATGTGTTTTTATGTCCCGGATATAAGGGTCCCCCCTTATGTGTTTTTATGTCCCGGATATAAGGGTCCCCCCTTATGTGTTTTTATGTCCCGGATATAAGGGTCCCCCCTTATGTGTTTTTATGTCCCGGATATAAGGGTCCCCCCTTATGTGTTTTTATGTCTGGATATAAGGGTCCCCCTTACGTGTTTTTATGCCCCGGATATAAGGGTCCCCCGTTACGTGTTTTTATGTCCCGGATATAAGGGTCCCCCCTTACTTATTTTTATGCCCCAGATATAAGGGTCCCCCCTTATGTGTTTTTATGTCCCGGATATAAGGGTCCCCCCTTATGTGTTGTTATGTCCCCGATATAAGGGTCCCCCTTATGTGTTTTTATGTCCCGGATATAAGGGTCCCCCCTAACGTGTTTTTTTGTCCCGGATATAAGGGTCCCCCCTTATGTGTTTTTATGTCCCGGATATAAGGGTCCCACCTTATGTGTTTTTATGTCCCGGATATAAGGTTCCCCCACTTATGTGTTTTTTTTTCCCGGATATAAGGGTCCCCCCTTACGTGTTTTTATGTCCCGGATATAAGGGTCCCCCGTTACATGTTTTTATGTCCCGGATATAAGGGTCCCTCCTTATGTGTTTTTATGTCCCGGATATAAGGGTCCCCCCTTACGTATTTTTATGTCCCGGATATAAGGGTCCCCCCTTATGTGTTTTTATGTCCCGGATATAAGGGTCCCCGCTTTTTTTTTTATGTCCCGGATATAAGGGTCCCCCCTTATGTGTTTTTATGTCCCGGATATAAGGGTCCCCCCTTATGTGTTTTTATGTCCCAGATATAAGGGTCCCCCCCTTATGTGTTTTTATGTCCCGGATATAAGGGTCCCCCCTTATGTGTTTTTATGTCCCAGATATAAGGGTCCCCCTTATGTGTTTTTGTGTCCCGGATATAAGGGTCCCCCCTTATGTGTTTTTATGTCCCGGATATTAGGGTCCCCCCTTATGTGTTTTTATTTCCCGGATATAAGGGTCCCCCCTTATGTGTTTTTATGTCTGGATATAAGGGTCCCCCCTTATGTGTTTTTATGTCCCGGATATAAGGGTCCCCCCTTATGTGTTTTTATGTCCCGGATATAAGGGTCCCCCTTACGTTTTTTTATGTCCCGGATATAAGGGTCCCCCGTTACGTGTTATTATGTCCCGGATATAAGGGTCCCCCCTTATGTGTTTTTATGTCCCGGATATAAGGGTCCCCCCCCTACTTATTTTTATGTCCCGGATATAAGGGTCCCCCCCCCCTACTTATTTTTATGTCCCGGATATAAGGGTCCCCCCTTACTTATTTTTATGTCCCGGATATAAGGGTCCCCCCTTATGTGTTTTTATGTCCCGGATATAAGGGTCCCCCCTTATGTGTTGTTATGTCCCGGATATAAGGGTCCCCTTTATGTGTTTTTATGTCCCGGATATAAGGGTCCCCCCTTATGTGTTTTTATGTCCCGGATATAAGGGTCCCCCCTTATGTGTTTTTTTGTCCCGGATATAGGGGTCCCCCCTTATGTGTTTTTATGTCCCGGATATAAGGGGCCCCCCTTACGTATTTTTATGTCCCGGATATAAGGGTCCCCCCTTATGTGTTTTTATGTCCCGGATATAAGGTTCCCCCCTTATGTGTTTTTATGTCCCAGATATAAGGGTCCCCCTTATGTGTTTTTATGTCCCGGATATAAGGGTCCCCCTTATGTATTGTTATGTCCCGGATATAAGGGTCCCCCTTATGTGTTTTTATGTCCCGGATATAAGGGTCCCCCCTAACGTGTTTTTTTGTCCCGGATATAAGGGTCCCCCCTTATGTGTTTTTATGTCCCGGATATAAGGGTCCCACCTTATGTGTTTTTTTGTCCCGGATATAAGGGTCCCCCCTGATGTGTTTTTATGTCCCGGATATAAGGGTCCCCCCTTATGTGTTTTTATGTCCCGGATATAAGGGTCCCCCCTTATGTGTTTTTATGTCCCGGATATAAGGGTCCCCCCTTATGTGTTTTTATGTCCCAGATATAAGGGTCCCCCTTATGTGTTTTTATGTCCCGGATATAAGGGTCCCCCCTTATGTGTTTTTATGTCCCGGATATAAGGGTCCCCCCTTATGTGTTTTTATGTCCCGGGTTTATAAGGGTCCCCCCTTATGTGTTTTTATGTCCCGGATATAAGGGTCCCCCCTTATGTGTTTTTATGTCCCGGATATAAGGGTCCCCCCTTATGTGTTTTTATGTCTGGATATAAGGGTCCCCCCTTATGTGTTTTTATGTCCCGGATATAAGGGTCCCCCTTACGTGTTTTTATGTCCCGGATATAAGGGTCCCCCGTTACGTGTTTTTATGTCCCGGATATAAGGGTCCCCCCTTACTTATTTTTATGTCCCAGATATAAGGGTCCCCCCTTATGTGTTTTTATGTCCCGGATATAAGGGTCCCCCCTTATGTGTTGTTATGTCCCGGATATAAGGGTCCCCCTTATGTGTTTTTATGTCCCGGATATAAGAGGCCCTCCTAACGTGTTTTTTTGTCCTGGATATAAGGGTCCCCCCTTATGTGTTTTTATGTCCCGGATATAAGGGTCCCCCCTTATGTGTTTTTATGTCCCGGATATAAGGGTCCCCTACTTACGTGTTTTTATGTCCCAGATATAAGGGTCCCCCCTTATGTGTTTTTATGTCCCGGATATAAGGGTCCCCCCTTATGTGTTTTTATGTCCCGGATATAAGGGTCCCCCCTTATGTGTTTTTATGTCCCGGATATAAGGGTCCCCCCTTATAATTTTCATGTCCCGGATATAAGGGTCCCCCTTATGTGTTTCATGTCCCGGATATAATGGTCCCCCCTTATGTGTTTTTATGTCCCGGATATAAGGGTCCCCCCTTACATGTTTTTATGTCCCGGATATTAGGGTCCCCCCTTATGTGTTTTTATGTCCTGGATATAAGGATTTCCCCCCTTATACGTTTTTATGTCCCGGATATAAGGGTCCCCCCTTATGTGTTTTTATGTCCCGGATATAAGGGTCCCCCCTTACGTGTTTTTATGTCCTGGATATAAGGGCCCCCCTTATGTGTTTTTATGTCCCGGATATAAGGGTCCCCCCTTATGTGTTTTTATGTCCCGGATATAAGGGTCCCCCCTTATGTGTTTTTATGTCCCGGATATAAGGGTCCCCCCTTATGTGTTTTTATGTCCCGGATATAAGGGTCCCTCCTTATGTGTTTCATGTCCGGGATATAAGGGTCCCCCCTTAGGTGTTTCATGTCCCGTATATAAGGGTCCCCCCTTATGTGTTTTTATGTCCCGGATATTAGGGTCCCCCCTTATGTGTTTTTATGTCCTGGATATAAGGGTTTCCCCCCTTATACGTTTTTATGTCCCGGATATAAGGGTCCCCCTTACGTGTTTTTATGTCCCGGATATAAGGGTCCCCCCTTATGTGTTTTTATGTCCCAGATATAAGGGTCCCCCCTTATGTGTTTCATGTCCTGGATATAAGGGGTCCCCTTATGTATTTCATGTCCTGGATATAAGGGTCCCCCCTTATGTGTTTTTATGTCCCGGATATAAGGGTCCCCCCTTATGTGTTTTTATGTCCCGGATATAAGGGTCCCCCCTTATGTGTTTTTATGTCCCGGATATAAGGGTCCCCCCTTATGTGTTTTTATGTCCTGGATATAAGGGTCCCCCCTTATGTGTTTTTATGTCCCGGATATAAGGGTCCCCCCTTACGTGTTTTTATGTCCCGGATATAAGGGTCCCCCCTTATGTGTTTTTATGTCCCGGATATAATGGTCCCCCCTTACGTGTTTTTATGTCCCGGATATAAGGGTCCCCCCTTATGTGTTTTTATGTCCCGGATATAAGGGTCCCCCCTTATGTGTTTTTATGTCCCGGATATAATGGTCCCTCCTTATGTGTTTTTATGTCCCGGATATAAGGGTCCCCCCTAACGTGTTTTTATGTCCCGGATATAAGGGTCCCCCCTTATGTGTTTTTATTTCCCGGATATAAGGGTCCCCCCTTATGTGTTTTTATGTCCAGGATATAAGGGTCCCCCCTTATGTGTTGTTATGTCCCGGATATAAGGGTCCCCCTTATGTGTTTTTATGTCCCGGATATTAGGGTCCCCCCTAAGGTGTTTTTATGTCCCGGATATAAGGGTCCCCCCTTATGTGTTTTTATTTCCCGGATATAAGGGTCCCCCCTTATGTGTTTTTATGTCCAGGATATTAGGGTCCCCCCTTACGTGTTTTTATGTCCCGGATATAAGGGTCCCCCCTTATGTGTTTTTATGTCCCGGATATAAGGATACCCCCTTACGTGTTTTTAAGGCCCGGATATAAGGGTCCCCCCTTACGTGTTTTTATGACCCGGATATAAGGGTCCCCCGTTACGTGTTTTTATGTCCCGGATATAAGGGTCCCCCTTAGGTGTTTTTATGTCCCGGATATAAGAGGCCCCCCTTACGTATTTTTATGTCCCGGATATAAGGGTCCCCCCTTATGTGTTGTTATGTCCCGGATATAAGGGTCCCCCTTATGTGTTTTTATGTCCCGGATTTAAGGGTCCCCCCTAACGTGTTTTTATGTCCCGGATATAAGGGTCCCCCCTTATGTGTTTTTATTTCCCGGATATAAGGGTCCCCCCTTATGTGTTTTTATGTCCAGGATATAAGGGTCCCCCCTTACATGTTTTTATGTCCCGGATATGAGGGTCCCCCCTTATGTGTTTTTATGTCCCGGATATAAGGGTCCCCCTTATGTGTTTTTATGTCCCGGATATAAGGGTCCCCCCTTATGAGTTTTTATGTCCTGGATATAAGGGTCCCCCCTTATGTGTTTTTATGTCCCGGATAAAAGGGTCCCCCCTTACGTGTTTTTATGTCCCGGATATAAGGGTCCCCCCTTATGTGTTTTTATGTCCCGGATATAAGGTTCCCCCCTTATGTGTTTTTATGTCCCGGATATAAGGGTCCCCCCTTATGTGTTTCATGTCCCGGATATAAGGGTCCCCCCTTATGTGTTTTTATGTCCCGGATATAAGGGTCCCCCCTTACGTGTTTTTATGTCCTGGATATTAGGGTCCCCCCTTATGTGTTTTTATGTCCCGGATATAAGGGTTTCCCCCCTTATACGTTTTTATGTCCCGGATATAAGGGTCCCCCCTTATGTGTTTTTATGTCCCGGATATAAGGGTCCCCCCTTATGTGTTTTTATGTCCCGGATATAAGGGTCCCCCCTTATGTGTTTTTATGTCCCGGATATAAGGGTCCCCCCTATGTGTTTTTATGTCCCGGATATAAGGGTCCCCCCTCATGTGTTTTTATGTCCCGGATATAAGGGTCACCCCTTACGTGTTTTTATGTCCTGGATATTAGGGTCCCCCTTATGTGTTTTTATGTCCTGGATATAAGGGTTTCCCCCCTTATACGTTTTTATGTCCCGGATATAAGTGTCCCCCCTTATATGTTTTTATGTCCCGGATATAAGGGTCCCCCCTTATGTGTTTTTATGTCCTGGATATAAGGGTCCCCCCTTATGTGTTTTTATGTCCCGGATATAAGGGTCCCCCCTTATGTGTTTTTATGTCCCGGATATAAGGGTCCCCCCTTATGTGTTTTTATGTCCCGGATATAAGGGTCCCCCCTTATGTCTTTTTATGTCCCGGATATAAGGGTCACCCCCTTATGTGTTTTTATGTCCCGGATATAAGGGTCCCCCCTTACGTGTTTTTATGTCCCGGATATAAGGGTCCCCCGTTACATGTTTTTATGTCCCGGATATAAGGGTCCCTCCTTATGTGTTTTTATGTCCCGGATATAAGGGTCCCCCCTTACGTATTTTTATGTCCCGGATATAAGGGTCCTCCCTTATGTGTTTTTATGTCCCGGATATAAGGGTCCCCCCTTATGTGTTTTTATGTCCCGGATATAAGGGTCCCCCCTTATGTGTTTTTATGTCCTGGATATAAGGGTCCCCCCTTATGTGTTTTTATGTCCCGGATATAAGGGTCCCCCCTTACGTGTTTTTATGTCCTGGATATTAGGGTCCCCCCTTATGTGTTTTTATGTCCCGGATATAAGGGTCCCCCCTTATGTGTTTTTATGTCCCGGATATAAGGGTCCCCCCTTATGTGTTTTTATGTCCCGGATATAAGGGTCCCCCCTTATGTGTTTTTATGTCCTGGATATAAGGGTCCCCCCTTATGTGTTTTTATGTCCCGGATATAAGGGTCCCCCCTTATGTGTTTTTATGTCCTGGATTTAAGGGTCCCCCCTTATGTGTTTTTATGTCCCGGATATAAGGGTCCCCCCTTACGTGTTTTTATGTCCCGGATCTAAGGGTCCCCCCTTATGTGTTTTTATGTCCCGGATATAAGGGTCCCCCCTTACGTGTTTTTATGTCCTGGATATTAGGGTCCCCCCTTATGTGTTTTTATGTCCCGGATATAAGGGTTTCCCCCCTTATACATTTTTATGTCCCGGATATAAGGGTCCCCCCTTATGTGTTTTTATGTCCCGGATATAAGGGTCCCCCCTTATGTGTTTTTATGTCCCGGATATAAGGGTCCCCCCTTATGTGTTGTTATGTCCCGGATATAAGGGTCCCCCTTATGTGTTTTTATGTCCCGGATATAAGGGTCCCCCCTAACGTGTTTTTTTGTCCCGGATATAAGGGTCTCCCCTTATGTGTTTTTATGTCCCGGATATAAGGGTCCCCCCTTATTTGTTTTTTTGTCCCGGATATAAGGGTCCCCCCTTATGTGTTTTTATGTCCCGGATATAAGGGTCCCCCTTATGTGTTTTTATGTCCCAGATATAAGGGTCCCCCTTATGTGTTTTTATGTCCCGGATATAAGGGTCCCCCCTTATGTGTTTTTATGTCCCGGATATAAGGGTCCCCCCTTATGTGTTTTTATGTCCCGGATATAAGGGTCCCCCCTTATGTGTTTTTATGTCCCGGATATAAGGGTCCCCCCTTATGTGTTTTTATGTCTGGATATAAGGGTCCCCCCTTATGTGTTTTTATGTCCCGGATATAAGGGTCCCCCCTTATGTGTTTTATGTCCCGGATATAAGGGTCCCCCTTACGTGTTTTTATGTCCCGGATATAAGGGTCCCCCGTTACGTGTTTTTATGTCCCGGATATAAGGGTCCCCCCTTACTTATTTTTATGCCCCAGATATAAGGGTCCCCCCTTATGTGTTTTTATGTCCCGGATATAAGGGTTCCCCCTTATGTGTTTTTATGTCCCGGATATAAGGGTCCCCCTTATGTGTTTTTATGTCCCGGATATAAGGGTCCCCCCTAACGTGTTTTTTTGTCCCGGATATAAGGGTCCCCCCTTATGTGTTTTTATGTCCCGGATATAAGGGTCCCCCCTTATGTGTTTTTTTGTCCCGGATATAAGGGTCCCCCCTTATGTGTTTTTATGTCCCGGATATAAGGGTCCCCCCTTATGTGTTTTTATGTCCCAGATATAAGGGTCCCCCCTTATGTGTTTTTATGTCCCGGATATAAGGGTCCCCCCTTATGTGTTTTTATGTCCCGGATATAAGGGTCCCCCCTTATGTGTTTTTATGTCCCGGATATAAGGGTCCCCCCTTATAATTTTCATGTCCCGGATATAAGGGTCCCCCTTTAGAGTTGGGCCGAACCTCCGATTTTCGGTTCGCGAACCGGGTTCGCGAACTTTCTCGAAAGGTTCGGTTCACGTTAAAGTTCGCGAACCGCAATAGACTTCAATGGGGATGCGAACTTTGAAAAAAAAAATAATTATGCTGGCCACAAAAGTGATGGAAAAGATGTTTCAAGGGGTCTAACACCTGGAGGGGGGGATGGCGGAGTGGGATACATGCCAAAAGTCCCCGGGAAAAATCTGGATTTGACGCAAAGCAGCGTTTTAAGGGCAGAAATCACATTGAATGCTAAATGACAGGCCTAAAGTGCTTTCAAACATCTTGCATGTGTATACATCAATCAGGTAGTGTAATTAAGGTACTGCTTCACACTGACACACCAAACTCATCGTGTAACGCACCGCAAACAGCTGTTTGTGTAGTGACGGCCGTGCTTTACTGGTGCGCACCATGGCGAGAGTGCAGGTTTTGGTGGCTTTACAGCCCATATGGTCACCTGGCTGATGTAGCTGAATGACAGAACAGTGACTGTCCAGCTGATCAAATTTGGTCTGACCACAATGAGGCAACGACCTTAATATCGTGGGTGTGCCCCCCGAGACACTCATCTAGGCGCCGGTCATTGCACCATTGTGATACGCAAGCCCCTTCACCACGGCAAGGTAATGATCACGAAGGGGAATGGGCGCATGTACATGCCTTTTCTTTTGTTGTTGCAGCTGCCCGCAGTGCAGCCAGAAAAATTAGGCAGTCATGTACACGCACCCGAAAAATTATTACAGCGGCCGCTGCTAGCAGCGGCCTAAAAAATTCAGCAATCCGCCTGGAGTCCCGGACCCTGTTGGTGGTGGCGGAGAAGGTAGTCAAGCGGCCTGCAGGCAGACATGCTGTGTGGAGGGACTGGGAGCGACTTAGTCTTCTTGGGGCAGGCCAGGCAGCCAGTCACACGGCGTGCAGGCAGAGATGCTGTATGTGCGGGGACTGACTTAGTCTTGGGGCGGGCAGCAGCCCTCCGGGATCCATGCCTCATTCATTTTGATAAAGGTGAGGTACTTAACACTTTTGTGACTTAGGCGACTTCTCTTCTCTGTGACAATGCCTCCAGCTGCGCTGAAGGTCCTTTCTGAGAGGACGCTTGCGGCAGGGCAGGAGAGAAGTTGGATGGCAAATTGGGATAGCTCTGGCCACAGGTCAAGCCTGCGCACCCAGTAGTTCAAGGGTTCCTCATCGCTGTTCACAGCAGTGTCTACATCCACACTTAAGGCCAGGTAGTCGGCTACCTGCCGTTCCAGGCGTTGGTGGAGGGTGGATCCGGAAGGGCTACGGCGAGGCGTTGGACTAAAGAACGTCCGCATGTCCGACATCACCATGAGATCGCTGGAGCGTCCTGTCTTTGACTGCGTGGACACGGGAGGAGGATTAGTGGCAGTGGTACCTTGCTGGCGTTGTGCCGTCACATCACCCTTAAAGGCATTGTAAAGCATAGTTGACAGCTGGTTCTGCATGTGCTGCATCCTTTCCACCTTCCGGTGAGTTGGTAACAGGTCCGCCACTTTGTGCCTGTACCGAGGGTCTAGTAGTGTGGCCACCCAGTACAGCTCATTCCCCTTGAGGTTTTTTATACGGGGGTCCCTCAACAGGCAGGACAGCATAAAAGACGACATCTGCACAAAGTCGGATCCAGTACCCTCCATCTCCTCTTGCTCTTCCTCAGTGACGTCAGGTAAGTCAACCTCCTCCCCCCAGCCGCGAACAATACCACGGGAAGGTTGAGCAGCACAAGCCCCTTGCGATGCCTGCTGAGGTTGTTCTCCTGCCGCTGTCCCCTCCTCCTCCTCCTCCTCCTCCCCCAAAGAAACACCTTGCTCATCATCCTCTGAGTCTGATTCGTCTTCTGCACACGACTTCTCTTCTTCCTCCTCCTCCCCCCTCTGTGCTGCCGCAGGTGTTGAGGAAACAGCTGGGTCTGATGAAAATTGGTCCCATGCCTGTTCCTGCCGTAACGGTTCCTGGTCACGCTCATTCACAGCTTCATCCGCCACTCTACGCACAGCACGCTCCAAGAAGTAAGCGTAGGGAATTAAGTCGCTGATGGTGCCCTCACTGCGGCTCACCAGGTTGGTCACCTCCTCAAACGGCCGCATGAGCCTGCATGCATTCTCCATCAGTGTCCAGTTGTCGGGCCAGAACATCCCCATCTTCCCAGACTGTTTCATTCTACTGTAGTTGTAGAGGTAGTGGGTCACGGCTTTCTTCTGTTCTAGCAGGCGGGAGAACATGAGCAGGGTCGAGTTCCAGCGAGTCGGGCTATCGCAAATGAGGCGTCTCACCGGCATGTTGTTTTTGCGCTGAATTTCCGCAAAGCGTGCCATGGCTGTGTAAGACCGCCTCAAATGCCCACAGAACTTCCTGGCCTGCTTCAGGACATTCGCTAAGCCAGGGTACTTTGCCACAAATCTTTGAACCACTAGATTCATGACATGTGCCATGCAGGGTATGTGTGTCAGCTTCCCCATATGCAAAGCGGCAAGCAGATTGCTGCCGTTGTCGCACACCACGTTGCCTATCTCCAGGCGGTGCGGGGTCAGCCACTCATCCACCTGTTTCTTAAGAGCAGCCAGGAGAGCTGCTCCAGTGTGACTCTCCGCTTTGAGACAAGCCATGTCTAAGATGGCGTGACACCGTCGTACCTGGCATGCAGCATAGGCCCTGCGGAGCTGGGGCTGTGTAGCTGGAGAGGAGAACTGCCACTCAGCCAAGGAGGAGGAGGACAGTGAAGAGCATGTAGCAGGAGGAGAGGAGGTGGCAGGAGGCCTGCCTGCAAGCCGTGGAGGTGTCACAATTTGGTCCGCTGCGCCCTGCTTGCCATCGTTCACCACCAGGTTCACCCAATGGGCTGTGTAGGTAATGTAGCGGCCCTGCCCGTGCTTGGCAGACCAGGCATCCGTGGTCAGGTGTACCCTTGACCCAACGCTCTTCGCAAGAGATGACACCACTTGCCTCTCAACTTCACGGTGCAGTTGGGGTATGGCCTTTCTCGAAAAATAAGTGCGGCCTGGCATCTTCCACTGCGGTGTTCCGATGGCCACAAATTTACGGAAGGCCTCAGAGTCCACCAGCCGGTATGGTAACAGCTGCCGAGCTAACAGTTCCGCCACGCCAGCTGTCAGACGCCGGGCAAGGGGGTGACTGGCCGAAATTGGCTTCTTCCGCTCAAACATTTCCTTCACGGACACCTGACTGCTGCTGTGGGCAGAGGAGCAGGAACCGCTCAAGGGCAGAGGCGGAGTGGAGGAGGGTGCCTGTGAAGGTGGAAGGGAGAAAGCGGCAGAAGCAGATAATGCACCTGATGGAGGAGGAAGAGGAGAAGGAGGGTGGCTTTGCTTTTGTGTGCTGCTGCTGCTTTTGCTCAGGTGGCCATCCCATTGCTGTTTGTGCCTTTTCTCCAGGTGCCTTCGTAAGGCACTTGTCCCTACGTGAGTGTTGGCCTTTCCACGGCTCAATTTTTGTTGGCAGAGCGAACAGATGGCTTTGCTCCGATCTGAGGCACACACATGAAAAAATTTCCACACCGCTGAGCCACCCTGGGATGTGGGCACTATGGGGACCTCAGCAGCTGATGCTGAAGGGCAAGTTGGCTGGCTGTACATAGGTGGCAATACATGGTGCCGGACACTGCCACCAGCTGTTTCTGACGAAGAGCTGCCCCAGCTTCTTTCAGCAACTTCTCTCCTCCTCCTACTCTCTGACTCCCCCTCTGAACTGTCCCCCTCTTCATCTCCTCTATTGGGTACATACAGAGGATCCCTATCATCGTCATCATCGTAATCATCCTGCCCAGCTTCGCTTGCCTCAGACAAATCCAAACATGCACCAACATCAGTAGGTCCTTCATCCTCCTTACACGTTACATCCATAATGTTGCCGCGTAACTCAGACATATGAGCTGGTGAAAATTCATCTGGCTGTAACAACAATGGCTGTGCATCAGTGATTTCACCACTAAATAATTCTTGCGAAGTGTCAAATGCAGCGGAAGTGGTGCTAGTAGTAGCACTGGTGGCTGAGCAAGATGAGGTGTTCTGTGTCGCTAAATACTCAACCACGTCCTGACAATCTTGGGAGGTGATGGGACGTGCCTTCTTCCGAGCACTGTACTGTGGGCCAGGTCCACACGAAATTACATTTACACGACCTCGCGCAGACCTGCCGGGTGGCCTTCCTCTGGCTCTGCCACTACCTCTTCCTCTACCTGTTTTGTCCATATCGGGTATGCACGGAGTGGTATATCACACTGCGTGCACTCACGTAGGTAGGTGGGTTCACTTAACTGCACAGGTATGCACACTGATGCGGTGGGTTCACTGAACAGAACAGGTATACAGTGGCGGGTTCACAGAACAGGTATGCAGTGGCGGGTCCACTGAACAGAACAGGTATGCAGTGGCGGGTTCACTAAACAGAACAGGTATACAGTGGCGGTTCACTAAACAGAACAGGTATGCAGTGGCGGGTCCACTGAACAGAACAGGTATGCAGTGGCGGGTTCACTTAACTGCACAGGTATGCGCACTGATGCGGTGGGTTCACTGAACAGAACAGGTATGCAGTGGCGGGTTCACTAAACAGAACAGGTATACAGTGGCGGTTCACTAAACAGAACAGGTATGCAGTGGCGGGTCCACTGAACAGAACAGGTATGCAGTGGCGGTTCACTTAACTGCACAGGTATGCGCACTGATGCGGTGGGTTCACTGAACAGAACAGGTATGCAGTGGCGGGTTCACTAAACAGAACAGGTATACAGTGGCGGTTCACTAAACAGAACAGGTATGCAGTGGCGGGTCCACTGAACAGAACAGGTATGCAGTGGCGGGTTCACTTAACTGCACAGGTATGCAGTGGCGGGTCCACTGAACAGAACAGGTATGCAGTGGTGGGTTCACTAAACAGAACAGGTATGCAGTGGCGGGTCCACTGAACAGAACAGGTATGCAGTGGCGGGTTCACTAAACAGAACAGGTATACAGTGGCGGTTCACTAAACAGAACAGGTATGCAGTGGCGGGTCCACTGAACAGAACAGGTATGCAGTGGCGGGTTCACTAAACAGAACAGGTATGCAGTGGCGGGTCCACTGAACAGAACAGGTATGCAGTGGTGGGTTCACTAAACAGAACAGGTATGCAGTGGCGGGTCCACTGAACAGAACAGGTATGCAGTGGCGGGTTCACTAAACAGAACAGGTATACAGTGGCGGTTCACTAAACAGAACAGGTATGCAGTGGCGGGTCCACTGAACAGAACAGGTATGCAGTGGCGGGTTCACTTAACTGCACAGGTATGCGCACTGATGCGGTGTGTTCACTGAACAGAACAGGTATGCAGTGGCGGGTTCACTAAACAGAACAGGTATACAGTGGCGGTTCACTAAACAGAACAGGTATGCAGTGGCGGGTCCACTGAACAGAACAGGTCTGCAGTGGCGGGTTCACTTAACTGCACAGGTATGCGCACTGATGCGGTGGGTTCACTGAACAGAACAGGTATGCAGTGGTGGGTTCACTAAACAGAACAGGTATACAGTGGCGGTTCACTAAACAGAACAGGTATGCAGTGGCGGGTCCACTGAACAGAACAGGTATGCAGTGGCGGGTTCACTTAACTGCACAGGTATGCAGTGGCGGGTCCACTGAACAGAACAGGTATGCAGTGGTGGGTTCACTAAACAGAACAGGTATGCAGTGGCGGGTCCACAGAACAGAACAGGTATGCAGTGGCGGGTTCACTAAACAGAACAGGTATACAGTGGCGGTTCACTAAACAGAACAGGTATGCAGTGGCGGGTCCACTGAACAGAACAGGTATGCAGTGGCGGGTTCACTAAACAGAACAGGTATGCAGTGGCGGGTCCACTGAACAGAACAGGTATGCAGTGGTGGGTTCACTAAACAGAACAGGTATGCAGTGGCGGGTCCACTGAACAGAACAGGTATGCAGTGGCGGGTTCACTAAACAGAACAGGTATACAGTGGCGGTTCACTAAACAGAACAGGTATGCAGTGGCGGGTCCACTGAACAGAACAGGTATGCAGTGGCGGGTTCACTTAACTGCACAGGTATGCGCACTGATGCGGTGGGTTCACTGAACAGAACAGGTATGCAGTGGCGGGTTCACTAAACAGAACAGGTATACAGTGGCGGTTCACTAAACAGAACAGGTATGCAGTGGCGGGTCCACTGAACAGAACAGGTATGCAGTGGCGGTTCACTAAACAGAACAGGTATGCAGTGGCGGGTCCGCTGAACAGAACAGGTATGCAGTGGTGGGTTCACAGCACAGGTATGCAGTGGTGGGTTCACAGCACAGGTATGCAGTGGTGGGTTCACAGCACAGGTATGCAGTGGTGGGTTCAATGAACAGGTATACAGTGGCGGGTCCACTGAACAGAACAGGTATGCAGTGGTGGGTTCACAGCACAGGTATGCAGTGGTGGGTTCACAGCACAGGTATGCAGTGGTGGGTTCACAGAACAGGTATGCAGCCAGACAGGAACAAGCTAAGCCTAACTAATCTTTCCCTGAGAGACAGTCTGCAGCAACTCGCCCTACTCTGACTAATGCAGGCACACGAGTGGCCGTAATGGCCGCCGCTGCCTGCCTTATATAAGGGGGGGGTGGGGCTCCAGGGGCTAGTGTAGCCTAATTGGCTACACTGGGCCTGCTGACTGTGATGTAGAGGGTCAAAGTTGACCCTCCATGTGCATTATGGGGCGAACCGAACTTCCGCAAAGGTTCGCCTGCGGGACGCGAACGCGAACCACTGAAGTTCGCATGGAACCGTTCGCAGGCGAACCGTTCGGCCCAACTCTATCCCCCTTATGTGTTTCATGTCCCGGATAAAATGGTCCCCCCTTATGTGTTTTTATGTCCCGGATATAAGGGTCCCCCCTTACATGTTTTTATGTCCCGGATATTAGGGTCCCCCCTTATGTGTTTTTATGTCCTGGATATAAGGATTTCCCCCCTTATACGTTTTTATGTCCCGGATATAAGGGTCCCCCCTTATGTGTTTTTATGTCCCGGATATAAGGGTCCCCCCTTATGTGTTTTTATGTCCCGGATATAAGGGTCCCCCCTTACGTGTTTTTATGTCCTGGATATAAGGGTCCCCCCTTATGTGTTTTTATGTCCCGGATATAAGGGTCCCCCCTTATGTGTTTTTATGTCCCGGATATAAGGGTCCCTCCTTATGTGTTTCATGTCTGGGATATAAGGGTCCCCCCTTATGTGTTTCATTTCCCGTATATAAGGGTCCCCCCTTATGTGTTTTTATGTCCCGGATATAAGGGTCCCCCCTTACGTGTTTTTATGTCCCGGATATTAGGGTCCCCCCTTATGTGTTTTTATGTCCTGGATATAAGGGTTTCCCCCCTTATACGTTTTTATGTCCCGGATATAAGGGTCCCCCCTTATGTGTTTTTATGTCCCGGATATAAGGGTCCCCCCTTATGTGTTTTTATGTCCCAGATATAAGGGTCCCCCCTTATGTGTTTCATGTCCTGGATATAAGAGGTCCCCTTATGTATTTCATGTCCTGGATATAAGGGTCCCCCCTTATGTGTTTTTATGTCCCGGATATAAAAGTCCCCCCTTATGTGTTTTTATGTCCCGGATATAAGGGTCCCCCCTTATGTGTTTTTATGTCCCGGATATAAGGGTCCCCCCTTATGTGTTTTTATGTCCTGGATATAAGGGTCCCCCCTTATGTGTTTTTATGTCCCGGATATAAGGGTCCCCCCTTACGTGTTTTTATGTCCCGGATATAAGGGTCCCCCCTTATGTGTTTTTATGTCCCGGATATAATGGTCCCCCCTTACGTGTTTTTATGTCCCGGATATAAGGGTCCCCCCTTATGTGTTTTTATGTCCCGGATATAAGGGTCCCCCCTTATGTGTTTTTATGTCCCGGATATAAGGGTCCCCCCTTATGTGTTTTTATGTCCCGGATATAAGGGTCCCCCCTTACATGTTTTTATGTCCCGGATATAAGGGTCCCCCCTTATGTGTTTTTATGTCCCGGATATAAGGGTCCCCCCTTACGTGTTTTTATGTCCCGGATATAAGGGTCCCCCCTTATGTGTTTTTATGTCCCGGATATAAGGGTCCCCCTTATGTGTTTTTATGTCCCGGATATAAGGGTCCCCCCCATGTGTTTTTATGTCCAGGATATAAGGGTCCCCCCTTATGTGTTTTTATGTCCCGGATATAAGGGTCCCCCCTTACGTGTTTTTATGTCCCGGATATAAGGGTCCCCCCTTATGTGTTTTTATGTCCCGGATATAAGGGTCCCCCTTATGTGTTTTTATGTCCCGGATATAAGGGTCCCCCCTTATGTGTTTTTATGTCCAGGATATAAGGGTCCCCCCTTATGTGTTTTTATGTCCCGGATATAAGGGTCCCCCCTTATGTGTTTTTATGTCCCGGATATAAGGATACCCCCTTCCGTGTTTTTAAGGCCCGGATATAAGGTTCCCCCCTTATGTGTTTTTATGTCCCGGATATAAGGGTCCCCCGTTACGTGTTTTTATGTCCCGGATATAAGGGTCCCCCTTATGTGTTTTTATGTCCCGGAAATAAGAGGCCCTCCTTACGTATTTTTATGTCCCGGATATAAGGGTCCCCCCTTATGTGTTTTTATGTCCCGGATATAAGGGTCCCCCCTTATGTGTTTTTATGTCCCGGATATAAGGGTCCCCCCTTATGTGTTTTTATGTCCGGGATATAAGGGTCCCCCCTTATATGTTTTTATGTCCCGGATATAAGGGTCCCCCCTTATGTGTTTTTATGTCCTGGATATAAGGGTCCCCCCTTATGTGTTTTTATGTCCCGGATATAAAGGTCCCCCTTATGTGTTTTTATGTCCCGGATATAAGGGCCCCCCCTTATGTGTTTTTATGTCCCGGATATCAGGGTCCCCACTTATGTGTTTTTATGTCCCGGATATAAGGGTCCCCCCTTATGTGTTTTTATGTCCCGGATATAAGGGTCCCCACTTATGTGTTTTTATGTCCCGGATATAAGGGTCCCCCCCTTATGTGTTTTTTTTCCCGGATATAAGGGTCCCCCCTTACGTGTTTTTATGTCCCGGATATAAGGGTCCCCCGTTACATGTTTTTATGTCCCGGATATAAGGATCCCTCCTTATGTGTTTTTATGTCCCGGATATAAGGGTCCCCCCTTACGTATTTTTATGTCCCGGATATAAGGGTCCCCCCTTATGTGTTTTTATGTCCCGGATATAAGGGTCCCCCCTTTTTTTTTTATCTCCCGGATATAAGGGTCCCCCCTTATGTGTTTTTATGTCCTGGATATAAGGGTCCCCCCTTATGTGTTTTTATGTCCCGGATATAAGGGTCCCCCCTTACGTGTTTTTATGTCCCGGATCTAAGGGTCCCCCCTTATGTGTTTTTATGTCCCAGATATAAGGGTCCCCCCTTATGTGTTTTTATGTCCCGGATATAAGGGTCCCCCCTTATGTGTTTTTATGTCCCAGATATAAGGGTCCCCCTTATGTGTTTTTGTGTCCCGGATATAAGGGTCCCCCCTTATGTGTTTTTATGTCCCGGATATTAGGGTCCCCCCTTATGTGTTTTTATGTCCCGGATATAAGGGTCCCCCCTTATGTGTTTTTATGTCTGGATATAAGGGTCCCCCCTTATGTGTTTTTATGTCCCGGATATAAGGGTCCCCCCTTATGTGTTTTTATGTCCCGGATATAAGGGTCCCCCTTACGTTTTTTTATGTCCCGGATATAAGGGTCCCCCGTTACGTGTTTTTATGTCCCGGATATAAGGGTCCCCCCTTATGTGTTTTTATGTCCCGGATATAAGGGTCCCCCCCCTACTTATTTTTATGTCCCGGATATAAGGGTCCCCCCTTACTTATTTTTATGTCCCGGATATAAGGGTCCCCCCTTATGTGTTTTTATGTCCCGGATATAAGGGTCCCCCCTTATGTGTTGTTATGTCCTGGATATAAGGGTCCCCCTTATGTGTTTTTATGTCCCGGATATAAGGGTCCCCCCTAACGTGTTTTTTTGTCCCGGATATAAGGGTCCCCCTTATGTGTTTTTATGTCCCGGATATAAGGGTCCCCCCTTATGTGTTTTTTTGTCCCGGATATAAGGGTCCCCCCTTATGTGTTTTTATGTCCCGGATATAAGGGGACCCCCCTTACGTATTTTTATGTCCCGGATATAAGGGTCCCCCCTTATGTGTTTTTATGTCCCGGATATAAGGGTCCCCCCTTATGTGTTTTTATGTCCCAGATATAAGGGTCCCCCTTATGTGTTTTTATGTCCCGGATATAAGAGTCCCCCCTTACGTGTTTTTATGTCCCGGATATAAGGATCCCCCCTTATGTGTTTTTATGTCCCGGATATAAGGGTCCCCCCTTATGTGTTTTTATGTCCTGGATATAAGGGTCCCCCCTTATGTGTTTTTATGTCCCGGATAAAAGGGTCCCCCCTTACGTGTTTTTATGTCCCGGATATAAGGGTCCCCCCTTATGTGTTTTTATGTCCCGGATATAAGGGTCCCCCCTTATGTGTTTCATGTCCCGGATATAAGGGTCCCCCCTTATGTGTTTTTATGTCCCGGATATAAGGGTCCCCCCTTACGTGTTTTTATGTCCTGGATATTAGGGTCCCCCCTTATGTGTTTTTATGTCCCGGATATAAGGGTTTCCCCCCTTATACGTTTTTATGTCCCGGATATAATGGTCCCCCCTTATGTGTTTTTATGTCCCGGATATAAGGGTCCCCCCTTATGTGTTTTTATATCCCGGATATAAGGGTCCCCCCTTATGTGTTTTTATGTCCCGGATATAAGGGTCCCCCCTTATGTGTTTTTATGTCCCAGATATAAGGGTCCCCCCTTATGTGTTTTTATGTCCCGGATATAAGGGTCCCCCCTTATGTGTTTTTATGTCCCGGATATAAGGGTCACCCCTTACGTGTTTTTATGTCCCGGATATTAGGGTCCCCCCTTATGTGTTTTTATGTCCTGGATATAAGGGTTTCCCCCCTTATACGTTTTTATGTCCCGGATATAAGTGTCCCCCCTTATATGTTTTTATGTCCTGGATATAAGGGTCCCCCCTTATGTGTTTTTATGTCCTGGATATAAGGGTCCCCCCTTATGTGTTTTTATGTCCCGGATATAAGGGTCCCCCCTTATGTGTTTTTATGTCCCGGATATAAGGGTCCCCCCTTATGTGTTTTTATGTCCCGGATATAAGGGTACCCCCTTATGTGTTTTTATGTCCCGGATATAAGGGTCCCCCCTTATCTGTTTTTATGTCTGGATATAAGGGTCCCCCCTTATGTGTTTTTATGTCCCGGATATAAGGGTCCCCCCTTATGTGGTTTTATGTCCCGGATATAAGGGTCCCCCTTACGTGTTTTTATGTCCCGGATATAAGGGTCCCCCGTTACGTGTTTTTATGACCCGGATATAAGGGTCCCCCCTTACGTGTTTTTATGTCCCGGATATAAGGGTCCCCCCTTACTTATTTTTATGTCCCGGATCTAAGGGTCCCCCCCCTTACTTATTTTTATGTCCCGGATATAAGGGTCCCCCCTTATGTGTTTTATGTCCCGGATATAAGGGTCCCCCCTTATGTATTGTTATGTCCCGGATATAAGGGTCCCCCTTATGTGTTTTTATGTCCCAGATATAAGGGTCCCCCCTAACGTGTTTTTTTGTCCCGGATATAAGGGTCCCCCCTTATGTGTTTTTATGTCCCGGATATAAGGGTCCCCCCTTATGTGTTTTTTTGTCCCGGATATAAGGGTCCCCCCTGATGTGTTTTTATGTCCCGGATATAAGGGTCCCCCCTTATGTGTTTTTATGTCCCGGATATAAGGGTCCCCCCTTATGTGTTTTTATGTCCCGGATATAAGGGTCCCCCCTTATGTGTTATTATGTCCCAGATATAAGGGTCCCCCTTATGTGTTTTTATGTCCCGGATATAAGGGTCCCCCCTTATGTGTTTTTATGTCCCGGATATAAGGGTTCCCCCTTATGTGTTTTTATGTCCCGGGTTTATAAGGGTCCCCCCTTATGTGTTTTTATGTCCCGGATATAAGGGTCCCCCCTTATGTGTTTTTATGTCTGGATATAAGGGTCCCCCCTTATGTGTTTTTATGTCCCGGATATAAGGGTCCCCCTTACGTGTTTTTATGTCCCGGATATAAGGGTCCCCCGTTACGTGTTTTTATGTCCCGGATATAAGGGTCCCCCCTTACTTATTTTTATGTCCCAGATATAAGGGTCCCCCCTTATGTGTTTTTATGTCCCGGATATAAGGGTCCCCCCTTATTTGTTGTTATGTCCCGGATATAAGGGTCCCCCTTATGTGTTTTTATGTCCCGGATATAAGAGGCCCTCCTAACGTGTTTTTTTGTCCTGGATATAAGGGTCCCCCCTTATGTGTTTTTATGTCCCGGATATAAGGGTCCCCCCTTATGTGTTTTTTTGTCCCGGATATAAGGGTCCCCCCTTATGTGTTTTTATGTCCCGGATATAAGGGTCCCCCCTTATGTGTTTTTATGTCCCGGATATAAGGGTCCCCCCCTTACGTGTTTTTATGTCCCAGATATAAGGGTCCCCCCTTATGTGTTTTTATGTCCCGGATATAAGGGTCCCCCCTTATGTGTTTTTATGTCCCGGGTTTATAAGGGTCCCCCCTTATGTGTTTTTATGTCCCGGATATAAGGGTCCCCCCTTATAATTTTCATGTCCCGGATATAAGGGTCCCCCTTATGTGTTTCATGTCCCGGATATAATGGTCCCCCCTTATGTGTTTTTATGTCCCGGATATAAGGGTCCCCCCTTACATGTTTTTATGTCCCGGATATTAGGGTCCCCCCTTATGTGTTTTTATGTCCTGGATATAAGGATTTCCCCCCTTATACGTTTTTATGTCCCGGATATAAGGGTCCCCCCTTATGTGTTTTTATGTCCCGGATATAAGGGTCCCCCCTTATGTGTTTTTATGTCCCGGATATAAGGGTCCCCCTTACGTGTTTTTATGTCCTGGATATAAGGGCCCCCCTTATGTGTTTTTATGTCCCGGATATAAGGGTCCCCCCTTATGTGTTTTTATGTCCCGGATATAAGGGTCCCCCCTTATGTGTTTTTATGTCCCGGATATAAGGGTCCCTCCTTATGTGTTTCATGTCCGGGATATAAGGGTCCCCCCTTAGGTGTTTCATGTCCCGTATATAAGGGTCCCCCCTTATGTGTTTTTATGTCCCGGATATAAGGGTCCCCCCTTACGTGTTTTTATGTCCCGGATATTAGGGTCCCCCCTTATGTGTTTTTATGTCCTGGATATAAGGGTTTCCCCCCTTATACGTTTTTATGTCCCGGATATAAGGGTCCCCCTTATGTGTTTTTATGTCCCGGATATAAGGGTCCCCCCTTATGTGTTTTTATGTCCCAGATATAAGGGTCCCCCCTTATGTGTTTCATGTCCTGGATATAAGGGGTCCCCTTATGTATTTCATGTCCTGGATATAAGGGTCCTCCCTTATGTGTTTTTATGTCCCGGATATAAGGGTCCCCCCTTATGTGTTTTTATGTCCCGGATATAAGGGTCCCCCCTTACGTGTTTTTATGTCCCGGATATAAGGGTCCCCCCTTATGTGTTTTTATGTCCCAGATATAATGGTCCCCCCTTACGTGTTTTTATGTCCCGGATATAAGGGTCCCCCCTTATGTGCTTTTATGTCCCGGATATAAGGGTCCCTCCTTATGTGTTTTTATGTCCCGGATATAAGGGTCCCCCCTTTTTTTTTATGTCCCGGATATAAGGGTCCCCCCTTATGTGTTTATATGTCCTGGATATAAGGGTCCCCTCTTATGTGTTTTTATGTCCCGGATATAAGGGTCCCCCCTTACGTGTTTTTATGTCCCGGATCTAAGGGTCCCCCCTTATGTGTTTTTATGTCCCAGATATAAGGGTCCCCCCCTTATGTGTTTTTATGTCCCGGATATAAGGGTCCCCCCTTATGTGTTTTTATGTCCCAGATATAAGGGTCCCCCTTATGTGTTTTTGTGTCCCGGATATAAGGGTCCCCCCTTATGTGTTTTTATGTCCCGGATATAAGGGTCCCCCCTTATGTGTTTTTATGTCCCGGATATAAGGGTCCCCCTTACGTTTTTTTATGTCCCGGATATAAGGGTCCCCCGTTACGTGTTTTTATGTCCCGGATATAAGGGTCCCCCCTTATGTGTTTTTATGTCCCGGATATAAGGGTCCCCCCCCTACTTATTTTTATGTCCCGGATATAAGGGTCCCCCCCCTACTTATTTTTATGTCCCGGATATAAGGGTCCCCCCTTACTTATTTTTATGTCCCGGATATAAGGGTCCCCCCTTATGTGTTTTTATGTCCCGGATATAAGGGTCCCCCCTTATGTGTTGTTATGTCCCGGATATAAGGGTCCCCCTTATGTGTTTTTATGTCCCGGATATAAGGGTCCCCCCTAACGTGTTTTTTTGTCCCGGATATAAGGGTCCCCCCTTATGTGTTTTTATGTCCCGGATATAAGGGTCCCCCCTTATGTGTTTTTTTGTCCCGGATATAAGGGTCCCCCCTTATGTGTTTTTATGTCCCGGATATAAGGGGACCCCCCTTACGTATTTTTATGTCCCGGATATAAGGGTCCCCCCTTATGTGTTTTTATGTCCCGGATATAAGGGTCCCCCCTTATGTGTTTTTATGTCCCAGATATAAGGGTCCCCCTTATGTGTTTTTATGTCCCGGATATAAGAGTCCCCCCTTATGTGTTTTTATGTCCCGGATATAAGGATCCCCCCTTATGTGTTTTTATGTCCCGGATATAAGGGTCCCCCCTTATGTGTTTTTATGTCCTGGATATAAGGGTCCCCCCTTACGTGTTTTTATGTCCCGGATATAAGGGTCCCCCCTTATGTGTATTTATGTCCCGGATATAAGGGTCCCCCCTTATGTGTTTCATGTCCCGGATATAAGGGTCCCCCCTTATGTGTTTTTATGTCCCGGATATAAGGGTCCCCCCTTACGTGTTTTTATGTCCTGGATCTAAGGGTCCCCCCTTATGTGTTTTTATGTCCCAGATATAAGGGTCCCCCCCTTATGTGTTTTTATGTCCCGGATATAAGGGTCCCCCCTTATGTGTTTTTATGTCCCAGATATAAGGGTCCCCCTTATGTGTTTTTGTGTCCCGGATATAAGGGTCCCCCCTTATGTGTTTTTATGTCCCGGATATAAGGGTCCCCCCTTATGTGTTTTTATGTCCCGGATATAAGGGTCCCCCTTACGTTTTTATATGTCCCGGATATAAGGGTCCCCCGTTACGTGTTTTTATGTCCCGGATATAAGGGTCCCCCCTTATGTGTTTTTATGTCCCGGATATAAGAGTCCCCCCCTACTTATTTTTATGTCCCGGATATAAGGGTCCCCCCCCTACTTATTTTTATGTCCCGGATATAAGGGTCCCCCCTTACTTATTTTTATGTCCCGGATATAAGGGTCCCCCCTTATGTGTTTTTATGTCCCGGATATAAGGGTCCCCCCTTATGTGTTGTTATGTCCCGGATATAAGGGTCCCCCTTATGTGTTTTTATGTCCCGGATATAAGGGTCCCCCCTAACGTGTTTTTTTGTCCCGGATATAAGGGTCCCCCCTTATGTGTTTTTATGTCCCGGATATAAGGGTCCCCCCTTATGTGTTTTTTTGTCCCGGATATAAGGGTCCCCCCTTATGTGTTTTTATGTGCCGGATATAAGGGGACCCCCCTTACGTATTTTTATGTCCCGGATATAAGGGTCCCCCCTTATGTGTTTTTATGTCCCGGATATAAGGGTCCCCCCTTATGTGTTTTTATGTCCCAGATATAAGGGTCCCCCTTATGTGTTTTTATGTCCCGGATATAAGAGTCCCCCCTTATGTGTTTTTATGTCCCGGATATAAGGATCCCCCCTTATGTGTTTTTATGTCCCGGATATAAGGGTCCCCCCTTATGTGTTTTTATGTCCTGGATATAAGGGTCCCCCCTTATGTGTTTTTATGTCCCGGATAAAAGGGTCCCCCCTTACGTGTTTTTATGTCCCGGATATAAGGGTCCCCCCTTATGTGTTTTTATGTCCCGGATATAAGGGTCCCCCCTTATGTGTTTCATGTCCCGGATATAAGGGTCCCCCCTTATGTGTTTTTATGTCCCGGATATAAGGGTCCCCCCTTACGTGTTTTTATGTCCTGGATATTAGGGTCCCCCCTTATGTGTTTTTATGTCCCGGATATAAGGGTTTCCCCCCTTATACGTTTTTATGTCCCGGATATAAGGGTCCCCCCTTATGTGTTTTTATGTCCCGGATATAAGGGTCCCCCCTTATGTGTTTTTATATCCCGGATATAAGGGTCCCCCCTTATGTGTTTTTATGTCCCGGATATAAGGGTCCCCCCTTATGTGTTTTTATGTCCCAGATATAAGGGTCCCCCCTTATGTGTTTTTATGTCCCGGATATAAGGGTCCCCCCTTATGTGTTTTTATATCCCGGATATAAGGGTCCCCCTACTATGTGTTTTTATGTCCCGGATATAAGGGTCCCCCCTTATGTGTTTTTATGTCCCGGATATAAGGGTCCCCCCTTACGTGTTTTTATATCCTGGATATTAGGGTCCCCCCTTATGTGTTTTTATGTCCCGGATATAAGGGTTTCCCCCCTTATACGTTTTTATGTCCCGGATATAAGGGTCCCCCCTTATGTGTTTTTATGTCCCGGATATAAGGGTCCCCCCTTATGTGTTTTTATGTCCCGGATATAAGGGTCCCCCCTTATGTGTTTTTATGTCCCGGATATAAGGGTCCCCCCTTATGTGTTTTTATGTCCCGGATATAAGGGTCACCCCTTACGTGTTTTTATGTCCCGGATATTAGGGTCCCCCCTTATGTGTTTTTATGTCCCGGATATAAGGATCCCCCCTTATGTGTTTTTATGTCCCGGATATAAGGGTCCCCCCTTATGTGTTTTTATGTCCTGGATATAAGGGTCCCCCCTTATGTGTTTTTATGTCCCGGATAAAAGGGTCCCCCCTTACGTGTTTTTATGTCCCGGATATAAGGGTCCCCCCTTATGTGTTTTTATGTCCCGGATATAAGGGTCCCCCCTTATGTGTTTCATGTCCCGGATATAAGGGTCCCCCCTTATGTGTTTTTATGTCCCGGATATAAGGGTCCCCCCTTACGTGTTTTTATGTCCTGGATATTAGGGTCCCCCCTTATGTGTTTTTATGTCCCGGATATAAGGGTTTCCCCCCTTATACGTTTTTATGTCCCGGATATAAGGGTCCCCCCTTATGTGTTTTTATGTCCCGGATATAAGGGTTTCCCCCCTTATACGTTTTTATGTCCCGGATATAAGGGTCCCCCCTTATGTGTTTTTATGTCCCGGATATAAGGGTCCCCCCTTATGTGTTTTTATGTCCCGGATATAAGGGTCCCCCCTTATGTGTTTTTATGTCCCGGATATAAGGGTCCCCCCTTATGTGTTTTTATGTCCCGGATATAAGGGTCACCCCTTACGTGTTTTTATGTCCCGGATATTAGGGTCCCCCCTTATGTGTTTTTATGTCCTGGATATAAGGGTTTCCCCCCTTATACGTTTTTATGTCCCGGATATAAGTGTCCCCCCTTATATGTTTTTATGTCCCGGATATAAGGGTCCCCCCTTATGTGTTTTTATGTCCTGGATATAAGGGTCCCCCCTTATGTGTTTTTATGTCCCGGATATAAGGGTCCCCCCTTATGTGTTTTTATGTCCCGGATATAAGGGTCCCCCCTTATGTGTTTTTATGTCCCGGATATAAGGGTACCCCTTATGTGTTTTTATGTCCCGGATATAAGGGTCCCCCCTTATCTGTTTTTATGTCTGGATATAAGGGTCCCCCCTTATGTGTTTTTATGTCCCGGATATAAGGGTCCCCCCTTATGTGGTTTTATGTCCCGGATATAAGGGTCCCCCTTACGTGTTTTTATGTCCCGGATATAAGGGTCCCCCGTTACGTGTTTTTATGTCCCGGATATAAGGGTCCCCCCTTACGTGTTTTTATGTCCCGGATATAAGGGTCCCCCCTTACTTATTTTTATGTCCCGGATCTAAGGGTCCCCCCCTTACTTATTTTTATGTCCCGGATATAAGGGTCCCCCCTTATGTGTTTTTATGTCCCGGATATAAGGGTCCCCCCTTATGTATTGTTATGTCCCGGATATAAGGGTCCCCCTTATGTGTTTTTATGTCCCGGATATAAGGGTCCCCCCTAACGTGTTTTTTTGTCCCGGATATAAGGGTCCCCCCTTATGTGTTTTTATGTCCCGGATATAAGGGTCCCCCCTTATGTGTTTTTTTGTCCCGGATATAAGGGTCCCCCCTGATGTGTTTTTATGTCCCGGATATAAGGGTCCCCCCTTATGTGTTTTTATGTCCCGGATATAAGGGTCCCCCCTTATGTGTTTTTATGTCCCGGATATAAGGGTCCCCCTTACGTGTTTTTATGTCCCGGATATAAGGGTCCCCCGTTACGTGTTTTTATGTCCCGGATATAAGGGTCCCCCCTTATGTGTTTTTTTGTCCCGGATATAAGGGTCCCCCCTTATGTGTTTTTATGTCCCGGATATAAGGGTCCAACCTTATGTGTTTTTATGTCCCGGATATAAGGGTCCCCCCCTTACGTGTTTTTATGTCCCAGATATAAGGGTCCCCCCTTATGTGTTTTTATGTCCCGGATATAAGGGTCCCCCCTTATGTGTTTTTATGTCCCGGATATAAGGGTCCCCCCTTATGTGTTTTTATGTCCCGGATATAAGGGTCCCCCCTTATAATTTTCATGTCCCGGATACAAGGGTCCCCCTTATGTGTTTCATGTCCCGGATATAATGGTCCCCCCTTATGTGTTTTTATGTCCCGGATATAAGGGTCCCCCCTTACATGTTTTTATGTCCCGGATATTAGGGTCCCCCCTTATGTGTTTTTATGTCCTGGATATAAGGATTTCCCCCCTTATACGTTTTTATGTCCCGGATATAAGGGTCCCCCCTTATGTGTTTTTATGTCCTGGATATAAGGGTCCCCCCTTATGTGTTTTTATGTCCCGGATATAAGGGTCCCCCCTTATGTGTTTTTATGTCCCGGATATAAGGGTCCCCCCTTATGTGTTTTTATGTCCCGGATATAAGGGTACCCCCTTATGTGTTTTTATGTCCCGGATATAAGGGTCCCCCCTTATCTGTTTTTATGTCTGGATATAAGGGTCCCCCCTTATGTGTTTTTATTTCCCGGATATAAGGGCCCCCCCTTATGTGGTTTTATGTCCCGGATATAAGGGTCCCCCTTACGTGTTTTTATGTCCCGGATATAAGGGTCCCCCGTTACGTGTTTTTATGTCCCGGATATAAGGGTCCCCCCTTACGTGTTTTTATGTCCCGGATATAAGGGTCCCCCCTTACTTATTTTTATGTCCCGGATCTAAGGGTCCCCCCCTTACTTATTTTTATGTCCCGGATATAAGGGTCCCCCCTTATGTGTTTCATGTCCCGGATATAAGGGTCCCCCCTTATGTGTTTTTATGTCCCGGATATAAGGGTCCCCCCTTACGTGTTTTTATGTCCTGGATATTAGGGTCCCCCCTTATGTGTTTTTATGTCCCGGATATAAGGGTTTCCCCCCTTATACATTTTTATGTCCCGGATATAAGGGTCCCCCCTTATGTGTTTTTATGTCCCGGATATAAGGGTCCCCCCTTATGTGTTTTTATATCCCGGATATAAGGGTCCCCCCTTATGTGTTTTTATGTCCCGGATATAAGGGTCCCCCCTTATGTGTTTTTATGTCCCAGATATAAGGGTCCCCCCTTATGTGTTTTTATGTCCCGGATATAAGGGTCCCCCCTTATGTGTTTTTATATCCCGGATATAAGGGTCCCCCTACTATGTGTTTTTATGTCCCGGATATAAGGGTCCCCCCTTATGTGTTTTTATGTCCCGGATATAAGGGTCCCCCCTTACGTGTTTTTATGTCCTGGATATTAGGGTCCCCCCTTATGTGTTTTTATGTCCCGGATATAAGGGTTTCCCCCCTTATACGTTTTTATGTCCCGGATATAAGGGTCCCCCCTTATGTGTTTTTATGTCCCGGATAGAAGGGTCCCCCCTTATGTGTTTTTATGTCCCGGATATAAGGGTCCCCCCTTATGTGTTTTTATGTCCCGGATATAAGGGTCCCCCCTTATGTGTTTTTATGTCCCGGATATAAGGGTCACCCCTTACGTGTTTTTATGTCCCGGATATTAGGGTCCCCCCTTATGTGTTTTTATGTCCTGGATATAAGGGTTTCCCCCCTTATACGTTTTTATGTCCCGGATATAAGTGTCCCCCCTTATATGTTTTTATGTCCCGGATATAAGGGTCCCCCCTTATGTGTTTTTATGTCCTGGATATAAGGGTCCCCCCTTATGTGTTTTTATGTCCCGGATATAAGGGTCCCCCCTTATGTGTTTTTATGTCCCGGATATAAGGGTCCCCCCTTATGTGTTTTTATGTCCCGGATATAAGGGTACCCCCTTATGTGTTTTTATGTCCCGGATATAAGGGTCCCCCCTTATCTGTTTTTATGTCTGGATATAAGGGTCCCCCCTTATGTGTTTTTATGTCCCGGATATAAGGGTCCCCCCTTATGTGGTTTTATGTCCCGGATATAAGGGTCCCCCTTACGTGTTTTTATGTCCCGGATATAAGGGTCCCCCGTTACGTGTTTTTATGTCCCGGATATAAGGGTCCCCCCTTACGTGTTTTTATGTCCCGGATATAAGGGTCCCCCCTTACTTATTTTTATGTCCCGGATCTAAGGGTCCCCCCCTTACTTATTTTTATGTCCCGGATATAAGGGTCCCCCCTTATGTGTTTTTATGTCCCGGATATAAGGGTCCCCCCTTATGTATTGTTATGTCCCGGATATAAGGGTCCCCCTTATGTGTTTTTATGTCCCGGATATAAGGGTCCCCCCTAACGTGTTTTTTTGTCCCGGATATAAGGGTCCCCCCTTATGTGTTTTTATGTCCCGGATATAAGGGTCCCCCCTTATGTGTTTTTTTGTCCCGGATATAAGGGTCCCCCCTGATGTGTTTTTATGTCCCGGATATAAGGGTCCCCCCTTATGTGTTTTTATGTCCCGGATATAAGGGTCCCCCCTTATGTGTTTTTATGTCCCGGATATAAGGGTCCCCCTTACGTGTTTTTATGTCCCGGATATAAGGGTCCCCCGTTACGTGTTTTTATGTCCCGGATATAAGGGTCCCCCCTTACTTATTTTTATGTCCCAGATATAAGGGTCCCCCCTTATGTGTTTTTATGTCCCGGATATAAGGGTCCCCCCTTATGTGTTGTTATGTCCCGGATATAAGGGTCCCCCTTATGTGTTTTTATGTCCCGGATATAAGAGGCCCTCCTAACGTGTTTTTTTGTCCTGGATATAAGGGTCCCCCCTTATGTGTTTTTATGTCCCGGATATAAGGGTCCCCCCTTATGTGTTTTTATGTCCCGGATATAAGGGTCCCCCCCTTACGTGTTTTTATGTCCCAGATATAAGGGTCCCCCCTTATGTGTTTTTATGTCCCGGATATAAGGGTCCCCCCTTATGTGTTTTTATGTCCCGGATATAAGGGTCCCCCCTTATGTGTTTTTATGTCCCGGATATAAGGGTCCCCCCTTATAATTTTCATGTCCCGGATATAAGGGTCCCCCTTATGTGTTTCATGTCCCGGATATAATGGTCCCCCCTTATGTGTTTTTATGTCCCGGATATAAGGGTCCCCCCTTACATGTTTTTATGTCCCGGATATTAGGGTCCCCCCTTATGTGTTTTTATGTCCTGGATATAAGGATTTCCCCCCTTATACGTTTTTATGTCCCGGATATAAGGGTCCCCCCTTATGTGTTTTTATGTCCTGGATATAAGGGTCCCCCCTTATGTGTTTTTATGTCCCGGATATAAGGGTCCCCCCTTATGTGTTTTTATGTCCCGGATATAAGGGTCCCCCCTTATGTGTTTTTATGTCCCGGATATAAGGGTACCCCCTTATGTGTTTTTATGTCCCGGATATAAGGGTCCCCCCTTATCTGTTTTTATGTCTGGATATAAGGGTCCCCCCTTATGTGTTTTTATGTCCCGGATATAAGGGTCCCCCTTACGTGTTTTTATGTCCCGGATATAAGGGTCCCCCCTTACGTGTTTTTATGTCCCGGATATAAGGGTCCCCCCTTACTTATTTTTATGTCCCGGATCTAAGGGTCCCCCCCTTACTTATTTTTAATGTCCCGGATATAAGGGTCCCCCCTTATGTGTTTTTATGTCCCGGATATAAGGGTCCCCCCTTATGTATTGTTATGTCCCGGATATAAGGGTCCCCCTTATGTGTTTTTATGTCCCGGATATAAGGGTCCCCCCTAACGTGTTTTTTTGTCCCGGATATAAGGGTCCCCCCTTATGTGTTTTTATGTCCCGGATATAAGGGTCCCCCCTTATGTGTTTTTTTGTCCCGGATATAAGGGTCCCCCCTGATGTGTTTTTATGTCCCGGATATAAGGGTCCCCCCTTATGTGTTTTTATGTCCCGGATATAAGGGTCCCCCCTTATGTGTTTTTATGTCCCGGATATAAGGGTCCCCCTTACGTGTTTTTATGTCCCGGATATAAGGGTCCCCCGTTACGTGTTTTTATGTCCCGGATATAAGGGTCCCCCCTTACTTATTTTTATGTCCCAGATATAAGGGTCCCCCCTTATGTGTTTTTATGTCCCGGATATAAGGGTCCCCCCTTATGTGTTTTTATGTCCCGGATATAAGGGTCCCCCCCTTACTTATTTTTAATGTCCCGGATATAAGGGTCCCCCCTTATGTGTTTTTATGTCCCGGATATAAGGGTCCCCCCTTATGTATTGTTATGTCCCGGATATAAGGGTCCCCCTTATGTGTTTTTATGTCCCGGATATAAGGGTCCCCCCTAACGTGTTTTTTTGTCCCGGATATAAGGGTCCCCCCTTATGTGTTTTTATGTCCCGGATATAAGGGTCCCCCCTTATGTGTTTTTTTGTCCCGGATATAAGGGTCCCCCCTGATGTGTTTTTATGTCCCGGATATAAGGGTCCCCCCTTATGTGTTTTTATGTCCCGGATATAAGGGTCCCCCCTTATGTGTTTTTATGTCCCGGATATAAGGGTCCCCCTTACGTGTTTTTATGTCCCGGATATAAGGGTCCCCCGTTACGTGTTTTTATGTCCCGGATATAAGGGTCCCCCCTTACTTATTTTTATGTCCCAGATATAAGGGTCCCCCCTTATGTGTTTTTATGTCCCGGATATAAGGGTCCCCCCTTATGTGTTTTTATGTCCCGGATATAAGGGTCCCCCCTTACGTGTTTTTATGTCCCGGATATAAGGGTCCCCCGTTACGTGTTTTTATGTCCCGGATATAAGGGTCCCCCCTTATGTATTGTTATGTCCCGGATATAAGGGTCCCCCTTATGTGTTTTTATGTCCCGGATATAAGGGTCCCCCCTAACGTGTTTTTTTGTCCCGGATATAAGGGTCCCCCCTTATGTGTTTTTATGTCCCGGATATAAGGGTCCCCCCTTATGTGTTTTTTTGTCCCGGATATAAGGGTCCCCCCTGATGTGTTTTTATGTCCCGGATATAAGGGTCCCCCCTTATGTGTTTTTATGTCCCGGATATAAGGGTCCCCCCTTATGTGTTTTTATGTCCCGGATATAAGGGTCCCCCTTACGTGTTTTTATGTCCCGGATATAAGGGTCCCCCGTTACGTGTTTTTATGTCCCGGATATAAGGGTCCCCCCTTACTTATTTTTATGTCCCAGATATAAGGGTCCCCCCTTATGTGTTTTTATGTCCCGGATATAAGGGTCCCCCCTTATGTGTTGTTATGTCCCGGATATAAGGGTCCCCCTTATGTGTTTTTATGTCCCGGATATAAGAGGCCCTCCTAACGTGTTTTTTTGTCCTGGATATAAGGGTCCCCCCTTATGTGTTTTTATGTCCCGGATATAAGGGTCCCCCCTTATGTGTTTTTTTGTCCCGGATATAAGGGTCCCCCCTTATGTGTTTTTATGTCCCGGATATAAGGGTCCCCCCTTATGTGTTTTTATGTCCCGGATATAAGGGTCCCCCCCTTACGTGTTTTTATGTCCCAGATATAAGGGTCCCCCCTTATGTGTTTTTATGTCCCGGATATAAGGGTCCCCCCTTATGTGTTTTTATGTCCCGGATATAAGGGTCCCCCCTTATGTGTTTTTATGTCCCGGATATAAGGGTCCCCCCTTATAATTTTCATGTCCCGGATATAAGGGTCCCCCTTATGTGTTTCATGTCCCGGATATAATGGTCCCCCCTTATGTGTTTTTATGTCCCGGATATAAGGGTCCCCCCTTACATGTTTTTATGTCCCGGATATTAGGGTCCCCCCTTATGTGTTTTTATGTCCTGGATATAAGGATTTCCCCCCTTATACGTTTTTATGTCCCGGATATAAGGGTCCCCCCTTATGTGTTTTTATGTCCCGGATATAAGGGTCCCCCCTTATGTGTTTTTATGTCCCGGATATAAGGGTCCCCCCTTACGTGTTTTTATGTCCTGGATATAAGGGCCCCCCTTATGTGTTTTTATGTCCCGGATATAAGGGTCCCCCCTTATGTGTTTTTATGTCCCGGATATAAGGGTCCCCCCTTATGTGTTTTTATGTCCCGGATATAAGGGTCCCCCCTTATGTGTTTTTATGTCCCGGATATAAGGGTCCCTCCTTATGTGTTTCATGTCCGGGATATAAGGGTCCCCCCTTAGGTGTTTCATGTCCCGTATATAAGGGTCCCCCCTTATGTGTTTTTATGTCCCGGATATAAGGGTCCCCCCTTACGTGTTTTTATGTCCCGGATATTAGGGTCCCCCCTTATGTGTTTTTATGTCCTGGATATAAGGGTTTCCCCCCTTATACGTTTTTATGTCCCGGATATAAGGGTCCCCCCTTATGTGTTTTTATGTCCCGGATATAAGGGTCCCCCCTTATGTGTTTTTATGTCCCAGATATAAGGGTCCCCCCTTATGTGTTTCATGTCCTGGATATAAGGGGTCCCCTTATGTATTTCATGTCCTGGATATAAGGGTCCCCCCTTATGTGTTTTAATGTCCCGGATATAAGGGTCCCCCCTTATGTGTTTTTATGTCCCGGATATAAGGGTCCCCCCTTATGTGTTTTTATGTCCCGGATATAAGGGTCCCCCCTTATGTGTTTTTATGTCCTGGATATAAGGGTCCCCCCTTATGTGTTTTTATGTCCCGGATATAAGGGTCCCCCCTTACGTGTTTTTATGTCCCGGATATAAGGGTCCCCCCTTATGTGTTTTTATGTCCCGGATATAATGGTCCCCCCTTACGTGTTTTTATGTCCCGGATATAAGGGTCCCCCCTTATGTGTTTTTATGTCCCGGATATAAGGGTCCCCCCTATGTGTTTTTATGTCCCGGATATAAGGGTCCCTCCTTATGTGTTTTTATGTCCCGGATATAAGGGTCCCCCCTAACGTGTTTTTATGTCCCGGATATAAGGCTCCCCCCTTATGTGTTTTTATTTCCCGGATATAAGGGTCCCCCCTTATGTGTTTTTATGTCCCAGATATAAGGGTCCCCCCTTATGTGTTGTTATGTCCCGGATATAAGGGTCCCCCTTATGTGTTTTTATGTCCCGGATATAAGGGTCCCCCCTAACGTGTTTTTATGTCCCGGATATAAGGGTCCCCCCTTATGTGTTTTTATTTCCCGGATATAAGGGTCCCCCCTTATGTGTTTTTATGTCCAGGATATAAGGGTCCCCGCTTACGTGTTTTTATGTCCCGGATATAAGGGTCCCCCCTTATGTGTTTTTATGTCCCGGATATAAGGATACCCCTTACGTGTTTTTATGTCCCGGATATAAGGGTCCCCCCTTATGTGTTTTTATGTCCCGGATATAAGGGTCCCCCCCTTACTTATTTTTAATGTCCCGGATATAAGGGTCCCCCCTTATGTGTTTTTATGTCCCGGATATAAGGGTCCCCCCTTATGTATTGTTATGTCCCGGATATAAGGGTCCCCCTTATGTGTTTTTATGTCCCGGATATAAGGGTCCCCCCTAACGTGTTTTTTTGTCCCGGATATAAGGGTCCCCCCTTATGTGTTTTTATGTCCCGGATATAAGGGTCCCCCCTTATGTGTTTTTTTGTCCCGGATATAAGGGTCCCCCCTGATGTGTTTTTATGTCCCGGATATAAGGGTCCCCCCTTATGTGTTTTTATGTCCCGGATATAAGGGTCCCCCCTTATGTGTTTTTATGTCCCGGATATAAGGGTCCCCCTTACGTGTTTTTATGTCCCGGATATAAGGGTTCCCCGTTACGTGTTTTTATGTCCCGGATATAAGGGTCCCCCCTTACTTATTTTTATGTCCCAGATATAAGGGTCCCCCCTTATGTGTTTTTATGTCCCGGATATAAGGGTCCCCCCTTATGTGTTTTTATGTCCCGGATATAAGGGTCCCCCTTACGTGTTTTTATGTCCCGGATATAAGGGTCCCCCGTTACGTGTTTTTATGTCCCGGATATAAGGGTCCCCCCTTATGTATTGTTATGTCCCGGATATAAGGGTCCCCCCTTATGTGTTTTTTTGTCCCGGATATAAGGGTCCCCCCTGATGTGTTTTTATGTCCCGGATATAAGGGTCCCCCCTTATGTGTTTTTATGTCCCGGATATAAGGGTCCCCCCTTATGTGTTTTTATGTCCCGGATATAAGGGTCCCCCTTACGTGTTTTTATGTCCCGGATATAAGGGTCCCCCGTTACGTGTTTTTATGTCCCGGATATAAGGGTCCCCCCTTACTTATTTTTATGTCCCAGATATAAGGGTCCCCCCTTATGTGTTTTTATGTCCCGGATATAAGGGTCCCCCCTTATGTGTTTTTATGTCCCGGATATAAGGGTCCCCCCCTTACTTATTTTTAATGTCCCGGATATAAGGGTCCCCCCTTATGTGTTTTTATGTCCCGGATATAAGGGTCCCCCCTTATGTATTGTTATGTCCCGGATATAAGGGTCCCCCTTATGTGTTTTTATGTCCCGGATATAAGGGTCCCCCCTAACGTGTTTTTTTGTCCCGGATATAAGGGTCCCCCCTTATGTGTTTTTATGTCCCGGATATAAGGGTCCCCCCTTATGTGTTTTTTTGTCCCGGATATAAGGGTCCCCCCTGATGTGTTTTTATGTCCCGGATAAAAGGGTCCCCCCTTATGTGTTTTTATGTCCCGGATATAAGGGTCCCCCCTTATGTGTTTTTATGTCCCGGATATAAGGGTCCCCCTTACGTGTTTTTATGTCCCGGATATAAGGGTCCCCCGTTACGTGTTTTTATGTCCCGGATATAAGGGTCCCCCCTTACTTATTTTTATGTCCCAGATATAAGGGTCCCCCCTTATGTGTTTTTATGTCCCGGATATAAGGGTCCCCCCTTATGTGTTTTTATGTCCCGGATATAAGGGTCCCCCTTACGTGTTTTTATGTCCCGGATATAAGGGTCCCCCGTTACGTGTTTTTATGTCCCGGATATAAGGGTCCCCCCTTATGTATTGTTATGTCCCGGATATAAGGGTCCCCCTTATGTGTTTTTATGTCCCGGATATAAGGGTCCCCCCTAACGTGTTTTTTTGTCCCGGATATAAGGGTCCCCCCTTATGTGTTTTTATGTCCCGGATATAAGGGTCCCCCCTTATGTGTTTTTTTGTCCCGGATATAAGGGTCCCCCCTGATGTGTTTTTATGTCCCGGATATAAGGGTCCCCCCTTATGTGTTTTTATGTCCCGGATATAAGGGTCCCCCCTTATGTGTTTTTATGTCCCGGATATAAGGGTCCCCCTTACGTGTTTTTATGTCCCGGATATAAGGGTCCCCCGTTACGTGTTTTTATGTCCCGGATATAAGGGTCCCCCCTTACTTATTTTTATGTCCCAGATATAAGGGTCCCCCCTTATGTGTTTTTATGTCCCGGATATAAGGGTCCCCCCTTATGTGTTGTTATGTCCCGGATATAAGGGTCCCCCTTATGTGTTTTTATGTCCCGGATATAAGAGGCCCTCCTAACGTGTTTTTTTGTCCTGGATATAAGGGTCCCCCCTTATGTGTTTTTATGTCCCGGATATAAGGGTCCCCCCTTATGTGTTTTTTTGTCCCGGATATAAGGGTCCCCCCTTATGTGTTTTTATGTCCCGGATATAAGGGTCCCCCCTTATGTGTTTTTATGTCCCGGATATAAGGGTCCCCCCCTTACGTGTTTTTATGTCCCAGATATAAGGGTCCCCCCTTATGTGTTTTTATGTCCCGGATATAAGGGTCCCCCCTTATGTGTTTTTATGTCCCGGATATAAGGGTCCCCCCTTATGTGTTTTTATGTCCCGGATATAAGGGTCCCCCCTTATAATTTTCATGTCCCGGATATAAGGGTCCCCCTTATGTGTTTCATGTCCCGGATATAATGGTCCCCCCTTATGTGTTTTTATGTCCCGGATATAAGGGTCCCCCCTTACATGTTTTTATGTCCCGGATATTAGGGTCCCCCCTTATGTGTTTTTATGTCCTGGATATAAGGATTTCCCCCCTTATACGTTTTTATGTCCCGGATATAAGGGTCCCCCCTTATGTGTTATTATGTCCCGGATATAAGGGTCCCCCCTTATGTGTTTTTATGTCCCGGATATAAGGGTCCCCCCTTACGTGTTTTTATGTCCTGGATATAAGGGCCCCCCTTATGTGTTTTTATGTCCCGGATATAAGGGTCCCCCCTTATGTGTTTTTATGTCCCGGATATAAGGGTCCCCCCTTATGTGTTTTTATGTCCCGGATATAAGGGTCCCCCCTTATGTGTTTTTATGTCCCGGATATAAGGGTCCCTCCTTATGTGTTTCATGTCCGGGATATAAGGGTCCCCCCTTAGGTGTTTCATGTCCCGTATATAAGGGTCCCCCCTTATGTGTTTTTATGTCCCGGATATAAGGGTCCCCCCTTACGTGTTTTTATGTCCCGGATATTAGGGTCCCCCCTTATGTGTTTTTATGTCCTGGATATAAGGGTTTCCCCCCTTATACGTTTTTATGTCCCGGATATAAGGGTCCCCCCTTATGTGTTTTTATGTCCCGGATATAAGGGTCCCCCCTTATGTGTTTTTATGTCCCAGATATAAGGGTCCCCCCTTATGTGTTTCATGTCCTGGATATAAGGGGTCCCCTTATGTATTTCATGTCCTGGATATAAGGGTCCCCCCTTATGTGTTTTAATGTCCCGGATATAAGGGTCCCCCCTTATGTGTTTTTATGTCCCGGATATAAGGGTCCCCCCTTATGTGTTTTTATGTCCCGGATATAAGGGTCCCCCCTTATGTGTTTTTATGTCCTGGATATAAGGGTCCCCCCTTATGTGTTTTTATGTCCCGGATATAAGGGTCCCCCCTTACGTGTTTTTATGTCCCGGATATAAGGGTCCCCCCTTATGTGTTTTTATGTCCCGGATATAATGGTCCCCCCTTACGTGTTTTTATGTCCCGGATATAAGGGTCCCCCCTTATGTGTTTTTATGTCCCGGATATAAGGGTCCCCCCTATGTGTTTTTATGTCCCGGATATAAGGGTCCCTCCTTATGTGTTTTTATGTCCCGGATATAAGGGTCCCCCCTAACGTGTTTTTATGTCCCGGATATAAGGCTCCCCCCTTATGTGTTTTTATTTCCCGGATATAAGGGTCCCCCCTTATGTGTTTTTATGTCCCAGATATAAGGGTCCCCCCTTATGTGTTGTTATGTCCCGGATATAAGGGTCCCCCTTATGTGTTTTTATGTCCCGGATATAAGGGTCCCCCCTAACGTGTTTTTATGTCCCGGATATAAGGGTCCCCCCTTATGTGTTTTTATTTCCCGGATATAAGGGTCCCCCCTTATGTGTTTTTATGTCCAGGATATAAGGGTCCCCGCTTACGTGTTTTTATGTCCCGGATATAAGGGTCCCCCCTTATGTGTTTTTATGTCCCGGATATAAGGATACCCCTTACGTGTTTTTATGTCCCGGATATAAGGGTCCCCCCTTATGTGTTTTTATGTCCCGGATATAAGGGTCCCCCCCTTACTTATTTTTAATGTCCCGGATATAAGGGTCCCCCCTTATGTGTTTTTATGTCCCGGATATAAGGGTCCCCCCTTATGTATTGTTATGTCCCGGATATAAGGGTCCCCCTTATGTGTTTTTATGTCCCGGATATAAGGGTCCCCCCTAACGTGTTTTTTTGTCCCGGATATAAGGGTCCCCCCTTATGTGTTTTTATGTCCCGGATATAAGGGTCCCCCCTTATGTGTTTTTTTGTCCCGGATATAAGGGTCCCCCCTGATGTGTTTTTATGTCCCGGATATAAGGGTCCCCCCTTATGTGTTTTTATGTCCCGGATATAAGGGTCCCCCCTTATGTGTTTTTATGTCCCGGATATAAGGGTCCCCCTTACGTGTTTTTATGTCCCGGATATAAGGGTCCCCCGTTACGTGTTTTTATGTCCCGGATATAAGGGTCCCCCCTTACTTATTTTTATGTCCCAGATATAAGGGTCCCCCCTTATGTGTTTTTATGTCCCGGATATAAGGGTCCCCCCTTATGTGTTTTTATGTCCCGGATATAAGGGTCCCCCTTACGTGTTTTTATGTCCCGGATATAAGGGTCCCCCGTTACGTGTTTTTATGTCCCGGATATAAGGGTCCCCCCTTATGTATTGTTATGTCCCGGATATAAGGGTCCCCCTTATGTGTTTTTATGTCCCGGATATAAGGGTCCCCCCTAACGTGTTTTTTTGTCCCGGATATAAGGGTCCCCCCTTATGTGTTTTTATGTCCCGGATATAAGGGTCCCCCCTTATGTGTTTTTTTGTCCCGGATATAAGGGTCCCCCCTGATGTGTTTTTATGTCCCGGATATAAGGGTCCCCCCTTATGTGTTTTTATGTCCCGGATATAAGGGTCCCCCCTTATGTGTTTTTATGTCCCGGATATAAGGGTCCCCCTTACGTGTTTTTATGTCCCGGATATAAGGGTCCCCCGTTACGTGTTTTTATGTCCCGGATATAAGGGTCCCCCCTTACTTATTTTTATGTCCCAGATATAAGGGTCCCCCCTTATGTGTTTTTATGTCCCGGATATAAGGGTCCCCCCTTATGTGTTGTTATGTCCCGGATATAAGGGTCCCCCTTATGTGTTTTTATGTCCCGGATATAAGAGGCCCTCCTAACGTGTTTTTTTGTCCTGGATATAAGGGTCCCCCCTTATGTGTTTTTATGTCCCGGATATAAGGGTCCCCCCTTATGTGTTTTTTTGTCCCGGATATAAGGGTCCCCCCTTATGTGTTTTTATGTCCCGGATATAAGGGTCCCCCCTTATGTGTTTTTATGTCCCGGATATAAGGGTCCCCCCCTTACGTGTTTTTACGTCCCAGATATAAGGGTCCCCCCTTATGTGTTTTTATGTCCCGGATATAAGGGTCCCCCCTTATGTGTTTTTATGTCCCGGATATAAGGGTCCCCCCTTATGTGTTTTTATGTCCCGGATATAAGGGTCCCCCCTTATAATTTTCATGTCCCGGATATAAGGGTCCCCCTTATGTGTTTCATGTCCCGGATATAATGGTCCCCCCTTATGTGTTTTTATGTCCCGGATATAAGGGTCCCCCCTTACATGTTTTTATGTCCCGGATATTAGGGTCCCCCCTTATGTGTTTTTATGTCCTGGATATAAGGATTTCCCCCCTTATACGTTTTTATGTCCCGGATATAAGGGTCCCCCCTTATGTGTTTTTATGTCCCGGATATAAGGGTCCCCCCTTATGTGTTTTTATGTCCCGGATATAAGGGTCCCCCCTTACGTGTTTTTATGTCCTGGATATAAGGGCCCCCCTTATGTGTTTTTATGTCCCGGATATAAGGGTCCCCCCTTATGTGTTTTTATGTCCCGGATATAAGGGTCCCCCCTTATGTGTTTTTATGTCCCGGATATAAGGGTCCCCCCTTATGTGTTTTTATGTCCCGGATATAAGGGTCCCTCCTTATGTGTTTCATGTCCGGGATATAAGGGTCCCCCCTTAGGTGTTTCATGTCCCGTATATAAGGGTCCCCCCTTATGTGTTTTTATGTCCCGGATATAAGGGTCCCCCCTTACGTGTTTTTATGTCCCGGATATTAGGGTCCCCCCTTATGTGTTTTTATGTCCTGGATATAAGGGTTTCCCCCCTTATACGTTTTTATGTCCCGGATATAAGGGTCCCCCCTTATGTGTTTTTATGTCCCGGATATAAGGGTCCCCCCTTATGTGTTTTTATGTCCCAGATATAAGGGTCCCCCCTTATGTGTTTCATGTCCTGGATATAAGGGGTCCCCTTATGTATTTCATGTCCTGGATATAAGGGTCCCCCCTTATGTGTTTTAATGTCCCGGATATAAGGGTCCCCCCTTATGTGTTTTTATGTCCCGGATATAAGGGTCCCCCCTTATGTGTTTTTATGTCCCGGATATAAGGGTCCCCCCTTATGTGTTTTTATGTCCTGGATATAAGGGTCCCCCCTTATGTGTTTTTATGTCCCGGATATAAGGGTCCCCCCTTACGTGTTTTTATGTCCCGGATATAAGGGTCCCCCCTTATGTGTTTTTATGTCCCGGATATAATGGTCCCCCCTTACGTGTTTTTATGTCCCGGATATAAGGGTCCCCCCTTATGTGTTTTTATGTCCCGGATATAAGGGTCCCCCCTATGTGTTTTTATGTCCCGGATATAAGGGTCCCTCCTTATGTGTTTTTATGTCCCGGATATAAGGGTCCCCCCTAACGTGTTTTTATGTCCCGGATATAAGGCTCCCCCCTTATGTGTTTTTATTTCCCGGATATAAGGGTCCCCCCTTATGTGTTTTTATGTCCCAGATATAAGGGTCCCCCCTTATGTGTTGTTATGTCCCGGATATAAGGGTCCCCCTTATGTGTTTTTATGTCCCGGATATAAGGGTCCCCCCTAACGTGTTTTTATGTCCCGGATATAAGGGTCCCCCCTTATGTGTTTTTATTTCCCGGATATAAGGGTCCCCCCTTATGTGTTTTTATGTCCAGGATATAAGGGTCCCCGCTTACGTGTTTTTATGTCCCGGATATAAGGGTCCCCCCTTATGTGTTTTTATGTCCCGGATATAAGGATACCCCTTACGTGTTTTTATGTCCCGGATATAAGGGTCCCCCGTTACGTGTTTTTATGTCCCGGATAAAAGGGTCCCCCCTTACTTATTTTTATGTCCCAGATATAAGGGTCCCCCCTTATGTGTTTTTATGTCCCGGATATAAGGGTCCCCCCTTATGTGTTGTTATGTCCCGGATATAAGGGTCCCCCTTATGTGTTTTTATGTCCCGGATATAAGAGGCCCTCCTAACGTGTTTTTTTGTCCTGGATATAAGGGTCCCCCCTTATGTGTTTTTATGTCCCGGATATAAGGGTCCCCCCTTATGTGTTTTTTTGTCCCGGATATAAGGGTCCCCCCTTATGTGTTTTTATGTCCCGGATATAAGGGTCCCCCCTTATGTGTTTTTATGTCCCGGATATAAGGGTCCCCCCCTTACGTGTTTTTATGTCCCAGATATAAGGGTCCCCCTTATGTGTTTTTATGTCCCGGATATAAGAGGCCCTCCTAACGTGTTTTTTTGTCCTGGATATAAGGGTCCCCCCTTATGTGTTTTTATGTCCCGGATATAAGGGTCCCCCCTTATGTGTTTTTTTGTCCCGGATATAAGGGTCCCCCCTAACGTGTTTTTATGTCCCGGATATAAGGCTCCCCCCTTATGTGTTTTTATTTCCCGGATATAAGGGTCCCCCCTTATGTGTTTTTATGTCCCAGATATAAGGGTCCCCCCTTATGTGTTGTTATGTCCCGGATATAAGGGTCCCCCTTATGTGTTTTTATGTCCCGGATATAAGGGTCCCCCCTAACGTGTTTTTATGTCCCGGATATAAGGGTCCCCCCTTATGTGTTTTTATTTCCCGGATATAAGGGTCCCCCCTTATGTGTTTTTATGTCCAGGATATAAGGGTCCCCGCTTATGTGTTTTTATGTCCCGGATATAAGGGTCCCCCCTTATGTGTTTTTATGTCCCGGATATAAGGGTCCCCCTTACGTGTTTTTATGTCCCGGATATAAGGGTCCCCCGTTACGTGTTTTTATGTCCCGGATATAAGGGTCCCCCCTTACTTATTTTTATGTCCCAGATATAAGGGTCCCCCCTTATGTGTTTTTATGTCCCGGATATAAGGGTCCCCCCTTATGTGTTGTTATGTCCCGGATATAAGGGTCCCCCTTATGTGTTTTTATGTCCCGGATATAAGAGGCCCTCCTAACGTGTTTTTTTGTCCTGGATATAAGGGTCCCCCCTTATGTGTTTTTATGTCCCGGATATAAGGGTCCCCCCTTATGTGTTTTTTTGTCCCGGATATAAGGGTCCCCCCTTATGTGTTTTTATGTCCCGGATATAAGGGTCCCCCCTTATGTGTTTTTATGTCCCGGATATAAGGGTCCCCCCCTTACGTGTTTTTATGTCCCAGATATAAGGGTCCCCCCTTATGTGTTTTTATGTCCCGGATATAAGGGTCCCCCCTTATGTGTTTTTATGTCCCGGATATAAGGGTCCCCCCTTATGTGTTTTTATGTCCCGGATATAAGGGTCCCCCCTTATAATTTTCATGTCCCGGATATAAGGGTCCCCCTTATGTGTTTCATGTCCCGGATATAATGGTCCCCCCTTATGTGTTTTTATGTCCCGGATATAAGGGTCCCCCCTTACATGTTTTTATGTCCCGGATATTAGGGTCCCCCCTTATGTGTTTTTATGTCCTGGATATAAGGATTTCCCCCCTTATACGTTTTTATGTCCCGGATATAAGGGTCCCCCCTTATGTGTTTTTATGTCCCGGATATAAGGGTCCCCCCTTATGTGTTTTTATGTCCCGGATATAAGGGTCCCCCCTTACGTGTTTTTATGTCCTGGATATAAGGGCCCCCCTTATGTGTTTTTATGTCCCGGATATAAGGGTCCCCCCTTATGTGTTTTTATGTCCCGGATATAAGGGTCCCCCCTTATGTGTTTTTATGTCCCGGATATAAGGGTCCCCCCTTATGTGTTTTTATGTCCCGGATATAAGGGTCCCTCCTTATGTGTTTCATGTCCGGGATATAAGGGTCCCCCCTTAGGTGTTTCATGTCCCGTATATAAGGGTCCCCCCTTATGTGTTTTTATGTCCCGGATATAAGGGTCCCCCCTTACGTGTTTTTATGTCCCGGATATTAGGGTCCCCCCTTATGTGTTTTTATGTCCTGGATATAAGGGTTTCCCCCCTTATACGTTTTTATGTCCCGGATATAAGGGTCCCCCCTTATGTGTTTTTATGTCCCGGATATGAGGGTCCCCGCTTATGTGTTTTTATGTCCCAGATATAAGGGTCACCCCTTATGTGTTTCATGTCCTGGATATAAGGGGTCCCCTTATGTATTTCATGTCCTGGATATAAGGGTCCCCCCTTATGTGTTTTTATATCCCGGATATAAGGGTCCCCCCTTATGTGTTTTTATGTCCCGGATATAAGGGTCCCCCCTTATGTGTTTTTATGTCCCGGATATAAGGGTCCCCCCTTATGTGTTTTTATGTCCTGGATATAAGGGTCCCCCCTTATGTGTTTTTATGTCCCGGATATAAGGGTCCCCCCTTACGTGTTTTTATGTCCCGGATATAAGGGTCCCCCCTTATGTGTTTTTATGTCCCGGATATAATGGTCCCCCCTTACGTGTTTTTATGTCCCGGATATAAGGGTCCCCCCTTATGTGTTTTTATGTCCCGGATATAAGGGTCCCCCCTTATGTGTTTTTATGTCCCGGATATAAGGGTCCCTCCTTATGTGTTTTTATGTCCCGGATATAAGGGTCCCCCCTAACGTGTTTTTATGTCCCGGATATAAGGGTCCCCCCTTATGTGTTTTTATTTCCCGGATATAAGGGTCCCCCCTTATGTGTTTTTATGTCCAGGATATAAGGGTCCCCCCTTATGTGTTGTTATGTCCCGGATATAAGGGTCCCCCTTATGTGTTTTTATGTCCCGGATATAAGGGTCCCCCCTAACGTGTTTTTATGTCCCGGATATAAGGGTCCCCCCTTATGTGTTTTTATTTCCCGGATATAAGGGTCCCCCCTTATGTGTTTTTATGTCCAGGATATAAGGGTCCCCCCTTACGTGTTTTTATGTCCCGGATATAAGGGTCCCCCCTTATGTGTTTTTATGTCCCGGATATAAGGATACCCCCTTACGTGTTTTTAAGGCCCGGATATAAGGGTCCCCCCTTATGTGTTTTTATGACCCGGATATAAGGGTCCCCCGTTACGTGTTTTTATGTCCCGGATATAAGGGTCCCCCTTAGGTGTTTTTATGTCCCGGATATAAGAGGCCCCCCTTACGTATTTTTATGTCCCGGATATAAGGGTCCCCCCTTATGTGTTGTTATGTCCCGGATATAAGGGTCCCCCTTATGTGTTTTTATGTCCCGGATATAAGGGTCCCCCCTAATGTGTTTTTATGTCCCGGATATAAGGGTCCCCCCTTATGTGTTTTTATTTCCCGGATATAAGGGTCCCCCCTTATGTGTTTTTATGTCCAGGATATAAGGGTCCCCCCTTACGTGTTTTTATGTCCCGGATATGAGGGTCCCCCCTTATGTGTTTTTATGTCCCGGATATAAGGGTCCCCCCTTATGTGTTTTTATGTCCCGGATATCAGGGTCCCCCCTTATGTATTTTTATGTCCCGGATATAAGGGTCCCCCTTATGTGTTTTTATGTCCCATATATAAGGGTCCCCCCTTATGTGTTTTTATGTCCCGGATATAAGGGTCCCCCCTTATGTGTTTTTATGTCCCGGATATAAGGGTCCCCCCTTATGTGTTTTTATGTCCCGGATATAAGGGTCCCCCCTTATGTGTTTTTATGTCCCGGATATAAGGGTCCCCCCTTATGTATTTTTATTTCCCGGATATAAGGGTCCCCCCTTATGTGTTTTTATGTCCCGGATATAAGGGTCCCCCTTACGTGTTTTTATGTCCCGGATATAAGGGTCCCCCCTTATGTGTTTTTATGTCCCGGATATAAGGGTCCCCCCTTATGTGTTTTTATGTCCCAGATATAAGGGTCCCCTCTTATGTGTTTTTATGTCCCGGATATAAGGGTCCCCCTTTATGTGTTTTTATGTCCCGGATATAAGGGTCCCCCCTTATGTGTTTTTATGTCCCGGATATAAGAGTCCCCCCTTATGTGTTTCATGTCCCGGATATAAGGGTCCCCCCTTATGTGTTTCATGTCCCGGATATAAGGGTCCCCCCTTATGTGTTTTTATGTCCCGGATATAAGGGTCCCCCCTTATGTGTTTCATGTCCCGGATATAAGGGTCCCTCCTTATGTGTTTTTATGTCCCGGATATAAGGGTCCCCCCTAACGTGTTTTTATGTCCCGGATATAAGGGTCCCCCCTTATGTGTTTTTATTTCCCGGATATAAGGGTCCCCCCTTATGTGTTTTTATGTCCAGGATATAAGGGTCCCCCCTTATGTGTTGTTATGTCCCGGATATAAGGGTCCCCCTTATGTGTTTTTATGTCCCGGATATAAGGGTCCCCCCTAACGTGTTTTTATGTCCCGGATATAAGGGTCCCCCCTTATGTGTTTTTATTTCCCGGATATAAGGGTCCCCCCTTATGTGTTTTTATGTCCAGGATATAAGGGTCCCCCCTTACGTGTTTTTATGTCCCGGATATAAGGGTCCCCCCTTATGTGTTTTTATGTCCCGGATATAAGGATACCCCCTTACGTGTTTTTAAGGCCCGGATATAAGGGTCCCCCCTTATGTGTTTTTATGACCCGGATATAAGGGTCCCCCGTTACGTGTTTTTATGTCCCGGATATAAGGGTCCCCCTTAGGTGTTTTTATGTCCCGGATATAAGAGGCCCCCCTTACGTATTTTTATGTCCCGGATATAAGGGTCCCCCCTTATGTGTTGTTATGTCCCGGATATAAGGGTCCCCCTTATGTGTTTTTATGTCCCGGATATAAGGGTCCCCCCTAATGTGTTTTTATGTCCCGGATATAAGGGTCCCCCCTTATGTGTTTTTATTTCCCGGATATAAGGGTCCCCCCTTATGTGTTTTTATGTCCAGGATATAAGGGTCCCCCCTTACGTGTTTTTATGTCCCGGATATGAGGGTCCCCCCTTATGTGTTTTTATGTCCCGGATATAAGGGTCCCCCCTTATGTGTTTTTATGTCCCGGATATCAGGGTCCCCCCTTATGTATTTTTATGTCCCGGATATAAGGGTCCCCCTTATGTGTTTTTATGTCCCATATATAAGGGTCCCCCCTTATGTGTTTTTATGTCCCGGATATAAGGGTCCCCCCTTATGTGTTTTTATGTCCCGGATATAAGGGTCCCCCCTTATGTGTTTTTATGTCCCGGATATAAGGGTCCCCCCTTATGTGTTTTTATGTCCCGGATATAAGGGTCCCCCCTTCTGTATTTTTATTTCCCGGATATAAGGGTCCCCCCTTATGTGTTTTTATGTCCCGGATATAAGGGTCCCCCTTACGTGTTTTTATGTCCCGGATATAAGGGTCCCCCCTTATGTGTTTTTATGTCCCATATATAAGGGTCCCCCCTTATGTGTTTTTATGTCCCAGATATAAGGGTCCCCTCTTATGTGTTTTTATGTCCCGGATATAAGGTTCCCCCTTTATGTGTTTTTATGTCCCGGATATAAGGGTCCCCCCTTATGTGTTTTTATGTCCCGGATATAAGAGTCCCCCCTTATGTGTTTCATGTCCCGGATATAAGGGTCCCCCCTTATGTGTTTCATGTCCCGGATATAAGGGTCCCCCCTTATGTGTTTTTATGTCCCGGATATAAGGGTCCCCCCTTATGTGTTTCATGTCCCGGATATAAGGGTCCCCCCTTATGTGTTTTTATGTCCCGGATATAAGGGTCCTCCCTTATGTGTTTTTATGTCCTGGATATTAGGGTCCCCCCTTATATGTTTTTATGTCCTGGATATAAGGGTTTCCCCCCTTATACGTTTTTATGTCCCAGATATAAGGGTCCCCCCTTATATGTTTTTATGTCCCGGATATAAGGGTCCCCCCTTATGTGTTTTTATGTCCTGGATATAAGGGTCCCCCCTTATGTGTTTTTATGTCCCGGATATAAAGGTCCCCCCTTATGTGTTTTTATGTCCCGGATATAAGGGCCCCCCCTTATGTGTTTTTATGTCCCGGATATCAGGGTCCCCCCTTATGTGTTTTTATGTCCCGGATATAAGGGTCCCCCCTTACGTGTTTTTATGTCCCGGATATAAGGGTCCCCCCTTATGTGTTTTTATGTCCCGGATATAAGGGTCCACCCTTACGTATTTTTATGTCCCGGATATAAGGGTCCCCCCTTATGTGTTTTTATGTCCCGGATATAAGGGTCCCCCCTTATGTGTTTTTATGTCCCGGATATAAGGGTCCCCCCTTATGAGTTTTTATGTCCTGGATATAAGGGTCCCCCCTTATGTGTTTTTATGTCCCGGATAAAAGGGTCCCCCCTTACGTGTTTTTATGTCCCGGATATAAGGGTCCCCCCTTATGTGTTTTTATGTCCCGGATATAAGGGTCCCCCCTTATGTGTTTCATGTCCCGGATATAAGGGTCCCCCCTTATGTGTTTTTATGTCCCGGATATAAGGGTCCCCCCTTACGTGTTTTTATGTCCTGGATATTAGGGTCCCCCCTTATGTGTTTTTATGTCCCGGATATAAGGGTTTCCCCCCTTATACGTTTTTATGTCCCGGATATAAGGGTCCCCCCTTATGTGTTTTTATGTCCCGGATATAAGGGTCCCCCCTTATGTGTTTTTATGTCCCGGATATAAGGGTCCCCCCTTATGTGTTTTTATGTCCCGGATATAAGGGTCCCCCCTTATGTGTTTTTATGTCCCGGATATAAGGGTCCCCCCTTATGTGTTTTTATGTCCCGGATATAAGGGTCACCCCTTACGTGTTTTTATGTCCCGGATATTAGGGTCCCCCCTTATGTGTTTTTATGTCCTGGATATAAGGGTTTCCCCCTTATACGTTTTTATGTCCCGGATATAAGTGTCCCCCCTTATATGTTTTTATGTCCCGGATATAAGGGTCCCCCCTTATGTGTTTTTATGTCCTGGATATAAGGGTCCCCCCTTATGTGTTTTTATGTCCCGGATATAAGGGTCCCCCCTTATGTGTTTTTATGTCCCGGATATAAGGGTCCCCCCCTTATGTGTTTTTATGTCCCGGATATAAGGGTCCCCCCTTACGTGTTTTTATGTCCCGGATATAAGGGTCCCCCGTTACATGTTTTTATGTCCCGGATATAAGGGTCCCTCCTTATGTGTTTTTATGTCCCGGATATAAGGGTCCCCCCTTACGTATTTTTATGTCCCGGATATAAGGGTCCCCCCTTATGTGTTTTTATGTCCCGGATATAAGGGTCCCCCCTTATGTGTTTTTATGTCCCGGATATAAGGGTCCCCCCTTATGTGTTTTTATGTCCTGGATATAAGGGTCCCCCCTTATGTGTTTTTATGTCCCGGATATAAGGGTCCCCCCTTACGTGTTTTTATGTCCTGGATATTAGGGTCCCCCCTTATGTGTTTTTATGTCCCGGATATAAGGGTCCCCCCTTATGTGTTTTTATGTCCCGGATATAAGGGTCCCCCCTTATGTGTTTTTATGTCCCGGATATAAGGGTCCCCCCTTATGTGTTTTTATGTCCCGGATATATGGGTCCCCCCTTATGTGTTTTTATGTCCCGGATATAAGGGTCCCCCCTTATGTGTTTTTATGTCCCGGATATAAGGGTGACCCCTTACGTGTTTTTATGTCCCGGATATTAGGGTCCCCCCTTATGTGTTTTTATGTCCTGGATATAAGGGTTTCCCCCCTTATACGTTTTTATGTCCCGGATATAAGTGTCCCCCCTTATATGTTTTTATGTCCCGGATATAAGGGTCCCCCCTTATGTGTTTTTATGTCCTGGATATAAGGGTCCCCCCTTATGTGTTTTTATGTCCCGGATATAAGGGTCCCCCCTTATGTGTTTTTATGTCCCGGATATAAGGGTCCCCCCTTATGTGTTTTTATGTCCCGGATATAAGGGTCCCCCCTTATGTCTTTTTATGTCCCGGATATAAGGGTCCCCCCCTTATGTGTTTTTATTTCCCGGATATAAGGGTCCCCCGTTACATGTTTTTATGTCCCGGATATAAGGGTCCCTCCTTATGTGTTTTTATGTCCCGGATATAAGGGTCCCCCCTTACGTATTTTTATGTCCCGGATATAAGGGTCCCCCCTTTCGTGTTTTTATGTCCTGGATATTAGGGTCCCCCCTTATGTGTTTTTATGTCCCGGATATAAGGGTCCCCCCTTATGTGTTTTTATATCCCGGATATAAGGGTCCCCCCTTATGTGTTTTTATGTCCCGGATATAAGGGTCCCCCCTTATGTGTTTTTATGTCCCAGATATAAGGGTCCCCCCTTATGTGTTTTTATGTCCCGGATATAAGGGCCCCCCCTTATGTGTTTTTATGTCCCGGATATAAGGGTCACCCCTTACGTGTTTTTATGTCCCGGATATTAGGGTCCCCCCTTATGTGTTTTTATGTCCTGGAAATAAGGGTTTCCCCCCTTATACGTTTTTATGTCCCGGATATAAGTGTCCCCCCTTATATGTTTTTATGTCCCGGATATAAGGGTCCCCCCTTATGTGTTTTTATGTCCTGGATATAAGGGTCCCCCCTTCTGTGTTTTTATGTCCCGGATATAAGGGTCCCCCCTTATGTGTTTTTATGTCCCGGATAAAAGGGTCCCCCCTTACGTGTTTTTATGTCCCGGATATAAAGGTCCCCCCTTATGTGTTTTTATGTCCCGGATATAAGGGTCCCCCCTTATGTGTTTCATGTCCCGGGTATAAGGGTCCCCCCTTATGTGTTTTTATGTCCCGGATATAAGGGTCCCCCCTTACGTGTTTTTATGTCCTGGATATTAGGGTCCCCCCTTATGTGTTTTTATGTCCCGGATATAAGGGTCCCCCCTTATGTGTTTTTATATCCCGGATATAAGGGTCCCCCCTTATTTGTTTTTATGTCCCGGATATAAGGGTCCCCCCTTATGTGTTTTTATGTCCCAGATATAAGGGTCCCCCCTTATGTGTTTTTATGTCCCGGATATAAGGGCCCCCCCTTATGTGTTTTTATGTCCCGGATATAAGGGTCACCCCTTACGTGTTTTTATGTCCCGGATATTAGGGTCCCCCCTTATGTGTTTTTATGTCCTGGATATAAGGGTTTCCCCCCTTATACGTTTTTATGTCCCGGATATAAGTGTCCCCCCTTATATGTTTTTATGTCCCGGATATAAGGGTCCCCCTTTATGTGTTTTTATGTCCTGGATATAAGGGTCCCCCCTTCTGTGTTTTTATGTCCCGGATATAAGGGTCCCCCCTTATGTGTTTTTATGTCCCGGATATAAGGGTCCCCCCTTATGTGTTTTTATGTCCCAGATATAAGGGTCCCCCCTTATGTGTTTTTATGTCCCGGATATAAGGGCCCCCCCTTATGTGTTTTTATGTCCCGGATATAAGGGTCACCCCTTACGTGTTTTTATGTCCCGGATATTAGGGTCCCCCCTTATGTGTTTTTATGTCCTGGATATAAGGGTTTCCCCCCTTATACGTTTTTATGTCCCGGATATAAGTGTCCCCCCTTATATGCTTTTATGTCCCGGATATAAGGGTCCCCCTTTATGTGTTTTTATGTCCTGGATATAAGGGTCCCCCCTTCTGTGTTTTTATGTCCCGGATATAAGGGTCCCCCCTTATGTGTTTTTATGTCCCGGATATAAGGGTCCCCCCTTATGTGTTTTTATGTCCCGGATATAAGGGTCCCCCCTTACGTGTTTTTATGTCCCGGATATAAGGGTCCCCCGTTACATGTTTTTATGTCCCGGATATAAGGGTCCCTCCTTATGTGTTTTTATGTCCCGGATATAAGGGTCCCCCCTTACGTATTTTTATGTCCCGGATATAAGGGTCCCCCCTTATGTGTTTTTATGTCCCGGATATAAGGGTCCCCCCTTATGTGTTTTTATGTCCCGGATATAAGGGTCCCCCCTTATGTGTTTTTATGTCCCGGATATAAGGGTCCCCCGTTACATGTTTTTATGTCCCGGATATAAGGGTCCCTCCCTATGTGTTTTTATGTCCCGGATATAAGGGTCCCCCCTTATGTGTTTTTATGTCCCGGATATAAGGGTCCCCCCTTACGTGTTTTTATGTCCTGGATATTAGGGTCCCCCCTTATGTGTTTTTATGTCCCGGATATAAGGGTTTCCCCCCTTATACGTTTTTATGTCCCGGATATAAGGGTCCCCCCTTATGTGTTTTTATGTCCCGGATATAAGGGTCCCCCCTTATGTGTTTTTATGTCCCGGATATAAGGGTCCCCCCTTATGTGTTTTTATGTCCCGGATATAAGGGTCCCCCCTTATGTGTTTTTATGTCCCGGATATAAGGGTCCCCCCTTATGTGTTTTTATGTCCCGGATATAAGGGTCACCCCTTACGTGTTTTTATGTCCCGGATATTAGGGTCCCCCCTTATGTGTTTTTATGTCCTGGATATAAGGGTTTCCCCCTTATACGTTTTTATGTCCCGGATATAAGTGTCCCCCCTTATATGTTTTTATGTCCCGGATATAAGGGTCCCCCCTTATGTGTTTTTATGTCCTGGATATAAGGGTCCCCCCTTATGTGTTTTTATGTCCCGGATATAAGGGTCCCCCCTTATGTGTTTTTATGTCCCGGATATAAGGGTCCCCCCCTTATGTGTTTTTATTTCCCGGATATAAGGGTCCCCCCTTACGTGTTTTTATGTCCCGGATATAAGGGTCCCCCGTTACATGTTTTTATGTCCCGGATATAAGGGTCCCTCCTTATGTGTTTTTATGTCCCGGATATAAGGGTCCCCCCTTACGTATTTTTATGTCCCGGATATAAGGGTCCCCCCTTATGTGTTTTTATGTCCCGGATATAAGGGTCCCCCCTTATGTGTTTTTATGTCCCGGATATAAGGGTCCCCCCTTATGTGTTTTTATGTCCTGGATATAAGGGTCCCCCCTTATGTGTTTTTATGTCCCGGATATAAGGGTCCCCCCTTACGTGTTTTTATGTCCTGGATATTAGGGTCCCCCCTTATGTGTTTTTATGTCCCGGATATAAGGGTCCCCCCTTATGTGTTTTTATGTCCCGGATATAAGGGTCCCCCCTTATGTGTTTTTATGTCCCGGATATAAGGGTCCCCCCTTATGTGTTTTTATGTCCCGGATATATGGGTCCCCCCTTATGTGTTTTTATGTCCCGGATATAAGGGTCCCCCCTTATGTGTTTTTATGTCCCGGATATAAGGGTGACCCCTTACGTGTTTTTATGTCCCGGATATTAGGGTCCCCCCTTATGTGTTTTTATGTCCTGGATATAAGGGTTTCCCCCCTTATACGTTTTTATGTCCCGGATATAAGTGTCCCCCCTTATATGTTTTTATGTCCCGGATATAAGGGTCCCCCCTTATGTGTTTTTATGTCCTGGATATAAGGGTCCCCCCTTATGTGTTTTTATGTCCCGGATATAAGGGTCCCCCCTTATGTGTTTTTATGTCCCGGATATAAGGGTCCCCCCTTATGTGTTTTTATGTCCCGGATATAAGGGTCCCCCCTTATGTCTTTTTATGTCCCGGATATAAGGGTCCCCCCCTTATGTGTTTTTATTTCCCGGATATAAGGGTCCCCCGTTACATGTTTTTATGTCCCGGATATAAGGGTCCCTCCTTATGTGTTTTTATGTCCCGGATATAAGGGTCCCCCCTTACGTATTTTTATGTCCCGGATATAAGGGTCCCCCCTTTCGTGTTTTTATGTCCTGGATATTAGGGTCCCCCCTTATGTGTTTTTATGTCCCGGATATAAGGGTCCCCCCTTATGTGTTTTTATATCCCGGATATAAGGGTCCCCCCTTATGTGTTTTTATGTCCCGGATATAAGGGTCCCCCCTTATGTGTTTTTATGTCCCAGATATAAGGGTCCCCCCTTATGTGTTTTTATGTCCCGGATATAAGGGCCCCCCCTTATGTGTTTTTATGTCCCGGATATAAGGGTCACCCCTTACGTGTTTTTATGTCCCGGATATTAGGGTCCCCCCTTATGTGTTTTTATGTCCTGGAAATAAGGGTTTCCCCCCTTATACGTTTTTATGTCCCGGATATAAGTGTCCCCCCTTATATGTTTTTATGTCCCGGATATAAGGGTCCCCCCTTATGTGTTTTTATGTCCTGGATATAAGGGTCCCCCCTTCTGTGTTTTTATGTCCCGGATATAAGGGTCCCCCCTTATGTGTTTTTATGTCCCGGATAAAAGGGTCCCCCCTTACGTGTTTTTATGTCCCGGATATAAGGGTCCCCCCTTATGTGTTTTTATGTCCCGGATATAAGGGTCCCCCCTTATGTGTTTCATGTCCCGGATATAAGGGTCCCCCCTTATGTGTTTTTATGTCCCGGATATAAGGGTCCCCCCTTACGTGTTTTTATGTCCTGGATATTAGGGTCCCCCCTTATGTGTTTTTATGTCCCGGATATAAGGGTCCCCCCTTATGTGTTTTTATATCCCGGATATAAGGGTCCCCCCTTATTTGTTTTTATGTCCCGGATATAAGGGTCCCCCCTTATGTGTTTTTATGTCCCAGATATAAGGGTCCCCCCTTATGTGTTTTTATGTCCCGGATATAAGGGCCCCCCCTTATGTGTTTTTATGTCCCGGATATAAGGGTCACCCCTTACGTGTTTTTATGTCCCGGATATTAGGGTCCCCCCTTATGTGTTTTTATGTCCTGGATATAAGGGTTTCCCCCCTTATACGTTTTTATGTCCCGGATATAAGTGTCCCCCCTTATATGTTTTTATGTCCCGGATATAAGGGTCCCCCTTTATGTGTTTTTATGTCCTGGATATAAGGGTCCCCCCTTCTGTGTTTTTATGTCCCGGATATAAGGGTCCCCCCTTATGTGTTTTTATGTCCCGGATATAAGGGTCCCCCCTTATGTGTTTTTATGTCCCAGATATAAGGGTCCCCCCTTATGTGTTTTTATGTCCCGGATATAAGGGCCCCCCCTTATGTGTTTTTATGTCCCGGATATAAGGGTCACCCCTTACGTGTTTTTATGTCCCGGATATTAGGGTCCCCCCTTATGTGTTTTTATGTCCTGGATATAAGGGTTTCCCCCCTTATACGTTTTTATGTCCCGGATATAAGTGTCCCCCCTTATATGTTTTTATGTCCCGGATATAAGGGTCCCCCTTTATGTGTTTTTATGTCCTGGATATAAGGGTCCCCCCTTCTGTGTTTTTATGTCCCGGATATAAGGGTCCCCCCTTATGTGTTTTTATGTCCCGGATATAAGGGTCCCCCCTTATGTGTTTTTATGTCCCGGATATAAGGGTCCCCCCTTACGTGTTTTTATGTCCCGGATATAAGGGTCCCCCGTTACATGTTTTTATGTCCCGGATATAAGGGTCCCTCCTTATGTGTTTTTATGTCCCGGATATAAGGGTCCCCCCTTACGTATTTTTATGTCCCGGATATAAGGGTCCCCCCTTATGTGTTTTTTTGTCCCGGATATAAGGGTCCCCCCTTATGTGTTTTTATGTCCCGGATATAAGGGTCCCCCCTTATGTGTTTTTATGTCCCGGATATAAGGGTCCCCCGTTACATGTTTTTATGTCCCGGATATAAGGGTCCCTCCCTATGTGTTTTTATGTCCCGGATATAAGGGTCCCCCCTTACGTGTTTTTATGTCCCGGATATAAGGGTCCCCCGTTACATGTTTTTATGTCCCGGATATAAGGGTCCCTCCTTATGTGTTTTTATGTCCCGGATATAAGGGTCCCCCCTTACGTAATTTTATGTCCCGGATATAAGGGTCCCCCCTTATGTGTTTTTATGTCCCGGATATAAGGGTCCCCCCTTATGTGTTTTTATGTCCCGGATATAAGGGTCCCCCCTTATGTGTTTTTATGTCCTGGATATAAGGGTCCCCCCTTATGTGTTTTTATGTCCCGGATATAAGGGTCCCCCCTTATGTGTTTTTATGTCCCGGATATAAGGGTCCCCCCTTACGTATTTTTATGTCCCGGATATAAGGGTCCCCCCTTATGTGTTTTTATGTCCCGGATATAAGGGTCCCCCCTTATGTGTTTTTATGTCCCGGATATAAGGGTCCCCCCTTATGTGTTTTTATGTCCTGGATATAAGGGTCCCCCCTTATGTGTTTTTATGTCCCGGATATAAGGGTCCCCCCTTACGTGTTTTTATGTCCTGGATATTAGGGTCCCCCCTTATGTGTTTTTATGTCCCGGATATAAGGGTCCCCCCTTATGTGTTTTTATGTCCCGGATATAAGGGTCCCCCCTTATGTGTTTTTATGTCCCGGATATAAGGGTCCCCCCTTATGTGTTTTTATGTCCCGGATATATGGGTCCCCCCTTATGTGTTTTTATGTCCCGGATATAAGGGTCCCCCCTTATGTGTTTTTATGTCCCGGATATAAGGGTGACCCCTTACGTGTTTTTATGTCCCGGATATTAGGGTCCCCCCTTATGTGTTTTTATGTCCTGGATATAAGGGTTTCCCCCCTTATACGTTTTTATGTCCCGGATATAAGTGTCCCCCCTTATATGTTTTTATGTCCCGGATATAAGGGTCCCCCCTTATGTGTTTTTATGTCCTGGATATAAGGGTCCCCCCTTATGTGTTTTTATGTCCCGGATATAAGGGTCCCCCCTTATGTGTTTTTATGTCCCGGATATAAGGGTCCCCCCTTATGTGTTTTTATGTCCCGGATATAAGGGTCCCCCCTTATGTCTTTTTATGTCCCGGATATAAGGGTCCCCCCCTTATGTGTTTTTATTTCCCGGATATAAGGGTCCCCCGTTACATGTTTTTATGTCCCGGATATAAGGGTCCCTCCTTATGTGTTTTTATGTCCCGGATATAAGGGTCCCCCCTTACGTATTTTTATGTCCCGGATATAAGGGTCCCCCCTTTCGTGTTTTTATGTCCTGGATATTAGGGTCCCCCCTTATGTGTTTTTATGTCCCGGATATAAGGGTCCCCCCTTATGTGTTTTTATATCCCGGATATAAGGGTCCCCCCTTATGTGTTTTTATGTCCCGGATATAAGGGTCCCCCCTTATGTGTTTTTATGTCCCAGATATAAGGGTCCCCCCTTATGTGTTTTTATGTCCCGGATATAAGGGCCCCCCCTTATGTGTTTTTATGTCCCGGATATAAGGGTCACCCCTTACGTGTTTTTATGTCCCGGATATAAGGGTCCCCCCTTACGTGTTTTTATGTCCTGGATATTAGGGTCCCCCCTTATGTGTTTTTATGTCCCGGATATAAGGGTCCCCCCTTATGTGTTTTTATATCCCGGATATAAGGGTCCCCCCTTATTTGTTTTTATGTCCCGGATATAAGGGTCCCCCCTTATGTGTTTTTATGTCCCAGATATAAGGGTCCCCCCTTATGTGTTTTTATGTCCCGGATATAAGGGCCCCCCCTTATGTGTTTTTATGACCCGGATATAAGGGTCCCCCGTTACGTGTTTTTATGTCCCGGATATAAGGGTCCCCCTTAGGTGTTTTTATGTCCCGGATATAAGAGGCCCCCCTTACGTATTTTTATGTCCCGGATATAAGGGTCCCCCCTTATGTGTTGTTATGTCCCGGATATAAGGGTCTCCCTTATGTGTTTTTATGTCCCGGATATAAGGGTCCCCCCTAATGTGTTTTTATGTCCCGGATATAAGGGTCCCCCCTTATGTGTTTTTATTTCCCGGATATAAGGGTCCCCCCTTATGTGTTTTTATGTCCAGGATATAAGGGTCCCCCCTTACGTGTTTTTATATCCCGGAAATGAGGGTCCCCCCTTATGTGTTTTTATGTCCCGGATATAAGGGTCCCCCCTTATGTGTTTTTATGTCCCGGATATCAGGGTCCCCCCTTATGTATTTTTATGTCCCGGATATAAGGGTCCCCCTTATGTGTTTTTATGTCCCATATATAAGGGTCCCCCCTTATGTGTTTTTATGTCCCGGATATAAGGGTCCCCCCTTATGTGTTTTTATGTCCCGGATATAAGGGTCCCCCCTTATGTGTTTTTATGTCCCGGATATAAGGGTCCCCCCTTATGTGTTTTTATGTCCCGGATATAAGGGTCCCCCCTTATGTATTTTTATTTCCCGGATATAAGGGTCCCCCCTTATGTGTTTTTATGTCCCGGATATAAGGGTCCCCCTTACGTGTTTTTATGTCCCGGATATAAGGGTCCCCCCTTATGTGTTTTTATGTCCCAGGATATAAGGGTCCCCCCTTATGTGTTTTTATGTCCCAGATATAAGGGTCCCCTCTTATGTGTTTTTATGTCCCGGATATAAGGGTCCCCCTTTATGTGTTTTTATGTCCCGGATATAAGGGTCCCCCCTTATGTGTTTTTATGTCCCGGATATAAGAGTCCCCCCTTATGTGTTTCATGTCCCGGATATAAGGGTCCCCCCTTATGTGTTTCATGTCCCGGATATAAGGGTCCCCCCTTATGTGTTTTTATGTCCCGGATATAAGGGTCCCCCCTTATGTGTTTCATGTCCCGGATATAAGGGTCCCTCCTTATGTGTTTTTATGTCCCGGATATAAGGGTCCCCCCTAACGTGTTTTTATGTCCCGGATATAAGGGTCCCCCCTTATGTGTTTTTATTTCCCGGATATAAGGGTCCCCCCTTATGTGTTTTTATGTCCAGGATATAAGGGTCCCCCCTTATGTGTTGTTATGTCCCGGATATAAGGGTCCCCCTTATGTGTTTTTATGTCCCGGATATAAGGGTCCCCCCTAACGTGTTTTTATGTCCCGGATATAAGGGTCCCCCCTTATGTGTTTTTATTTCCCGGATATAAGGGTCCCCCCTTATGTGTTTTTATGTCCAGGATATAAGGGTCCCCCCTTACGTGTTTTTATGTCCCGGATATAAGGGTCCCCCCTTATGTGTTTTTATGTCCCGGATATAAGGATACCCCCTTACGTGTTTTTAAGGCCCGGATATAAGGGTCCCCCCTTATGTGTTTTTATGACCCGGATATAAGGGTCCCCCGTTACGTGTTTTTATGTCCCGGATATAAGGGTCCCCCTTAGGTGTTTTTATGTCCCGGATATAAGAGGCCCCCCTTACGTATTTTTATGTCCCGGATATAAGGGTCCCCCCTTATGTGTTGTTATGTCCCGGATATAAGGGTCCCCCTTATGTGTTTTTATGTCCCGGATATAAGGGTCCCCCCTAATGTGTTTTTATGTCCCGGATATAAGGGTCCCCCCTTATGTGTTTTTATTTCCCGGATATAAGGGTCCCCCCTTATGTGTTTTTATGTCCAGGATATAAGGGTCCCCCCTTATGTGTTTTTATGTCCCGGATATGAGGGTCCCCCCTTATGTGTTTTTATGTCCCGGATATAAGGGTCCCCCCTTATGTGTTTTTATGTCCCGGATATCAGGGTCCCCCCTTATGTATTTTTATGTCCCGGATATAAGGGTCCCCCTTATGTGTTTTTATGTCCCATATATAAGGGTCCCCCCTTATGTGTTTTTATGTCCCGGATATAAGGGTCCCCCCTTATGTGTTTTTATGTCCCGGATATAAGGGTCCCCCCTTATGTGTTTTTATGTCCCGGATATAAGGGTCCCCCCTTATGTGTTTTTATGTCCCGGATATAAGGGTCCCCCCTTCTGTATTTTTATTTCCCGGATATAAGGGTCCCCCCTTATGTGTTTTTATGTCCCGGATATAAGGGTCCCCCTTACGTGTTTTTATGTCCCGGATATAAGGGTCCCCCCTTATGTGTTTTTATGTCCCGGATATAAGGGTCCCCCCTTATGTGTTTTTATGTCCCAGATATAAGGGTCCCCTCTTATGTGTTTTTATGTCCCGGATATAAGGTTCCCCCTTTATGTGTTTTTATGTCCCGGATATAAGGGTCCCCCCTTATGTGTTTTTATGTCCCGGATATAAGAGTCCCCCCTTATGTGTTTCATGTCCCGGATATAAGGGTCCCCCCTTATGTGTTTCATGTCCCGGATATAAGGGTCCCCCCTTATGTGTTTTTATGTCCCGGATATAAGGGTCCCCCCTTATGTGTTTCATGTCCCGGATATAAGGGTCCCCCCTTATGTGTTTTTATGTCCTGGATATAAGGGTCCTCCCTTATGTGTTTTTATGTCCTGGATATTAGGGTCCCCCCTTATATGTTTTTATGTCCTGGATATAAGGGTTTCCCCCCTTATACGTTTTTATGTCCCAGATATAAGGGTCCCCCCTTATATGTTTTTATGTCCCGGATATAAGGGTCCCCCCTTATGTGTTTTTATGTCCTGGATATAAGGGTCCCCCCTTATGTGTTTTTATGTCCCGGATATAAAGGTCCCCCCTTATGTGTTTTTATGTCCCGGATATAAGGGCCCCCCCTTATGTGTTTTTATGTCCCGGATATCAGGGTCCCCCCTTATGTGTTTTTATGTCCCGGATATAAGGGTCCCCCCTTACGTGTTTTTATGTCCCGGATATAAGGGTCCCCCCTTATGTGTTTTTATGTCCCGGATATAAGGGTCCACCCTTACGTATTTTTATGTCCCGGATATAAGGGTCCCCCCTTATGTGTTTTTATGTCCCGGATATAAGGGTCCCCCCTTATGTGTTTTTATGTCCCGGATATAAGGGTCCCCCCTTATGAGTTTTTATGTCCTGGATATAAGGGTCCCCCCTTATGTGTTTTTATGTCCCGGATAAAAGGGTCCCCCCTTACGTGTTTTTATGTCCCGGATATAAGGGTCCCCCCTTATGTGTTTTTATGTCCCGGATATAAGGGTCCCCCCTTATGTGTTTCATGTCCCGGATATAAGGGTCCCCCCTTATGTGTTTTTATGTCCCGGATATAAGGGTCCCCCCTTACGTGTTTTTATGTCCTGGATATTAGGGTCCCCCCTTATGTGTTTTTATGTCCCGGATATAAGGGTTTCCCCCCCTTATACGTTTTTATGTCCCGGATATAAGGGTCCCCCCTTATGTGTTTTTATGTCCCGGATATAAGGGTCCCCCCTTATGTGTTTTTATGTCCCGGATATAAGGGTCCCCCCTTATGTGTTTTTATGTCCCGGATATAAGGGTCCCCCCTTATGTGTTTTTATGTCCCGGATATAAGGGTCCCCCCTTATGTGTTTTTATGTCCCGGATATAAGGGTCACCCCTTACGTGTTTTTATGTCCCGGATATTAGGGTCCCCCCTTATGTGTTTTTATGTCCTGGATATAAGGGTTTCCCCCTTATACGTTTTTATGTCCCGGATATAAGTGTCCCCCCTTATATGTTTTTATGTCCCGGATATAAGGGTCCCCCCTTATGTGTTTTTATGTCCTGGATATAAGGGTCCCCCCTTATGTGTTTTTATGTCCCGGATATAAGGGTCCCCCCTTATGTGTTTTTATGTCCCGGATATAAGGGTCCCCCCCTTATGTGTTTTTATTTCCCGGATATAAGGGTCCCCCCTTACGTGTTTTTATGTCCCGGATATAAGGGTCCCCCGTTACATGTTTTTATGTCCCGGATATAAGGGTCCCTCCTTATGTGTTTTTATGTCCCGGATATAAGGGTCCCCCCTTACGTATTTTTATGTCCCGGATATAAGGGTCCCCCCTTATGTGTTTTTATGTCCCGGATATAAGGGTCCCCCCTTATGTGTTTTTATGTCCCGGATATAAGGGTCCCCCCTTATGTGTTTTTATGTCCTGGATATAAGGGTCCCCCCTTATGTGTTTTTATGTCCCGGATATAAGGGTCCCCCCTTACGTGTTTTTATGTCCTGGATATTAGGGTCCCCCCTTATGTGTTTTTATGTCCCGGATATAAGGGTCCCCCCTTATGTGTTTTTATGTCCCGGATATAAGGGTCCCCCCTTATGTGTTTTTATGTCCCGGATATAAGGGTCCCCCCTTATGTGTTTTTATGTCCCGGATATATGGGTCCCCCCTTATGTGTTTTTATGTCCCGGATATAAGGGTCCCCCCTTATGTGTTTTTATGTCCCGGATATAAGGGTGACCCCTTACGTGTTTTTATGTCCCGGATATTAGGGTCCCCCCTTATGTGTTTTTATGTCCTGGATATAAGGGTTTCCCCCCTTATACGTTTTTATGTCCCGGATATAAGTGTCCCCCCTTATATGTTTTTATGTCCCGGATATAAGGGTCCCCCCTTATGTGTTTTTATGTCCTGGATATAAGGGTCCCCCCTTATGTGTTTTTATGTCCCGGATATAAGGGTCCCCCCTTATGTGTTTTTATGTCCCGGATATAAGGGTCCCCCCTTATGTGTTTTTATGTCCCGGATATAAGGGTCCCCCCTTATGTCTTTTTATGTCCCGGATATAAGGGTCCCCCCCTTATGTGTTTTTATTTCCCGGATATAAGGGTCCCCCGTTACATGTTTTTATGTCCCGGATATAAGGGTCCCTCCTTATGTGTTTTTATGTCCCGGATATAAGGGTCCCCCCTTACGTATTTTTATGTCCCGGATATAAGGGTCCCCCCTTTCGTGTTTTTATGTCCTGGATATTAGGGTCCCCCCTTATGTGTTTTTATGTCCCGGATATAAGGGTCCCCCCTTATGTGTTTTTATATCCCGGATATAAGGGTCCCCCCTTATGTGTTTTTATGTCCCGGATATAAGGGTCCCCCCTTATGTGTTTTTATGTCCCAGATATAAGGGTCCCCCCTTATGTGTTTTTATGTCCCGGATATAAGGGCCCCCCCTTATGTGTTTTTATGTCCCGGATATAAGGGTCACCCCTTACGTGTTTTTATGTCCCGGATATTAGGGTCCCCCCTTATGTGTTTTTATGTCCTGGAAATAAGGGTTTCCCCCCTTATACGTTTTTATGTCCCGGATATAAGTGTCCCCCCTTATATGTTTTTATGTCCCGGATATAAGGGTCCCCCCTTATGTGTTTTTATGTCCTGGATATAAGGGTCCCCCCTTCTGTGTTTTTATGTCCTGGATATAAGGGTCCCCCCTTATGTGTTTTTATGTCCCGGATAAAAGGGTCCCCCCTTACGTGTTTTTATGTCCCGGATATAAGGGTCCCCCCTTATGTGTTTTTATGTCCCGGATATAAGGGTCCCCCCTTATGTGTTTCATGTCCCGGATATAAGGGTCCCCCCTTATGTGTTTTTATGTCCCGGATATAAGGGTCCCCCCTTACGTGTTTTTATGTCCTGGATATTAGGGTCCCCCCTTATGTGTTTTTATGTCCCGGATATAAGGGTCCCCCCTTATGTGTTTTTATATCCCGGATATAAGGGTCCCCCCTTATTTGTTTTTATGTCCCGGATATAAGGGTCCCCCCTTATGTGTTTTTATGTCCCAGATATAAGGGTCCCCCCTTATGTGTTTTTATGTCCCGGATATAAGGGCCCCCCCTTATGTGTTTTTATGTCCCGGATATAAGGGTCACCCCTTACGTGTTTTTATGTCCCGGATATTAGGGTCCCCCCTTATGTGTTTTTATGTCCTGGATATAAGGGTTTCCCCCCTTATACGTTTTTATGTCCCGGATATAAGTGTCCCCCCTTATATGTTTTTATGTCCCGGATATAAGGGTCCCCCTTTATGTGTTTTTATGTCCTGGATATAAGGGTCCCCCCTTCTGTGTTTTTATGTCCCGGATATAAGGGTCCCCCCTTATGTGTTTTTATGTCCCGGATATAAGGGTCCCCCCTTATGTGTTTTTATGTCCCGGATATAAGGGTCCCCCCTTACGTGTTTTTATGTCCCGGATATAAGGGTCCCCCGTTACATGTTTTTATGTCCCGGATATAAGGGTCCCTCCTTATGTGTTTTTATGTCCCGGATATAAGGGTCCCCCCTTACGTATTTTTATGTCCCGGATATAAGGGTCCCCCCTTATGTGTTTTTATGTCCCGGATATAAGGGTCCCCCCTTATGTGTTTTTATGTCCCGGATATAAGGGTCCCCCCTTATGTGTTTTTATGTCCCGGATATAAGGGTCCCCCGTTACATGTTTTTATGTCCCGGATATAAGGGTCCCTCCCTATGTGTTTTTATGTCCCGGATATAAGGGTCCCCCCTTACGTGTTTTTATGTCCCGGATATAAGGGTCCCCCGTTACATGTTTTTATGTCCCGGATATAAGGGTCCCTCCTTATGTGTTTTTATGTCCCGGATATAAGGGTCCCCCCTTACGTATTTTTATGTCCCGGATATAAGGGTCCCCCCTTATGTGTTTTTATGTCCCGGATATAAGGGTCCCCCCTTATGTGTTTTTATGTCCCGGATATAAGGGTCCCCCCTTATGTGTTTTTATGTCCTGGATATAAGGGTCCCCCCTTATGTGTTTTTATGTCCCGGATATAAGGGTCCCCCCTTATGTGTTTTTATGTCCCGGATATAAGGGTCCCCCCTTACGTATTTTTATGTCCCGGATATAAGGGTCCCCCCTTATGTGTTTTTATGTCCCGGATATAAGGGTCCCCCCTTATGTGTTTTTATGTCCCGGATATAAGGGTCCCCCCTTATGTGTTTTTATGTCCTGGATATAAGGGTCCCCCCTTATGTGTTTTTATGTCCCGGATATAAGGGTCCCCCCTTACGTGTTTTTATGTCCTGGATATTAGGGTCCCCCCTTATGTGTTTTTATGTCCCGGATATAAGGGTCCCCCCTTATGTGTTTTTATGTCCCGGATATAAGGGTCCCCCCTTATGTGTTTTTATGTCCCGGATATAAGGGTCCCCCCTTATGTGTTTTTATGTCCCGGATATATGGGTCCCCCCTTATGTGTTTTTATGTCCCGGATATAAGGGTCCCCCCTTATGTGTTTTTATGTCCCGGATATAAGGGTGACCCCTTACGTGTTTTTATGTCCCGGATATTAGGGTCCCCCCTTATGTGTTTTTATGTCCTGGATATAAGGGTTTCCCCCCTTATACGTTTTTATGTCCCGGATATAAGTGTCCCCCCTTATATGTTTTTATGTCCCGGATATAAGGGTCCCCCCTTATGTGTTTTTATGTCCTGGATATAAGGGTCCCCCCTTATGTGTTTTTATGTCCCGGATATAAGGGTCCCCCCTTATGTGTTTTTATGTCCCGGATATAAGGGTCCCCCCTTATGTGTTTTTATGTCCCGGATATAAGGGTCCCCCCTTATGTCTTTTTATGTCCCGGATATAAGGGTCCCCCCCTTATGTGTTTTTATTTCCCGGATATAAGGGTCCCCCGTTACATGTTTTTATGTCCCGGATATAAGGGTCCCTCCTTATGTGTTTTTATGTCCCGGATATAAGGGTCCCCCCTTACGTATTTTTATGTCCCGGATATAAGGGTCCCCCCTTTCGTGTTTTTATGTCCTGGATATTAGGGTCCCCCCTTATGTGTTTTTATGTCCCGGATATAAGGGTCCCCCCTTATGTGTTTTTATATCCCGGACATAAGGGTCCCCCCTTATGTGTTTTTATGTCCCGGATATAAGGGTCCCCCCTTATGTGTTTTTATGTCCCAGATATAAGGGTCCCCCCTTATGTGTTTTTATGTCCCGGATATAAGGGCCCCCCCTTATGTGTTTTTATGTCCCGGATATAAGGGTCACCCCTTACGTGTTTTTATGTCCCGGATATTAGGGTCCCCCCTTATGTGTTTTTATGTCCTGGAAATAAGGGTTTCCCCCCTTATACGTTTTTATGTCCCGGATATAAGTGTCCCCCCTTATATGTTTTTATGTCCCGGATATAAGGGTCCCCCCTTATGTGTTTTTATGTCCCGGATATAAGGGTCCCCCCTTATGTGTTTTTATGTCCCGGATAAAAGGGTCCCCCCTTACGTGTTTTTATGTCCCGGATATAAGGGTCCCCCCTTATGTGTTTTTATGTCCCGGATATAAGGGTCCCCCCTTATGTGTTTCATGTCCCGGATATAAGGGTCCCCCCTTATGTGTTTTTATGTCCCGGATATAAGGGTCCCCCCTTACGTGTTTTTATGTCCTGGATATTAGGGTCCCCCCTTATGTGTTTTTATGTCCCGGATATAAGGGTCCCCCCTTATGTGTTTTTATATCCCGGATATAAGGGTCCCCCCTTATTTGTTTTTATGTCCCGGATATAAGGGTCCCCCCTTATGTGTTTTTATGTCCCAGATATAAGGGTCCCCCCTTATGTGTTTTTATGTCCCGGATATAAGGGCCCCCCCTTATGTGTTTTTATGTCCCGGATATAAGGGTCACCCCTTACGTGTTTTTATGTCCCGGATATTAGGGTCCCCCCTTATGTGTTTTTATGTCCTGGATATAAGGGTTTCCCCCCTTATACGTTTTTATGTCCCGGATATAAGTGTCCCCCCTTATATGTTTTTATGTCCCGGATATAAGGGTCCCCCTTTATGTGTTTTTATGTCCTGGATATAAGGGTCCCCCCTTCTGTGTTATTATGTCCCGGATATAAGGGTCCCCCCTTATGTGTTTTTATGTCCCGGATATAAGGGTCCCCCCTTATGTGTTTTTATGTCCCGGATATAAGGGTCCCCCCCTTATGTGTTTTTATTTCCCGGATATAAGGGTCCCCCCTTACGTGTTTTTATGTCCCGGATATAAGGGTCCCCCGTTACATGTTTTTATGTCCCGGATATAAGGGTCCCTCCCTATGTGTTTTTATGTCCCGGATATAAGGGTCCCCCCTTACGTGTTTTTATGTCCCGGATATAAGGGTCCCCCGTTACATGTTTTTATGTCCCGGATATAAGGGTCCCTCCTTATGTGTTTTTATGTCCCGGATATAAGGGTCCCCCCTTAAATATTTTTATGTCCCGGATATAAGGGTCCCCCCTTATGTGTTTTTATGTCCCGGATATAAGGGTCCCCCCTTATGTGTTTTTATGTCCCGGATATAAGGGTCCCCCCTTATGTGTTTTTATGTCCTGGATATAAGGGTCCCCCCTTATGTGTTTTTATGTCCCGGATATAAGGGTCCCCCCTTATGTGTTTTTATGTCCTGGATATAAGGGTCCCCCCTTATGTGTTTTTATGTCCCGGATATAAGGGTCCCCCCTTACGTGTTTTTATGTCCCGTATCTAAGGGTCCCCCCTTATGTGTTTTTATGTCCCGGATATAAGGGTCCCCCCTTATGTGTTTTTATGTCCCGGATATAAGGGTCCCCCTTTATGTGTTTTTATGTCCCGGATATAAGGGTCCCCCCTTATGTGTTTTTATGTCTGGATATAAGGGTCCCCCCTTATGTGTTTTTATGTCCCGGATATAAGGGTCCCCTCTTATGTGTTTTTATGTCCCGGATATAAGGGTCCCCCTTACGTGTTTTTATGTCCCGGATATAAGGGTCCCCCTATACGTGTTTTTATGTCCCGGATATAAGGGTCCCCCCTTATGTGTTTTTATGTCCCGGATATAAGGGTCCCCCCCTAATTATTTTTATGTCCCGGATATAAGGGTCCACCCTTACTTATTTTTATGTCCCGGATATAAGGGTCCCCCCTTATGTGTTTTTATGTCCCGGATATAAGGGTCCCCCCTTATGTGTTTTTTTGTCCCGGATATAAGGGTCCCCCCTTATGTGTTTTTATGTCCCGGATATAAGGGGCCCCCCTTATGTGTTTTTATGTCCCGGATATAAGGGTCCCCCCTTATGTGTTTTTATGTCCCAGATATAAGGGTCCCCCTTATGTGTTTTTATGTCCCGGATATAAGGGTCCCCCCTTATGTGTTTTTATGTCCCGGATATAAGGGTCCCCCCTTATGTGTTTTTATGTCCTGGATATAAGGGTCCCCCCTTATGTGTTTTTATGTCCCGGATAAAAGGGTCCCCCCTTACGTGTTTTTATGTCCCGGATATAAGGGTCCCCCCTTATGTGTTTTTATGTCCCGGATATAAGGTTCCCCCCTTATGTGTTTCATGTCCCGGATATAAGGGTCCCCCCTTATGTGTTTTTATGTCCCGGATATAAGGGTCCCCCCTTATGTGTTTTTATGTCCTGGATATTAGGGTCCCCCCTTATGTGTTTTTATGTCCCGGATATAAGGGTCCCCCCTTATGTGTTTTTATATCCCGGATATAAGGGTCCCCCCTTATGTGTTTTTATGTCCCGGATATAAGGGTCCCCCCTTATGTGTTTTTATGTCCCAGATATAAGGGTCCCCCCTTATGTGTTTTTACGTCCCGGATATAAGGGCCCCCCCTTATGTGTTTTTATGTCCCGGATATAAGGGTCACCCCTTACGTGTTTTTATGTCCCGGATATTAGGGTCCCCCCTTATGTGTTTTTATGTCCTGGATATAAGGGTTTCCCCCCTTATACGTTTTTATGTCCCGATATAAGTGTCCCCCCTTATATGTTTTTATGTCCCGTGATATAAGGGTCCCCCCTTATGTGTTTTTATGTCCTGGATATAAGGGTCCCCCCTTCTGTGTTTTTATGTCCCGGATATAAGGGTCCCCCCTTATGTGTTTTTATGTCCCGGATAAAAGGGTCCCCCCTTACGTGTTTTTATGTCCTGGATATAAGGGTCCCCTCTTATGTGTTTTTATGTCCCGGATATAAGGGTCCCCCCTTATGTGTTTCATGTCCCGGATATAAGGGTCCCCCCTTATGTGTTTTTATGTCCCGGATATAAGGGTCCCCCCTTACGTGTTTTTATGTCCTGGATATTAGGGTCCCCCCTTATGTGTTTTTATGTCCCGGATATAAGGGTCGCCCCTTATGTGTTTTTATATCCCGGATATAAGGGTCCCCCCTTATGTGTTTTTATGTCCCGGATATAAGGGTCCCCCCTTATGTGTTTTTATGTCCCAGATATAAGGGTCCCCCCTTATGTGTTTTTATGTCCCGGATATAAGGGCCCCCCCTTATGTGTTTTTATGTCCCGGATATAAGGGTCACCCCTTACGTGTTTTTATGTCCCGGATATTAGGGTCCCCCCTTATGTGTTTTTATGTCCTGGATATAAGGGTTTCCCCCCTTATACATTTTTATGTCCCGGATATAAGTGTCCCCCCTTATATGTTTTTATGTCCCGGATATAAGGGTCCCCCCTTATGTGTTTTTATGTCTTGGATATAAGGGTCCCCCCTTCTGTGTTTTTATGTCCCGGATATAAGGGTCATACCTTATGTGTTTTTATGTCCCGGATATAAGGGTCCCCCCTTATGTGTTTTTATGTCCCGGATATAAGGGTCCCCCCCTTATGTGTTTTTATTTCCCGGATATAAGGGTCCCCCTTACGTGTTTTTATGTCCCGGATATAAGGGTCCCCCGTTACATGTTTTTATGTCCCGGATATAAGGGTCCCTCCCTATGTGTTTTTATGTCCCGGATATAAGGGTCCCCCCTTACGTGTTTTTATGTCCCGGATATAAGGGTCCCTCCTTATGTGTTTTTATGTCCCGGATATAAGGGTCCCCCCTTACGTATTTTTATGTCCCGGATATAAGGGTCCCCCCTTATGTGTTTTTATGTCCCGGATATAAGGGTCCCCCCTTATGTGTTTTTATGTCCCGGATATAAGGGTCCCCCCTTATGTGTTTTTATGTCCTGGATATAAGGGTCGCCCCTTATGTGTTTTTATGTCCCGGATATAAGGGTCCCCCCTTATGTGTTTTTATGTCCTGGATATAAGGGTCCCCCCTTATGTGTTTTTATGTCCCGGATATAAGGGTCCCCCCTTACGTGTTTTTATGTCCCGGATCTAAGGGTCCCCCCTTATGTGTTTTTATGTCCCGGATATAAGGGTCCCCCCTTATGTGTTTTTATGTCCCGGATATAAGGGTCCCCCCTTATGTGTTTTTATGTCTGGATATAAGGGTCCCCCCTTATGTGTTTTTATGTCCCGGATATAAGGGTCCCCTCTTATGTGTTTTTATGTCCCGGATATAAGGGTCCCCCTTACGTGTTTTTATGTCCCGGATATAAGGGTCCCCCTATACGTGTTTTTATGTCCCGGATATAAGGGTCCCCCCTTATGTGTTTTTATGTCCCGGATATAAGGGTCCCCCCCTAATTATTTTTATGTCCCGGATATAAGGGTCCACCCTTACTTATTTTTATGTCCCGGATATAAGGGTCCCCCCTTATGTGTTTTTATGTCCCGGATATAAGGGTCCCCCCTTATGTGTTTTTTTGTCCCGGATATAAGGGTCCCCCCTTATGTGTTTTTATGTCCCGGATATAAGTGGCCCCCCTTATGTGTTTTTATGTCCCGGATATAAGGGTCCCCCCTTATGTGTTTTTATGTCCCAGATATAAGGGTCCCCCTTATGTGTTTTTATGTCCCGGATATAAGGGTCCCCCCTTATGTGTTTTTATGTCCCGGATATAAGGGTCCCCCCTTATGTGTTTTTATGTCCTGGATATAAGGGTCCCCCCTTATGTGTTTTTATGTCCCGGATAAAAGGGTCCCCCCTTACGTGTTTTTATGTCCCGGATATAAGGGTCCCCCCTTATGTGTTTTTATGTCCCGGATATAAGGTTCCCCCCTTATGTGTTTCATGTCCCGGATATAAGGGTCCCCCCTTATGTGTTTTTATGTCCCGGATATAAGGGTCCCCCCTTATGTGTTTTTATGTCCTGGATATTAGGGTCCCCCCTTATGTGTTTTTATGTCCCGGATATAAGGGTCCCCCCTTATGTGTTTTTATATCCCGGATATAAGGGTCCCCCCTTATGTGTTTTTATGTCCCGGATATAAGGGTCCCCCCTTATGTGTTTTTATGTCCCAGATATAAGGGTCCCCCCTTATGTGTTTTTATGTCCCGGATATAAGGGCCCCCCCTTATGTGTTTTTATGTCCCGGATATAAGGGTCACCCCTTACGTGTTTTTATGTCCCGGATATTAGGGTCCCCCCTTATGTGTTTTTATGTCCTGGATATAAGGGTTTCCCCCCTTATACGTTTTTATGTCCCGATATAAGTGTCCCCCCTTATATGTTTTTATGTCCCGTGATATAAGGGTCCCCCCTTATGTGTTTTTATGTCCTGGATATAAGGGTCCCCCCTTCTGTGTTTTTATGTCCCGGATATAAGGGTCCCCCCTTATGTGTTTTTATGTCCCGGATAAAAGGGTCCCCCCTTACGTGTTTTTATGTCCCGGATATAAGGGTCCCCTCTTATGTGTTTTTATGTCCCGGATATAAGGGTCCCCCCTTATGTGTTTCATGTCCCGGATATAAGGGTCCCCCCTTATGTGTTTTTATGTCCCGGATATAAGGGTCCCCCCTTACGTGTTTTTATGTCCTGGATATTAGGGTCCCCCCTTATGTGTTTTTATGTCCCGGATATAAGGGTCCCCCCTTATGTGTTTTTATATCCCGGATATAAGGGTCCCCCCTTATGTGTTTTTATGTCCCGGATATAAGGGTCCCCCCTTATGTGTTTTTATGTCCCAGATATAAGGGTCCCCCCTTATGTGTTTTTATGTCCCGGATATAAGGGCCCCCCCTTATGTGTTTTTATGTCCCGGATATAAGGGTCACCCCTTACGTGTTTTTATGTCCCGGATATTAGGGTCCCCCCTTATGTGTTTTTATGTCCTGGATATAAGGGTTTCCCCCCTTATACATTTTTATGTCCCGGATATAAGTGTCCCCCCTTATATGTTTTTATGTCCCGGATATAAGGGTCCCCCCTTATGTGTTTTTATGTCTTGGATATAAGGGTCCCCCCTTCTGTGTTTTTATGTCCCGGATATAAGGGTCCCACCTTATGTGTTTTTATGTCCCGGATATAAGGGTCCCCCCTTATGTGTTTTTATGTCCCGGATATAAGGGTCCCCGCCTTATGTGTTTTTATTTCCCGGATATAAGGGTCCCCCTTACGTGTTTTTATGTCCCGGATATAAGGGTCCCCCGTTACATGTTTTTATGTCCCGGATATAAGGGTCCCTCCCTATGTGTTTTTATGTCCCGGATATAAGGGTCCCCCCTTACGTGTTTTTATGTCCCGGATATAAGGGTCCCTCCTTATGTGTTTTTATGTCCCGGATATAAGGGTCCCCCCTTACGTATTTTTATGTCCCGGATATAAGGGTCCCCCCTTATGTGTTTTTATGTCCCGGATATAAGGGTCCCCCCTTATGTGTTTTTATGTCCCGGATATAAGGGTCCCCCCTTATGTGTTTTTATGTCCTGGATATAAGGGTCCCCCCTTATGTGTTTTTATGTCCCGGATATAAGGGTCCCCCCTTATGTGTTTTTATGTCCTGGATATAAGGGTCCCCCCTTATGTGTTTTTATGTCCCGGATATAAGGGTCCCCCCTTACGTGTTTTTATGTCCCGGATCTAAGGGTCCCCCCTTATGTGTTTTTATGTCCCGGATATAAGGGTCCCCCCTTATGTGTTTTTATGTCCCGGATATAAGGGTCCCCCTTTATGTGTTTTTATGTCCCGGATATAATGGTCCCCCCTTACGTGTTTTTATGTCCCGGATATAAGGGTCCCCCTTATGTGTTTTTATGTCCCGGATATAAGGGTCCCCCCTTATGTGTTTTTATGTCCCGGATATTAGGGTCCCCCCTTATGTGTTTTTATGTCCTGGATATAAGGGTTTCCCCCCTTCTACGTTTTTATGTCCCGGATATAAGTGTCCCCCCTTATATGTTTTTATGTCCCGGATATAAGGGTCCCCCCTTATGTGTTTTTATGTCCTGGATATAAGGGTCCCCCCTTCTGTGTTTTTATGTCCCGGATATAAGGGTCCCCCCTTATGTGTTTTTATGTCCCGGATATAAGGGTCCCCCCTTATGTGTTTTTATGTCCCGGATATAAGGGTCCCCCCCTTATGTGTTTTTATTTCCCGGATATAAGGGTCCCCCCTTACGTGTTTTTATGTCCCGGATATAAGGGTCCCCCGTTACATGTTTTTATGTCCCGGATATAAGGGTCCCTCCCTATGTGTTTTTATGTCCCGGATATAAGGGTCCCCCCTTACGTGTTTTTATGTCCCGGATATAAGGGTCCCTCCTTATGTGTTTTTATGTCCCGGATATAAGGGTCCCCCCTTACGTATTTTTATGTCCCGGATATAAGGGTCCCCCCTTATGTGTTTTTATGTCCCGGATATAAGGGTCCCCCCTTATGTGTTTTTATGTCCCGGATATAAGGGTCCCCCCTTATGTGTTTTTATGTCCTGAATATAAGGGTCCCCCCTTATGTGTTTTTATGTCCCGGATATAAGGGTCCCCCCTTATGTGTTTTTATGTCCTGGATATAAGGGTCCCCCCTTATGTGTTTTTATGTCCCGGATATAAGGGTCCCCCCTTACGTGTTTTTATGTCCCGGATCTAAGGGTCCCCCCTTATGTGTTTTTATGTCCCGGATATAAGGGTCCCCCCTTATGTGTTTTTATGTCCCGGATATAAGGGTCCCCCTTTATGTGTTTTTATGTCCCGGATATAAGGGTCCCCCCTTATGTGTTTTTATGTCTGGATATAAGGGTCCCCCCTTATGTGTTTTTATGTCCCGGATATAAGGGTCCCCCCTTATGTGTTTTTATGTCCCGGATATAAGGGTCCCCCTTACGTGTTTTTATGTCCCGGATATAAGGGTCCCCCTATACGTGTTTTTATGTCCCGGATATAAGGGTCCCCCCTTATGTGTTTTTATGTCCCGGATATAAGGGTCCCCCCCCCTACTTATTTTTATGTCCCGGATATAAGGGTCCACCCTTACTTATTTTTATGTCCCGGATATAAGGGTCCCCCCTTATGTGTTTTTATGTCCCGGATATAAGGGTCCCCCCTTATGTGTTTTTTTGTCCCGGATATAAGGGTCCCCCCTTATGTGTTTTTATGTCCCGGATATAAGGGGCCCCCCTTATGTGTTTTTATGTCCCGGATATAAGGGTCCCCCCTTATGTGTTTTTATGTCCCAGATATAAGGGTCCCCCTTATGTGTTTTTATGTCCCGGATATAAGGGTCCCCCCTTATGTGTTTTTATGTCCCGGATATAAGGGTCCCCCCTTATGTGTTTTTATGTCCTGGATATAAGGGTCCCCCCTTATGTGTTTTTATGTCCCGGATAAAAGGGTCCCCCCTTACGTGTTTTTATGTCCCGGATATAAGGGTCCCCCCTTATGTGTTTTTATGTCCCGGATATAAGTCCCCCCTTATGTGTTTCATGTCCCGGATATAAGGGTCCCCCCTTATGTGTTTTTTTGTCCCGGATATAAGGGTCCCCCCTTACGTGTTTTTATGTCCTGGATATTAGGGTCCCCCCTTATGTGTTTTTATGTCCCGAATATAAGGGTCCCCCCTTATGTGTTTTTATATCCCGGATATAAGGGTCCCCCCTTATGTGTTTTTATGTCCCGGATATAAGGGTCCCCCCTTATGTGTTTTTATGTCCCAGATATAAGGGTCCCCCCTTATGTGTTTTTATGTCCCGGATATAAGGGCCCCCCCTTATGTGTTTTTATGTCCCGGATATAAGGGCCCCCCCTTATGTGTTTTTATGTCCCGGATATAAGGGTCACCCCTTACGTGTTTTTATGTCCCGGATATTAGGGTCCCCCCTTATGTGTTTTTATGTCCTGGATATAAGGGTTTCCCCCCTTATACGTTTTTATGTCCCGATATAAGTGTCCCCCCTTATATGTTTTTATGTCCCGTGATATAAGGGTCCCCCCTTATGTGTTTTTATGTCCTGGATATAAGGGTCCCCCCTTCTGTGTTTTTATGTCCCGGATATAAGGGTCCCCCCTTATGTGTTTTTATGTCCCGGATAAAAGGGTCCCCCCTTACGTGTTTTTATGTCCCGGATATAAGGGTCCCCTCTTATGTGTTTTTATGTCCCGGATATAAGGGTCCCCCCTTATGTGTTTCATGTCCCGGATATAAGGGTCCCCCCTTATGTGTTTTTATGTCCCGGATATAAGGGTCCCCCCTTACGTGTTTTTATGTCCTGGATATTAGGGTCCCCCCTTATGTGTTTTTATGTCCCGGATATAAGGGTCCCCCCTTATGTGTTTTTATATCCCGGATATAAGGGTCCCCCCTTATGTGTTTTTATGTCCCGGATATAAGGGTCCCCCCTTATGTGTTTTTATGTCCCAGATATAAGGGTCCCCCCTTATGTGTTTTTATGTCCCGGATATAAGGGCCCCCCCTTATGTGTTTTTATGTCCCGGATATAAGGGTCACCCCTTACGTGTTTTTATGTCCCGGATATTAGGGTCCCCCCTTATGTGTTTTTATGTCCTGGATATAAGGGTTTCCCCCCTTATACATTTTTATGTCCCGGATATAAGTGTCCCCCCTTATATGTTTTTATGTCCCGGATATAAGGGTCCCCCCTTATGTGTTTTTATGTCTTGGATATAAGGGTCCCCCCTTCTGTGTTTTTATGTCCCGGATATAAGGGTCCCACCTTATGTGTTTTTATGTCCCGGATATAAGGGTCCCCCCTTATGTGTTTTTATGTCCCGGATATAAGGGTCCCCCCCTTATGTGTTTTTATTTCCCGGATATAAGGGTCCCCCTTACGTGTTTTTATGTCCCGGATATAAGGGTCCCCCGTTACATGTTTTTATGTCCCGGATATAAGGGTCCCTCCCTATGTGTTTTTATGTCCCGGATATAAGGGTCCCCCCTTACGTGTTTTTATGTCCCGGATATAAGGGTCCCTCCTTATGTGTTTTTATGTCCCGGATATAAGGGTCCCCCCTTACGTATTTTTATGTCCCGGATATAAGGGTCCCCCCTTATGTGTTTTTATGTCCCGGATATAAGGGTCCCCCCTTATGTGTTTTTATGTCCCGGATATAAGGGTCCCCCCTTATGTGTTTTTATGTCCTGGATATAAGGGTCCCCCCTTATGTGTTTTTATGTCCCGGATATAAGGGTCCCCCCTTATGTGTTTTTATGTCCTGGATATAAGGGTCCCCCCTTATGTGTTTTTATGTCCCGGATATAAGGGTCCCCCCTTACGTGTTTTTATGTCCCGGATCTAAGGGTCCCCCCTTATGTGTTTTTATGTCCCGGATATAAGGGTCCCCCCTTATGTGTTTTTATGTCCCGGATATAAGGGTCCCCCTTTATGTGTTTTTATGTCCCGGATATAATGGTCCCCCCTTACGTGTTTTTATGTCCCGGATATAAGGGTCCCCCTTATGTGTTTTTATGTCCCGGATATAAGGGTCCCCCCTTATGTGTTTTTATGTCCCGGATATTAGGGTCCCCCCTTATGTGTTTTTATGTCCTGGATATAAGGGTTTCCCCCCTTCTACGTTTTTATGTCCCGGATATAAGTGTCCCCCCTTATATGTTTTTATGTCCCGGATATAAGGGTCCCCCCTTATGTGTTTTTATGTCCTGGATATAAGGGTCCCCCCTTCTGTGTTTTTATGTCCCGGATATAAGGGTCCCCCCTTATGTGTTTTTATGTCCCGGATATAAGGGTCCCCCCTTATGTGTTTTTATGTCCCGGATATAAGGGTCCCCCCCTTATGTGTTTTTATTTCCCGGATATAAGGGTCCCCCCTTACGTGTTTTTATGTCCCGGATATAAGGGTCCCCCGTTACATGTTTTTATGTCCCGGATATAAGGGTCCCTCCCTATGTGTTTTTATGTCCCGGATATAAGGGTCCCCCCTTACGTGTTTTTATGTCCCGGATATAAGGGTCCCTCCTTATGTGTTTTTATGTCCCGGATATAAGGGTCCCCCCTTACGTATTTTTATGTCCCGGATATAAGGGTCCCCCCTTATGTGTTTTTATGTCCCGGATATAAGGGTCCCCCCTTATGTGTTTTTATGTCCCGGATATAAGGGTCCCCCCTTATGTGTTTTTATGTCCTGGATATAAGGGTCCCCCCTTATGTGTTTTTATGTCCCGGATATAAGGGTCCCCCCTTATGTGTTTTTATGTCCTGGATATAAGGGTCCCCCCTTATGTGTTTTTATGTCCCGGATATAAGGGTCCCCCCTTACGTGTTTTTATGTCCCGGATCTAAGGGTCCCCCCTTATGTGTTTTTATGTCCCGGATATAAGGGTCCCCCCTTATGTGTTTTTATGTCCCGGATATAAGGGTCCCCCTTTATGTGTTTTTATGTCCCGGATATAAGGGTCCCCCCTTATGTGTTTTTATGTCTGGATATAAGGGTCCCCCCTTATGTGTTTTTATGTCCCGGATATAAGGGTCCCCCCTTATGTGTTTTTATGTCCCGGATATAAGGGTCCCGCTTACGTGTTTTTATGTCCCGGATATAAGGGTCCCCCTATACGTGTTTTTATGTCCCGGATATAAGGGTCCCCCCTTATGTGTTTTTATGTCCCGGATATAAGGGTCCCCCCCCCTACTTATTTTTATGTCCCGGATATAAGGGTCCACCCTTACTTATTTTTATGTCCCGGATATAAGGGTCCCCCCTTATGTGTTTTTATGTCCCGGATATAAGGGTCCCCCCTTATGTGTTTTTTTGTCCCGGATATAAGGGTCCCCCCTTATGTGTTTTTATGTCCCGGATATAAGGGTCCCCCCTTACGTGTTTTTATGTCCTGGATATTAGGGTCCCCCCTTATGTGTTTTTATGTCCCGGATATAAGGGTCCCCCCTTATGTGTTTTTATATCCCGGATATAAGGGTCCCCCCTTACGTGTTTTTATGTCCTGGATATTAGGGTCCCCCCTTATGTGTTTTTATGTCCCGGATATAAGGGTCCCCCCTTATGTGTTTTTATATCCCGGATATAAGGGTCCCCCCTTATGTGTTTTTATGTCCCGGATATAAGGGTCCTCCCTTATGTGTTTTTATGTCCCAGATATAAGGGTCCCCCCTTATGTGTTTTTATGTCCCGGATATAAGGGCCCCCCCTTATGTGTTTTTATGTCCCGGATATAAGGGTCACCCCTTACGTGTTTTTATGTCCCGGATATTAGGGTCCCCCCTTATGTGTTTTTATGTCCTGGATATAAGGGTTTCCCCCCTTATACGTTTTTATGTCCCGGATATAAGGGTCCCCCCTTATGTGTTTTTATGTCTGGATATAAGGGTCCCCCCTTATGTGTTTTTATGTCCCGGATATAAGGGTCCCCCCTTATGTGTTTTTATGTCCCGGATATAAGGGTCCCCCTTACGTGTTTTTATGTCCCGGATATAAGGGTCCCCCTATACGTGTTTTTATGTCCCGGATATAAGGGTCCCCCCTTATGTGTTTTTATGTCCCGGATATAAGGGTCCCCCCCCTACTTATTTTTATGTCCCGGATATAAGGGTCCACCCTTACTTATTTTTATGTCCCGGATATAAGGGTCCCCCCTTATGTGTTTTTATGTCCCGGATATAAGGGTCCCCCCTTATGTGTTTTTTTGTCCCGGATATAAGGGTCCCCCCTTATGTGTTTTTATGTCCCGGATATAAGGGGCCCCCCTTATGTGTTTTTATGTCCCGGATATAAGGGTCCCCCCTTATGTGTTTTTATGTCCCAGATATAAGGGTCCCCCTTATGTGTTTTTATGTCCCGGATATAAGGGTCCCCCCTTATGTGTTTTTATGTCCCGGATATAAGGGTCCCCCCTTATGTGTTTTTATGTCCTGGATATAAGGGTCCCCCCTTATGTGTTTTTATGTCCCGGATAAAAGGGTCCCCCCTTACGTGTTTTTATGTCCCGGATATAAGGGTCCCCCCTTATGTGTTTTTATGTCCCGGATATAAGTCCCCACTTATGTGTTTCATGTCCCGGATATAAGGGTCCCCCCTTATGTGTTTTTATGTCCCGGATATAAGGGTCCCCCCTTACGTGTTTTTATGTCCTGGATATTAGGGTCCCCCCTTATGTGTTTTTATGTCCCGAATATAAGGGTCCCCCCTTATGTGTTTTTATATCCCGGATATAAGGGTCCCCCCTTATGTGTTTTTATGTCCCGGATATAAGGGTCCCCCCTTATGTGTTTTTATGTCCCAGATATAAGGGTCCCCCCTTATGTGTTTTTATGTCCCGGATATAAGGGCCCCCCCTTATGTGTTTTTATGTCCCGGATATAAGGGTCACCCCTTACGTGTTTTTATGTCCCGGATATTAGGGTCCCCCCTTATGTGTTTTTATGTCCTGGATATAAGGGTTTCCCCCCTTATACGTTTTTATGTCCCGGATATAAGTGTCCCCCCTTATATGTTTTTATGTCCCGGATATAAGGGTCCCCCCTTATGTGTTTTTATGTCCTGGATATAAGGGTCCCCCCTTCTGTGTTTTTATGTCCCGGATATAAGGGTCCCCCCTTATGTGTTTTTATGTCCCGGATAAAAGGTTCCCCCCTTACGTGTTTTTATGTCCCGGATATAAGGGTCCCCCCTTATGTGTTTTTATGTCCCGGATATAAGGGTCCCCCCTTATGTGTTTCATGTCCCGGATATAAGGGTCCCCCCTTATGTGTTTTTATGTCCCGGATATAAGGGTCCCCCCTTACGAGTTTTTATGTCCTGGATATTAGGGTCCCCCCTTATGTGTTTTTATGTCCCGGATATAAGGGTCCCCCCTTATGTGTTTTTATATCCCGGATATAAGGGTCCCCCCTTATGTGTTTTTATGTCCCGGATATAAGGGTCCTCCCTTATGTGTTTTTATGTCCCAGATATAAGGGTCCCCCCTTATGTGTTTTTATGTCCCGGATATAAGGGCCCCCCCTTATGTGTTTTTATGTCCCGGATATAAGGGTCACCCCTTACGTGTTTTTATGTCCCGGATATTAGGGTCCCCCCTTATGTGTTTTTATGTCCTGGATATAAGGGTTTCCCCCCTTATACGTTTTTATGTCCCGGATATAAGTGTCCCCCCTTATATGTTTTTATGTCCCGGATATAAGGGTCCCCCCTTATGTGTTTTTATGTCCTGGATATAAGGGTCCCCCCTTCTGTGTTTTTATGTCCCGGATATAAGGGTCCCCCCTTATGTGTTTTTATGTCCCGGATATAAGGGTCCCCCCTTATGTGTTTTTATGTCCCGGATATAAGGGTCCCCCCCTTATGTGTTTTTATTTCCCGGATATAAGGGTCCCCCCTTACGTGTTTTTATGTCCCGGATATAAGGGTCCCCCGTTACATGTTTTTATGTCCCGGATATAAGGGTCCCTCCCTATGTGTTTTTATGTTCCGTATATAAGGGTCCCCCCTTACGTGTTTTTATGTCCCGGATATAAGGGTCCCCCGTTACATGTTTTTATGTCCCGGATATAAGGGTCCCTCCTTATGTGTTTTTATGTCCCGGATATAAGGGTCCCCCCTTACGTATTTTTATGTCCCGGATATAAGGGTCCCCCCTTATGTGTTTTTATGTCCCGGATATAAGGGTCCCCCCTTATGTGTTTTTATGTCCCGGATATAAGGGTCCCCCCTTATGTGTTTTTATGTCCTGGATATAAGGGTCCCCCCTTATGTGTTTTTATGTCCCGGATATAAGGGTCCCCCCTTATGTGTTTTTATGTCCTGGATATAAGGGTCCCCCCTTATGTGTTTTTATGTCCCGGATATAAGGGTCCCCCCTTACGTGTTTTTATGTCCCGGATCTAAGGGTCCCCCCGTATGTGTTTTTATGTCCCGGATATAAGGGTCCCCCCGTATGTGTTTTTATGTCCCGGATATAAGGGTCCCCCCTTATGTGTTTTTATGTCCCGGATATAAGGGTCCCCCTTTATGTGTTTTTATGTCCCGGATATAAGGGTCCCCCCTTATGTGTTTTTATGTCTGGATATAAGGGTCCCCCTTATGTGTTTTTATGTCCCGGATATAAGGGTCCCCCCTTATGTGTTTTTATATCCCGGATATAAGGGTCCCCCCTTATGTGTTTTTATGTCCCGGATATAAGGGTCCTCCCTTATGTGTTTTTATGTCCCAGATATAAGGGTCCCCCCTTATGTGTTTTTATGTCCCGGATATAAGGGCCCCCCCTTATGTGTTTTTATGTCCCGGATATAAGGGTCACCCCTTACGTGTTTTTATGTCCCGGATATTAGGGTCCCCCCTTATGTGTTTTTATGTCCTGGATATAAGGGTTTCCCCCCTTATACGTTTTTATGTCCCGGATATAAGTGTCCCCCCTTATATGTTTTTATGTCCCGGATATAAGGGTCCCCCCTTATGTGTTTTTATGTCCTGGATATAAGGGTCCCCCCTTCTGTGTTTTTATGTCCCGGATATAAGGGTCCCCCCTTATGTGTTTTTATGTCCCGGATATAAGGGTCCCCCCTTATGTGTTTTTATGTCCCGGATATAAGGGTCCCCCCCTTATGTGTTTTTATTTCCCGGATATAAGGGTCCCCCCTTACGTGTTTTTATGTCCCGGATATAAGGGTCCCCCGTTACATGTTTTTATGTCCCGGATATAAGGGTCCCTCCCTATGTGTTTTTATGTTCCGTATATAAGGGTCCCCCCTTACGTGTTTTTATGTCCCGGATATAAGGGTCCCCCGTTACATGTTTTTATGTCCCGGATATAAGGGTCCCTCCTTATGTGTTTTTATGTCCCGGATATAAGGGTCCCCCCTTACGTATTTTTATGTCCCGGATATAAGGGTCCCCCCTTATGTGTTTTTATGTCCCGGATATAAGGGTCCCCCCTTATGTGTTTTTATGTCCCGGATATAAGGGTCCCCCCTTATGTGTTTTTATGTCCTGGATATAAGGGTCCCCCCTTATGTGTTTTTATGTCCCGGATATAAGGGTCCCCCCTTATGTGTTTTTATGTCCTGGATATAAGGGTCCCCCCTTATGTGTTTTTATGTCCCGGATATAAGGGTCCCCCCTTACGTGTTTTTATGTCCCGGATCTAAGGGTCCCCCCGTATGTGTTTTTATGTCCCGGATATAAGGGTCCCCCCGTATGTGTTTTTATGTCCCGGATATAAGGGTCCCCCCTTATGTGTTTTTATGTCCCGGATATAAGGGTCCCCCTTTATGTGTTTTTATGTCCCGGATATAAGGGTCCCCCCTTATGTGTTTTTATGTCTGGATATAAGGGTCCCCCTTATGTGTTTTTATGTCCCGGATATAAGGGTCCCCCCTTATGTGTTTTTATGTCCCGGATATAAGGGTCCCCCTTACGTGTTTTTATGTCCCGGATATAAGGGTCCCCCTATACGTGTTTTTATGTCCCGGATATAAGGGTCCCCCCTTATGTGTTTTTATGTCCCGGATATAAGGGTCCCCCCCTACTTATTTTTATGTCCCGGATATAAGGGTCCACCCTTACTTATTTTTATGTCCCGGATATAAGGGTCCCCCCTTATTTGTTTTTATGTCCCGGATATAAGGGTCCCCCCTTATGTGTTTTTTTGTCCCGGATATAAGGGTCCCCCCTTATGTGTTTTCATGTCCCGGATATAAGGGGCCCCCCTTATGTGTTTTTATGTCCCGGATATAAGGGTCCCCCCTTATGTGTTTTTATGTCCCAGATATAAGGGTCCCCCTTATGTGTTTTTATGTCCCGGATATAAGGGTCCCCCCTTATGTGTTTTTATGTCCCGGATATAAGGGTCCCCCCTTATGTGTTTTTATGTCCTGGATATAAGGGTCCCCCCTTATGTGTTTTTATGTCCCGGATAAAAGGGTCCCCCCTTACGTGTTTTTATGTCCCGGATATAAGGGTCCCCCCTTATGTGTTTTTATGTCCCGGATATAAGGGTCCCCCCTTATGTGTTTCATGTCCCGGATATAAGGGTCCCCCCTTATGTGTTTTTATGTCCCGGATATAAGGGTTCCCCCTTATGTGTTTTTATGTCCTGGATATTAGGGTCCCCCCTTATGTGTTTTTATGTCCCGGATATAAGGGTCCCCCCTTATGTGTTTTTATATCCCGGATATAAGGGTCCCCCCTTATGTGTTTTTATGTCCCGGATATAAGGGTCCCCCCTTATGTGTTTTTATGTCCCAGATATAAGGGTCCCCCCTTATGTGTTTTTATGTCCCGGATATAAGGGCCCCCCTTATGTGTTTTTATGTCCCGGATATAAGGGTCACCCCTTACGTGTTTTTATGTCCCGGATATTAGGGTCCCCCCTTATGTGTTTTTATGTCCTGGATATAAGGGTTTCCCCCCTTATACGTTTTTCTGTCCCGGATATAAGTGTCCCCCCTTATATGTTTTTATGTCCCGGATATAAGGGTCCCCCCTTATGTGTTTTTATGTCCTGGATATAAGGGTCCCCCCTTCTGTGTTTTTATGTCCCGGATATAAGGGTCCCCCCTTATGTGTTTTTATGTCCCGGATAAAAGGGTCCCCCCTTACGTGTTTTTATGTCCCGGATATAAGGGTCCCCCCTTATGTGTTTTTATGTCCCGGATATAAGGGTCCCCCCTTATGTGTTTCATGTCCCGGATATAAGGGTCCCCACTTATGTGTTTTTATGTCCCGGACATAATGGTCCCCCCTTACGTGTTTTTATGTCCTGGATATTAGGGTCCCCCCTTATGTGTTTTTATGTCCCGGATATAAGGGTCCCCCCTTATGTGTTTTTATATCCCGGATATAAGGGTCCCCCCTTATGTGTTTTTATGTCCCGGATATAAGGGTCCCCCCTTATGTGTTTTTATGTCCCAGATATAAGGGTCCCCCCTTATGTGTTTTTATGTCCCGGATATAAGGGCCCCCCCTTATGTGTTTTTATGTCCCGGATATAAGGGTCACCCCTTACGTGTTTTTATGTCCCGGATATTAGGGTCCCCCCTTATGTGTTTTTATGTCCTGGATATAAGGGTTTCCCCCCTTATACGTTTTATGTCCCGGATATAAGTGTCCCCCCTTATATGTTTTTATGTCCCGGATATAAGGGTCCCCCCTTATGTGTTTTTATGTCCTGGATATAAGGGTCCCCCCTTCTGTGTTTTTATGTCCCGGATATAAGGGTCCCCCCTTATGTGTTTTTATGTCCCTGATATAAGGGTCCCCCCTTATGTGTTTTTATGTCCCGGATATAAGGGTCCCCCCCTTATGTGTTTTTATTTCCCGGATATAAGGGTCCCCCCTTACGTGTTTTTATGTCCCGGATATAAGGGTCCCCCGTTACATGTTTTTATGTCCCGGATATAAGGGTCCCTCCTTATGTGTTTTTATGTCCCGGATATAAGGGTCCCCCCTTACGTATTTTTATGTCCCGGATATAAGGGTCCCCCCTTATGTGTTTTTATGTCCCGGATATAAGGGTCCCCCCTTATGTGTTTTTATGTCCCTGATATAAGGGTCCCCCCTTATGTGTTTTTATGTCCTGGATATAAGGGTCCCCCCTTATGTGTTTTTATGTCCCGGATATAAGGGTCCCCCCTTACGTGTTTTTATGTCCCGGATATAAGGGTCCCCCCTTATGTTTTTTTATGTCCCGGATATAAGGGTCCCCCCCCTTATGTGTTTTTATGTCCCGGATATAAGGGTCCCCCCTTATGTGTTTTTATGTCCCAGATATAAGGGTCCCCCTTATGTGTTTTTATGTCCCGGATATAAGGGTCCCCCCTTATGTGTTTTTATGTCCCGGATATAAGGGTCCCCCCTTATGTGTTTTTATGTCCCGGATATAAGGGTCCCCCCTTATGTGTTTTTATGTCTGGATATAAGGGTCCCCCCTTATGTGTTTTTATGTCCCGGATATAAGGGTCCCCCCTTATGTGTTTTTATGTCCCGGATATAAGGGTCCCCCTTACATGCTTTTATGTCCCGGATATAAGGGTCCCCCGTTACGTGTTTTTATGTCCCGGATATAAGGGTCCCCCCCTTATGTGTTTTTATGTCCCGGATATAAGGGTCCCGCTTACTTATTTTTATGTCCCAGATATAAGGGTCCCCCCTTACTTATTTTCATGTCCCGGATATAAGGGTCCCCCTTATGTGTTTTTATGTCCCGGATATAAGGGTCCCCCCCTTATGTGTTGTTATGTCCCGGATATAAGGGTCCCCCTTATGTGTTTTTATGTCCCGGATATAAGGGTCCCCCCTAACGTGTTTTTTTGTCCCGGATATAAGGGTCCCCCCTTATGTGTTTTTATGTCCCGGATATAAGGGTCCCCCCTTATGTGTTTTTATGTCTGGATATAAGGGTCCCCCCTTATGTGTTTTTATGTCCCGGATATAAGGGTCCCCCCTTATGTGTTTTTATGTCCCGGATATAAGGGTCCCCCTTACGTGTTTTTATGTCCCGGATATAAGGGTCCCCCGTTACGTGTTTTTATGTCCCGGATATAAGGGTCCCCCCTTACGTGTTTTTATGTCCCGGATATAAGGGTCCCGCTTACTTATTTTTATGTCACGGATATAAGGGTCCCCCCTTACTTATTTTTATGTCCCGGATATAAGGGTCCCCTCTTATGTGTTTTTATGTCCCGGATATAAGGGTCCCCCCTTATGTGTTGTTATGTCCCGGATATAAGGGTCCCCCTTATGTGTTTTTATGTCCCGGATATAAGGGTCCCCCTAACGTGTTTTTTTGTCCCGGATATAAGGGTCCCCCCCTTATGTGTTTTTATTTCCCGGATATAAGGGTCCCCCCTAACGTGTTTTTTTGTCCCGGATATAAGGGTCCCCCCTTATGTGTTTTTATTTCCCGGATATAAGGGTCCCCCCTTATGTGTTTTTATGTCCCGGATATAAGGGTCCCCTGTTACATGTTTTTATGTCCCGGATATAAGGGTCCCTCCTTATGTGTTTTTATGTCCCGGATATAAGGGTCCCCCCTTACGTATTTTTATGTCCCGGATATAAGGGTCCCCCCTTATGTGTTTTTATGTCCCGGATATAAGGGTACCCCCTTATGTGTTTTTATGTCCCGGATATAAGGGTCCCCCCTTATGTGTTTTTATGTCCTGGATATAAGGGTCCCCCCTTATGTGCTTTTATGTCCCGGATATAAGGGTCCCCCCTTACGTGTTTTTATGTCCCGGATATAAGGGTCCCCCCTTATGTGTTTTTATGTCCCGGATATAAGGGTCCCCCCCTTATGTGTTTTTATGTCCCGGATATAAGGGTCCCCCCTTATGTGTTTTTATGTCCCAGATATAAGGGTCCCCTTATGTGTTATTATGTCCCGGATATAAGGGTCCCCTCTTATGTGTTTTTATGTCCCGGATATAAGGGTCCCCCCTTATGTGTTTTTATGTCCGGGATATAAGGGTCCCCCCTTATGTGTTTTTATGTCTGGATATAAGGGTCCCCCCTTATGTGTTTTTATGTCCGGGATATAAGGGTCCCCCCTTAAGTGTTTTTATGTCCCGGATATAAGGGTCCCCCTTACGTGTTTTTATGTCCCGGATATAAGGGTCCCCCGTTACGTGTTTTTATGTCCCGGATATAAGGGTCCCCCCTTATGTGTTTTTATGTCCCGGATATAAGGGTCCCGCTTACTTATTTTTATGTCCCGGATATAAGGGTCCCCCCTTACTTATTTTTATGTCCCGGATATAAGGGTTCCCCCTTATGTGTTTTTATGTCCCGGATATAAGGGTCCCCCCTTATGTGTTGTTATGTCCCGGATATAAGGGTCCCCCTTATGTGTTTTTATGTCCCGGATATAAGGGTCCCCCCTAACGTGTTTTTTTTTTCCCGGATATAAGGGTCCCCCCTTATGTGTTTTTATGTCCCGGATATAAGGGTCCCCCCTTATGTGTTTTTATGTCCCGGATATAAGGGTCCCCCCTTATGTGTTTTTATGTCCCGGATATAAGGGTCCCCCCTTATGTGTTTTTATGTCCCAGATATAAGGGTCCCCCTTATGTGTTTTTATGTCCCGGATATAAGGGTCCCCCCTTATGTGTTTTTATGTCCCGGATATAAGGGTCCCCCCTTATGTGTTTTCATGTCCCGGATATAAGGGTCCCCCCTTATGTGTTTTTATGTCCCGGATATAAGGGTCCCCCCTTATGTGTTGTTATGTCCCGGATATAAGGGTCCCCCTTATGTGTTTTTATGTCCCGGATATAAGGGTCCCCCCTAACGTGTTTTTTTGTCCCGGATATAAGGGTCCCCCCCTTATGTGTTTTTATTTCCCGGATATAAGGGTCCCCCCTTATGTGTTTTTATGTCCCGGATATAAGGGTCCCCCCCTTATGTGTTTTTATTTCCCGGATATAAGGGTCACCCCCTTATGTGTTTTTATGTCCCGGATATAAGGGTCCCCCCTTATGTGTTTTTATGTCCCGGATATAAGGGTCCCCCCTTATGTGTTTTTATGTCTGGATATAAGGGTCCCCCCTTATGTGTTTTTATGTCCCGGATATAAGGGTCCCCCCTTATGTGTTTTTATGTCCCGGATATAAGGGTGCCCCTTACGTGTTTTTATGTCCCGGATATAAGGGTCCCCCGTTACGTGTTTTTATGTCCCGGATATAAGGGTCCCCCCTTATGTGTTTTTCTGTCCCGGATATAAGGGTCCCGCTTACTTATTTTTATGTCCCGGATATAAGGGTCCCCCCTTACTTATTTTTATGTCCCGGATATAAGGGTCCCCCCTTATGTGTTTTTATGTCCCGGATATAAGGGTCCCCCCTTATGTGTTGTTATGTCCCGGATATAAGGGTCCCCCTTATGTGTTTTTATGTCCCGGATATAAGGGTCCCCCCTAACGTGTTTTTTTGTCCCGATATAAGGGTCCCCCCCTTATGTGTTTTTATTTCCCGGATATAAGGGTCCCCCCTAACGTGTTTTTTTGTCCCGGATATAAGGGTCCCCCCCTTATGTGTTTTTATTTCCCGGATATAAGGGTCCCCCCTTACGTGTTTTTATGTCCCGGATACAAGGGTCCCCCGTTACATGTTTTTATATCCCGGATATAAGGGTCCCTCCTTATGTGTTTTTATGTCCCGGATATAAGGGTCCCCCCTTACGTATTTTTATGTCCCGGATATAAGGGTCCCCCCTTATGTGTTTTTATGTCCCAGATATAAGGGTACCCCCTTATGTGTTTTTATGTCCCGGATATAAGGGTCCCCCCTTATGTGTTTTTATGTCTGGATATAAGGGTCCCCCCTTATGTGTTTTTATGTCCCGGATATAAGGGTCCCCCCTTATGTGTTTTTATGTCCCGGATATAAGGGTCCCCCTTACGTGTTTTTATGTCCCGGATATAAGGGTCCCCCGTTACGTGTTTTTATGTCCCGGATATAAGGGTCCCCCCTTATGTGTTTTTATGTCCCGGATATAAGGGTCCCGCTTACTTATTTTTATGTCGCGGGTATAAGGGTCCCCCCTTACTTATTTTTATGTCCCGGATATAAGGGTCCCCCCTTATGTGTTTTTATGTCCCGGATATAAGGGTCCCCCCTTATGTGTTGTTATGTCCCGGATATAAGGGTCCCCCTTATGTGTTTTTATGTCCCGGATATAAGGGTCCCCCCTAACGTGTTTATTTGTCCCGGATATAAGGGTCCCCCCCTTATGTGTTTTTATTTCCCGGATATAAGGGTCCCCCCTAATGTGTTTTTTTGTCCCGGATATAAGGGTCCCCCCCTTATGTGTTTTTATTTCCCGGATATAAGGGTCCCCCCTTACGTGTTTTTATGTCCCGGATATAAGGGTCCCCCGTTACATGTTTTTATGTCCCGGATATAAGGGTCCCTCCTTATGTGTTTTTATGTTCCGGATATAAGGGTCCCCCCTTACGTATTTTTATGTCCCGGATATAAGGGTCCCCCCTTATGTGTTTTTATGTCCCGGATATAAGGGTCCCCCCTTATGTGTTTTTATGTCCCGGATATAAGGGTCCCCCCTTATGTGTTTTTATGTCCCAGATATAAGGGTCCCCCTTATGTGTTTTTATGTCCCGGATATAAGGGTCCCCCCTTATGTGTTTTTATGTCCCGGATATAAGGGTCCCCCCTTATGTGTTTTTATGTCTGGATATAAGGGTCCCCCCTTATGTGTTTTTATGTCCGGGATATAAGGGTCCCCCCTTATGTGTTTTTATGTCCCGGATATAAGGGTCCCCCTTACGTGTTTTTATGTCCCGGATATAAGGGTCCCCCGTTACGTGTTTTTATGTCCCGGATATAAGGGTCCCCCCTTATGTGTTTTTATGTCCCGGATATAAGGGTCCCGCTTACTTATTTTTATGTCCCAGATATAAGGGTCCCCCCTTACTTATTTTTATGGCCCGGATATAAGGGTCCCCCCTTATGTGTTTTTATGTCCCGGATATAAGGGTCCCCCCTTATGTGTTGTTATGTCCCGGATATAAGGGTCCCCCATATGTGTTTTTATGTCCCGGATATAAGGGCCCCCCCTAACGTGTTTTTTTGTCCCGGATATAAGGGCCCCCCCTTATGTGTTTTTATGTCCCGGATATAAGGGTCCCCCCTTATGTGTTTTTATGTCCCGGATATAAGGGTCCCCCCTTATGTGTTTTTATGTCCCGGATATAAGGGGCCCCCTTATGTGTTTTTATGTCCCAGATATAAGGGTCCCCCTTATGTGTTTTTATGTCCCGGATATAAGGGTCCCCCCTTATGTGTTTTTATGTCCCGGATATAAGGGTCCCTCCTTATGTGTTTTTATGTCCCGGATATAAGGGTCCCCCCTTATGTGTTTTTATGTCCCGGATATAAGGGTCCCCCCTTATGTGTTTTTATGTCTGGATATAAGGGTCCCCCCTTATGTGTTTTTATGTCCCGGATATAAGGGTCCCCCCTTATGTGTTTTTATGTCCCGGATATAAGGGTCCCCCTTACGTGTTTTTATGTCCCGGATATAAGGGTCCCCCGTTACGTGTTTTTATGTCCCGGATATAAGGGTCCCCCCCTACTTATTTTTATGTCCCGGATATAAGGGTCCCCCCTTACTTATTTTTATGTCCCGGATATAAGGGTCCCCCCTTATGTGTTTTTATGTCCCGGATATAAGGGTCCCCCCTTATGTGTTGTTATGTCCCGGATATAAGGGTCCCCCTTATGGGTTTTTATGTCCCGGATATAAGGGTCCCCCCTAACGTGTTTTTTGTCCCGGATATAAGGGTCCCCCCTTATGTGTTTTTATGTCCGGATATAAGGGTCCTCCCTTATGTGTTTTTTTGTCCCGGATATAAGGGTCCCCCCTTATGTGTTTTTATGTCCCGGATATAAGGGTCCCCCCTTATGTGTTTTTATGTCCCAGATATAAGGGTCCCCCTTATGTGTTTTTATGTCCCGGATATAAGGGTTTCCCCCCTTATACGTGTTTATGTCCCGGATATAAGGGTCCCCCCTTATGTGTTTTTATGTCCCGGATATAAGGGTCCCCCCCTTATGTGTTTTTATGTCCCGGATATAAGGGTCCCCCCTTATGTGTTTTTATGTCCCAGATATAAGGGTCGCCCTTATGTGTTTTTATGTCCCGGATATAAGGGTCCCCCCTTATGTGTTTTTATGTCCCGGATATAAGGGTCCCCCCTTATGTGTTTTTATGTCTGGATAAAAGGGTCCCCCCTTATGTGTTTTTATGTCCGGGATATAAGGGTCCCCCCTTATGTGTTTTTATGTCCCGGATATAAGGGTCCCCCTTACGTGTTTTTATGTCCCGGATATAAGGGTCCCCCGTTACGTGTTTTTATGTCCCGGATATAAGGGTCCCCCCTTATGTGTTTTTATGTCCCGGATATAAGGGTCCCGCTTACTTATTTTTATGTCCCGGATATAAGGGTCCCCCCTTACTTATTTTTATGTCCCGGATATAAGGGTCCCCCCTTATGTGTTTTTATAACCTGGATATAAGGGTCCCCCCTTATGTGTTGTTATGTCCCGGATATAAGGGTCCCCCTTATGTGTTTTTATGTCCCGGATATACGGGTCCCCCCTAACGTGTTTTTTTGTCCTGGATATAAGGGTCCCCCCTTATGTGTTTTTATGTCCCGGATATAAGGGTCCCCCTAACGTGTTTTTTTGTCCCGGATATAAGGGTCCCCCCCTTATGTGTTTTTATTTCCCGGATATAAGGGTCCCCCCTAACGTGTTTTTTTGTCCCGGATATAAGGGTCCCTCCTTATGTGTTTTTATGTCCCGGATATAAGGGTCCCCCCTTATGTGTTTTTATGTCCCGGATATAAGGGTCCCCCCTTATGTGTTTTTATGTCTGGATATAAGGGTCCCCCCTTATGTGTTTTTATGTCCCGGATATAAGGGTCCCCCCTTATGTGTTTTTATGTCCCGGATATAAGGGTCCCCCTTACGTGTTTTTATGTCCCGGATATAAGGGTCCCCCGTTACGTGTTTTTATGTCCCGGATATAAGGGTCCCCCCCTACTTATTTTTATGTCCCGGATATAAGGGTCCCCCCTTACTTATTTTTATGTCCCGGATATAAGGGTCCCCCCTTATGTGTTTTTATGTCCCGGATATAAGGGTCCCCCCTTATGTGTTGTTATGTCCCGGATATAAGGGTCCCCCTTATGGGTTTTTATGTCCCGGACATAAGGGTCCCCCCTAACGTGTTTTTTGTCCCGGATATAAGGGTCCCCCCTTATGTGTTTTTATGTCCGGATATAAGGGTCCTCCCTTATGTGTTTTTTTGTCCCGGATATAAGGGTCCCCCCTTATGTGTTTTTATGTCCCGGATATAAGGGTCCCCCCTTATGTGTTTTTATGTCCCAGATATAAGGGTCCCCCTTATGTGTTTTTATGTCCCGGATATAAGGGTTTCCCCCCTTATACGTTTTTATGTCCCGGATATAAGGGTCCCCCCTTATGTGTTTTTATGTCCCGGATATAAGGGTCCCCCCCTTATGTGTTTTTATGTCCCGGATATAAGGGTCCCCCCTTATGTGTTTTTATGTCCCAGATATAAGGGTCGCCCTTATGTGTTTTTATGTCCCGGATATAAGGGTCCCCCCTTATGTGTTTTTATGTCCCGGATATAAGGGTCCCCCCTTATGTGTTTTTATGTCTGGATAAAAGGGTCCCCCCTTATGTGTTTTTATGTCCGGGATATAAGGGTCCCCCCTTATGTGTTTTTATGTCCCGGATATAAGGGTCCCCTTTACGTGTTTTTATGTCCCGGATATAAGGGTCCCCCGTTACGTGTTTTTATGTCCCGGATATAAGGGTCCCCCCTTATGTGTTTTTATGTCCCGGATATAAGGGTCCCGCTTACTTATTTTTATGTCCCGGATATAAGGGTCCCCCCTTACTTATTTTTATGTCCCGGATATAAGGGTCCCCCCTTATGTGTTTTTATAACCCGGATATAAGGGTCCCCCCTTATGTGTTGTTATGTCCCGGATATAAGGGTCCCCCTTATGTGTTTTTATGTCCCGGATATACGGGTCCCCCCTAACGTGTTTTTTTGTCCTGGATATAAGGGTCCCCCCTTATGTGTTTTTATGTCCCGGATATAAGGGTCCCCCTAACGTGTTTTTTTGTCCCGGATATAAGGGTCCCCCCCTTATGTGTTTTTATTTCCCGGATATAAGGGTCCCCCCTAACGTGTTTTTTTGTCCCGGATATAAGGGTCCCCCCTTATGTGTTTTTATTTCCCGGATATAAGGGTCCCCCCTTATGTGTTTTTATGTCCCGGATATAAGGGTCCCCCGTTACATGTTTTTATGTCCCGGATATAAGGGTCCCTCCTTATGTGTTTTTATGTCCCGGATATAAGGGTCCCCCCTTACGTATTTTTATGTCCCGGATATAAGGGTCCCCCCTTATGTGTTTTTATGTCCCGGATATAAGGGTACCCCCTTATGTGTTTTTATGTCCCGGATATAAGGGTCCCCCCTTATGTGTTTTTATGTCCTGGATATAAGGGTCCCCCCTTATGTGCTTTTATGTCCCGGATATAAGGGTCCCCCCTTACGTGTTTTTATGGCCCGGATATAAGGGTCCCCCCTTATGTGTTTTTATGTCCCGGATATAAGGGTCCCCCCCTTATGTGTTTTTATGTCCCGGATATAAGGGTCCCCCCTTATGTGTTTTTATGTCCCAGATATAAGGGTCCCCTTATGTGTTATTATGTCCCGGATATAAGGGTCCCCTCTTATGTGTTTTTATGTCCCGGATATAAGGGTCCCCCCTTATGTGTTTTTATGTCCGGGATATAAGGGTCCCCCCTTATGTGTTTTTATGTCTGGATATAAGGGTCCCCCCTTATGTGTTTTTATGTCCGGGATATAAGGGTCCCCCCTTATGTGTTTTTATGTCCCGGATATAAGGGTCCCCCTTACGTGTTTTTATGTCCCGGATATAAGGGTCCCCCGTTACGTGTTTTTATGTCCCGGATATAAGGGTCCCCCCTTATGTGTTTTTATGTCCCGGATATAAGGGTCCCGCTTACTTATTTTTATGTCCCGGATATAAGGGTCCCCCCTTACTTATTTTTATGTCCCGGATATAAGGGTTCCCCCTTATGTGTTTTTATGTCCCGGATATAAGGGTCCCCCCTTATGTGTTGTTATGTCCCGGATATAAGGGTCCCCCTTATGTGTTTTTATGTCCCGGATATAAGGGTCCCCCCTAACGTTTTTTTTTGTCCCGGATATAAGGGTCCCCCCTTATGTGTTTTTATGTCCCGTATATATGGGTCCCCCCTTATGTGTTTTTATGTCCCGGATATAAGGGTCCCCCCTTATGTGTTTTTATGTCCCGGATATAAGGGTCCCCCCTTATGTGTTTTTATGTCCCAGATATAAGGGTCCCCCTTATGTGTTTTTATGTCTTGGATATAAGGGTCCCCCCTTATGTGTTTTTATGTCCCGGATATAAGGGTCCCCCCTTATGTGTTTTCATGTCCCGGATATAAGGGTCCCCCCTTATGTGTTTTTATGTCCCGGATATAAGGGTCCCCCCTTATGTGTTGTTATGTCCCGGATATAAGGGTCCCCCTTATGTGTTTTTATGTCCCGGATATAAGGGTCCCCCCTAACGTGTTTTTTTGTCCCGGATATAAGGGTCCCCCCCTTATGTGTTTTTATTTCCCGGATATAAGGGTCCCCCCTTATGTGTTTTTATGTCCCGGATATAAGGGTCCCCCCCTTATGTGTTTTTATTTCCCGGATATAAGGGTCACCCCCTTATGTGTTTTTATGTCCCGGATATAAGGGTCCCCCCTTATGTGTTTTTATGTCCCGGATATAAGGGTCCCCCCTTATGTGTTTTTATGTCCCGGATATAAGGGTGCCCCTTATGTGTTTTTATGTCCCGGATATAAGGGTCCCCCGTTACGTGTTTTTATGTCCCGGATATAAGGGTCCCCCCTTATGTGTTTTTCTGTCCCGGATATAAGGGTCCCGCTTACTTATTTTTATGTCCCGGATATAAGGGTCCCCCCTTACTTATTTTTATGTCCCGGATATAAGGGTCCCCCCTTATGTGTTTTTATGTCCCGGATATAAGGGTCCCCCCTTATGTGTTGTTATGTCCCGGATATAAGGGTCCCCCTTATGTGTTTTTATGTCCCGGATATAAGGGTCCCCCCTAACGTGTTTTTTTGTCCCGATATAAGGGTCCCCCCCTTATGTGTTTTTATTTCCCGGATATAAGGGTCCCCCCTAACGTGTTTTTTTGTCCCGGATATAAGGGTCCCCCCCTTATGTGTTTTTATTTCCCGGATATAAGGGTCCCCCCTTACGTGTTTTTATGTCCCGGATATAAGGGTCCCCCGTTACATGTTTTTATATCCCGGATATAAGGGTCCCTCCTTATGTGTTTTTATGTCCCGGATATAAGGGTCCCCCCTTACGTATTTTTATGTCCCGGATATAAGGGTCCCCCCTTATGTGTTTTTATGTCCCGGATATAAGGGTACCCCCTTATGTGTTTTTATGTCCCGGATATAAGGGTCCCCCCTTATGTGTTTTTATGTCTGGATATAAGGGTCCCCCCTTATGTGTTTTTATGTCCCGGATATAAGGGTCCCCCCTTATGTGTTTTTATGTCCCGGATATAAGGGTCCCCCTTACGTGTTTTTATGTCCCGGATATAAGGGTCCCCCGTTACGTGTTTTTATGTCCCGGATATAAGGGTCCCCCCTTATGTGTTTTTATGTCCCGGATATAAGGGTCCCGCTTACTTATTTTTATGTCGCGGATATAAGGGTCCCCCCTTACTTATTTTTATGTCCCGGATATAAGGGTCCCCCCTTATGTGTTTTTATGTCCCGGATATAAGGGTCCCCCCTTATGTGTTGTTATGTCCCGGATATAAGGGTCCCCCTTATGTGTTTTTATGTCCCGGATATAAGGGTCCCCCCTAACGTGTTTTTTTGTCCCGGATATAAGGGTCCCCCCCTTATGTGTTTTTATTTCCCGGATATAAGGGTCCCCCCTTACGTGTTTTTATGTCCCGGATATAAGGGTCCCCCGTTACATGTTTTTATGTCCCGGATATAAGGGTCCCTCCTTATGTGTTTTTATGTTCCGGATATAAGGGTCCCCCCTTACGTATTTTTATGTCCCGGATATAAGGGTCCCCCCTTATGTGTTTTTATGTCCCGGATATAAGGGTCCCCCCCTTATGTGTTTTTATGTCCCGGATATAAGGGTCCCCCCTTATGTGTTTTTATGTCCCAGATATAAGGGTCCCCCTTATGTGTTTTTATGTCCCGGATATAAGGGTCCCCCCTTATGTGTTTTTATGTCCCGGAAATAAGGGTCCCCCCTTATGTGTTTTTATGTCTGGATATAAGGGTCCCCCCTTATGTGTTTTTATGTCCGGGATATAAGGGTCCCCCCTTATGTGTTTTTATGTCCCGGATATAAGGGTCCCCCTTACGTGTTTTTATGTCCCGGATATAAGGGTCCCCCGTTACGTGTTTTTATGTCCCGGATATAAGGGTCCCCCCTTATGTGTTTTTATGTCCCGGATATAAGGGTCCCGCTTACTTATTTTTATGTCCCAGATATCAGGGTCCCCCCTTACTTATTTTTATGGCCCGGATATAAGGGTCCCCCCTTATGTGTTTTTATGTCCCGGATATAAGGGTCCCCCCTTATGTGTTGTTATGTCCCGGATATAAGGGTCCCCCTTATGTGTTTTTATGTCCCGGATATAAGGGTCCCCCCTAATGTGTTTTTTTGTCCCGGATATAAGGGCCCCCCCTTATGTGTTTTTATGTCCCGGATATAAGGGTCCCCCCTTATGTGTTTTTATGTCCCGGATATAAGGGTCCCCCCTTATGTGTTTTTATGTCCCGGATATAAGGGTCCCCCCTTATGTGTTTTTATGTCCCAGATATAAGGGTCCCCCTTATGTGTTTTTATGTCCCGGATATAAGGGTCCCCCCTTATGTGTTTTTATGTCCCGGATATAAGGGTCCCTCCTTATGTGTTTTTATGTCCCGGATATAAGGGTCCCCCCTTATGTGTTTTTATGTCCCGGATATAAGGGTCCCCCCTTATGTGTTTTTATGTCTGGATATAAGGGTCCCCCCTTATGTGTTTTTATGTCCCGGATATAAGGGTCCCCCCTTATGTGTTTTTATGTCCCGGATATAAGGGTCCCCCTTACGTGTTTTTATGTCCCGGATATAAGGGTCCCCCGTTACGTGTTTTTATGTCCCGGATATAAGGGTCCCCCCCTACTTATTTTTATGTCCCGGATATAAGGGTCCCCCCTTACTTATTTTTATGTCCCGGATATAAGGGTCCCCCCTTATGTGTTTTTATGTCCCGGATATAAGGGTCCCCCCTTATGTGTTGTTATGTCCCGGATATAAGGGTCCCCCTTATGGGTTTTTATGTCCCGGATATAAGGGTCCCCCCTAACGTGTTTTTTGTCCCGGATATAAGGGTCCCCCCTTATGTGTTTTTATGTCCGGATATAAGGGTCCTCCCTTATGTGTTTTTTTGTCCCGGATATAAGGGTCCCCCCTTATGTGTTTTTATGTCCCGGATATAAGGGTCCCCCCTTATGTGTTTTTATGTCCCAGATATAAGGGTCCCCCTTATGTGTTTTTATGTCCCGGATATAAGGGTTTCCCCCCTTATACGTTTTTATGTCCCGGATATAAGGGTCCCCCCTTATGTGTTTTTATGTCCCGGATATAAGGGTCCCCCCCTTATGTGTTTTTATGTCCCGGATATAAGGGTCCCCCCTTATGTGTTTTTATGTCCCAGATATCAGGGTCGCCCTTATGTGTTTTTATGTCCCGGATATAAGGGTCCCCCCTTATGTGTTTTTATGTCCCGGATATAAGGGTCCCCCCTTATGTGTTTTTATGTCTGGATAAAAGGGTCCCCCCTTATGTGTTTTTATGTCCGGGATATAAGGGTCCCCCCTTATGTGTTTTTATGTCCCGGATATAAGGGTCCCCCTTACGTGTTTTTATGTCCCGGATATAAGGGTCCCCCGTTACGTGTTTTTATGTCCCGGATATAAGGGTCCCCCCTTATGTGTTTTTATGTCCCGGATATAAGGGTCCCGCTTACTTATTTTTATGACCCGGATATAAGGGTCCCCCCTTACTTATTTTTATGTCCCGGATATAAGGGTCCCCCCTTATGTGTTTTTATAACCCGGATATAAGGGTCCCCCCTTATGTGTTGTTATGTCCCGGATATAAGGGTCCCCCTTATGTGTTTTTATGTCCTGGATATAAGGGTCCTCCCTTATGTGTTTTTATGTCCCGGATATAAGGGTCCCCCCTTATGTGTTTTTATGTCCCGGATATAAGGGTCCCCCCTTATGTGTTTTTATGTCCCAGATATAAGGGTCCCCCCTTATGTGTTTTTATGTCCCAGATATAAGGGTCCCCCTTATGTGTTTTTATGTCCCGGATATAAGGGTCCTCCCTTATGTGTTTTTATGTCCCGGATATAAGGGTCCCCCCTTATGTGTTTTTATGTCCCGGATATAAGGGTCCCCCTTATGTGTTTTTATGTCCCGGATATAAGGGTCCCCCCTTATGTGTTTTTATGTCTGGATATAAGGGTCCCCCCTTATGTGTTTTTATGTCCCGGATATAAGGGTCCCCCCTTACGTGTTTTTATGTCCCGGATATAAGGGTCCCCCTTACGTGTTTTTATGTCCCGGATATAAGGGTCCCCCGTTACATGTTTTTATGTCCCGGATATAAGGGTCCCCCCTTACTTATTTTTATGTCCCGGATATAAGGGTCCCCCCTTACTTATTTTTATGTCCCGGATATAAGGGTCCCCCCTTATGTGTTTTTATGTCCCGGATATAAGGGTCCCCCCTTATGTGTTGTTATGTCCCGGATATAAGGGTCCCCCTTCTGGGTTTTTATGTCCCGGATATAAGGGTCCCCCCTAACGTGTTTTTTGTCCCGGATATAAGGGTCCCCCCTTATGTGTTTTTATGTCCCGGATATAAGGTACCCCCTTATGTGTTTTTTTGTCCCGGATATAAGGGTCCCCCCTTATGTGTTTTTATGTCCCGGATATAAGGGTCCCCCCTTATGTGTTTTTATGTCCCGGATATAAGGGTCCCCCCCTTACGTGTTTTTATGTCCCAGATATAAGGGTCCCCCCTTATGTGTTTTTATGTCCCGGATATAAGGGTCCCCCCTTATGTGTTTTTATGTCCGGATATAAGGGTCCCCCCTTATGTGTTTTTATGTCCCGGATATAAGGGTCCCCCCTTATAATTTTTATTTCCCGGATATAAGGGTCCCCCTTATGTGTTTCATGTCCCGGATATAAGGGTCCCCCCTTATGTGTTTTTATGTCCTGGATATAAGGATTTCCCCCCTTATACGTTTTTATGTCCCGGATATAAGGATTTCCCCCCTTATGTGTTTTTATGTCCCGGATATAAGGGTCCCCCCTTATGTGTTTTTATGTCCCGGATTTAAGGGTCCCCCTTATGTGTTTTTAAGTCCCGGATATAAGGGTCCCCCCTTATGTGTTTTTATGTCCCGGATATAAGGGTCCCCCTTATGTGTTTTTATGTCCCGGATATAAGGGTCCCCCCTAACGTGTTTTTTTGTCCCGGATATAAGGGCCCCCCCTTATGTGTTTTTATGTCCCGGATATAAGGGTCCCCCCTTATGTGTTTTTATGTCCCGGATATAAGGGTCCCCCCTTATGTGTTTTTATGTCCCGGATATAAGGGTCCCCCCTTATGTGTTTTTATGTCCCAGATATAAGGGTCCCCCTTATGTGTTTTTATGTCCCGGATATAAGGGTCCCCCCTTATGTGTTTTTATGTCCCGGATATAAGGGTCCCTCCTTATGTGTTTTTATGTTCCGGATATAAGGGTCCCCCCTTATGTGTTTTTATGTCCCGGATATAAGGGTCCCCCCTTATGTGTTTATATTTCTGGATATAAGGGTCCCCCCTTATGTGTTTTTATGTCCCGGATATAAGGGTCCCCCCTTATGTGTTTTTATGTCCCGGATATAAGGGTCCCCCTTACGTGTTTTTATGTCCCGGATATAAGGGTCCCCCGTTACGTGTTTTTATGTCCCGGATATAAGGGTCCCCCCTTACTTATTTTTATGTCCCGGATATAAGGGTCCCCCCTTACTTATTTTTATGTCCCGGATATAAGGGTCCCCCCTTATGTGTTTTTATGTCCCGGATATAAGGGTCCCCCCTTATGTGTTGTTATGTCCCGGATATAAGGGTCCCCCTTATGGGTTTTTATGTCCCGGATATAAGGGTCCCCCCTAACGTGTTTTTTGTCCCGGATATAAGGGTCCCCCCTTATGTGTTTTTATGTCCGGATATAAGGGTCCTCCCTTATGTGTTTTTTTGTCCCGGATATAAGGGTCCCCCCTTATGTGTTTTTATGTCCCGGATATAAGGGTCCCCCCTTATGTGTTTTTATGTCCCAGATATAAGGGTCCCCCTTATGTGTTTTTATGTCCCGGATATAAGGGTTTCCCCCCTTATACGTTTTTATGTCCCGGATATAAGGGTCCCCCCTTATGTGTTTTTATGTCCCGGATATAAGGGTCCCCCCCTTATGTGTTTTTATGTCCCGGATATAAGGGTCCCCCCTTATGTGTTTTTATGTCCCAGATATAAGGGTCGCCCTTATGTGTTTTTATGTCCCGGATATAAGGGTCCCCCCTTATGTGTTTTTATGTCCCAGATATAAGGGTCCCCCCTTATGTGTTTTTATGTCTGGATATAAGGGTCCCCCCTTATGTGTTTTTATGTCCGGGATATAAGGGTCCCCCCTTATGTGTTTTTATGTCCCGGATATAAGGGTCCCCCTTACGTGTTTTTATGTCCCGGATATAAGGGTCCCCCGTTACGTGTTTTTATGTCCCGGATATAAGGGTCCCCCCTTATGTGTTTTTATGTCCCGGATATAAGGGTCCCGCTTACTTATTTTTATGTCCCGGATATAAGGGTCCCCCCTTACTTATTTTTATGTCCCGGATATAAGGGTCCCCCCTTATGTGTTTTTATGTCCCGGATATAAGGGTCCCCCCTTATGTGTTGTTATGTCCCGGATATAAGGGTCCCCCTTCTGGGTTTTTATGTCCCGGATATAAGGGTCCCCCCTAACGTGTTTTTTGTCCCGGATATAAGGGTCCCCCCTTATGTGTTTTTATGTCCCGGATATAAGGTACCCCCTTATGTGTTTTTTTGTCCCGGATATAAGGGTCCCCCTTATGTGTTTTTATGTCCCGGATATAAGGGTCCCCCCTAACGTGTTTTTTTCTCCTGGATATAAGGGTCCCCCCTTATGTGTTTTTATGTCCCGGATATAAGGGTCCCCCCTTATGTGTTTTTATGTCCCGGATATAAGGGTCCCCCCTTATGTGTTTTTATGTCCCAGATATAAGGGTCCCCCCTTATGTGTTTTTATGTCCCAGATATAAGGGTCCCCCTTATGTGTTTTTATGTCCCGGATATAAGGGTCCTCCCTTATGTGTTTTTATGTCCCGGATATAAGGGTCCCCCCTTATGTGTTTCTTGTCCGGGATATAAGGGTCCCCCCTTATGTGTTTCATGTCCCGTATATAAGGGTCCCCCCTTATGTGTTTTTATGTCCTGGATATAAGGGTCCCCCCTTACGTGTTTTTATGTCCCGGATATTAGGGTCCCCCCTTATGTGTTTTTATGTCCTGGATATAAGGGTTTCCCCCTTATACGTTTTTATGTCCCGGATATAAGGGTCCCCCCTTATGTATTTTTATGTCCCGGATATAAGGGTCCCCCCTTATGTGTTTTTATGTCCCAGATATAAGGGTCCCCCCTTATGTGTTTCATGTCCTGGATATAAGGGGCCCCCTTATGTATTTCATGTCCTGGATATAAGGGTCCCCCCTTATGTGTTTTTATGTCCCGGATATAAGGGTCCCCCCTTATGTGTTTTTATGTCCCGGATATAAGGGTCCCCCCTTATGTGTTTTTATGTCCCGGATATAAGGGTCCCCCCTTATGTGTTTTTATGTCTGGATATAAGGGTCCCCCCTTATGTGTTTTTATGTCCTGGATATAAGGGTCCCCCCTTATGTGTTTTTATGTCCCGGATATAAGGGTCCCCCCTTACGTGTTTTTATGTCCCGGATATAAGGGTCCCCCCTTATGTGTTTTTATGTCCCGGATATAAGGGTCCCCCCTTACGTGTTTTTATGTCCCGGATATAAGGGTCCCCCCTTATGTGTTTTTATGTCCCGGATATAAGGGTCCCCCCTTATGTGTTTTTATGTCCCGGATATAAGGGTCCCTCCTTATGTGTTTCATGTCTGGGATATAAGGGTCCCCCCTTATGTGTTTCATGTCCCGTATATAAGGGTCCCCCCTTATGTGTTTTTATGTCCTGGATATAAGGGTCCCCCTTACGTGTTTTTATGTCCCGGATATAAGGGTCCCCCCTTATGTGTTTTTATGTCCCGGATATAAGGGTCCCCCCTTATGTGTTTTTATGTCCCGGATATAAGGGTCCCCCCTTATGTGTTTTTATGTCTGGATATAAGGGTCCCCCCTTATGTGTTTTTATGTCCTGGATATAAGGGTCCCCCCTTATGTGTTTTTATGTCCCGGATATAAGGGTCCCCCCTTACGTGTTTTTATGTCCCGGATATAAGGGTCCCCCCTTATGTGTTTTTATGTCCCGGATATAAGGGTCCCCCCTTACGTGTTTTTATGTCCCGGATATAAGGGTCCCCCCTTATGTGTTTTTATGTCCCGGATATAAGGGTCCCCCCTTATGTGTTTTTATGTCCCGGATATAAGGGTCCCTCCTTATGTGTTTCATGTCCGGGATATAAGGGTCCCCCCTTATGTGTTTCATGTCCCGTATATAAGGGTCCCCCCTTATGTATTTTTTTGTCCCGGATATAAGGGTCCCCCCTTATGTGTTTTTATGTCCCGGATATAAGGGTCCCCCCTTATGTGTTTTTATGTCCTGGATATAAGGGTCCCCCCCTTACGTGTTTTTATGTCCCAGATATAAGGGTCCCCCCTTATGTGTTTTTATGTCCCGGATATAAGGGTCCCCCCTTATGTGTTTTTATGTCCCGGATATAAGGGTCCCCCCTTATGTGTTTTTATGTCCCGGATATAAGGGTCCCCCCTTATAATTTTCATTTCCCGGATATAAGGGTCCCCCTTATGTGTTTCATGTCCCGGATATAAGGGTCCCCCCTTATGTGTTTTTATGTCCTGGATATAAGGATTTCCCCCCTTATACGTTTTTATGTCCCGGATATAAGGATTTCCCCCCTTATGTGTTTTTATGTCCCGGATATAAGGGTCCCCCCTTATGTGTTTTTATGTCCCGGATATAAGGGTCCCCCTTATGTGTTTTTAAGTCCCGGATATAAGGGTCCCCCCTTATGTGTTTTTATGTCCCGGATATAAGGGTCCCCCCTTATGTGTTTTTATGTCCCGGATATAAGGGTCCCCCCTTACGTGTTTTTATGTCCAGGATATAAGGGTCCCCCCTTATGTGTTTTTATGTCCCGGATATAAGGGTCCCCCCTTATGTGTTTTTATGTCCTGGATATAAGGGTCCCCCCTTATGTGTTTCATGTCCGGGATATAAGGGTCCCCCCTTATGTGTTTCATGTCCCGTATATAAGGGTCCCCCCTTATGTGTTTTTATGTCCTGGATATAAGGGTCCCCCCTTACGTGTTTTTATGTCCCGGATATTACTGTCCCCCCTTATGTGTTTTTATGTCCTGGATATAAGGGTTTCCCCCCTTATACGTTTTTATGTCCCGGATATAAGGGTCCCCCCTTATGTGTTTTTATGTCCCGGATATAAGGGTCCCCCCTTATGTGTTTTTATGTCCCAGATATAAGGGTCCCCCCTTATGTGTTTCATGTCCTGGATATAAGGGGCCCCCTTATGTATTTCATGTCCTGGATATAAGGGTCCCCCCTTATGTGTTTTTATGTCCCGGATATAAGGGTCCCCCCTTATGTGTTTTTATGTCCCGGATATAAGGGTCCCCCCTTATGTGTTTTTATGTCCCGGATATAAGGGTCCCCCCTTATGTGTTTTTATGTCTGGATATAAGGGTTCCCCCTTATGTGTTTTTATGTCCTGGATATAAGGGTCCCCCCTTATGTGTTTTTATGTCCCGGATATAAGGTTCCCCCCTTACGTGTTTTTATGTCCCGGATATAAGGGTCCCCCCTTATGTGTTTTTATGTCCCGGATATAAGGGTCCCCCCTTACGTGTTTTTATGTCCCGGATATAGGGTCCCCTCTTATGTGTTTTTATGTCCCGGATATAAGGGTCCCCCCTTATGTGTTTTTATGTCCCGGATATAAGGGTCCCTCCTTATGTGTTTCATGTCCGGGATATAAGGGTCCCCCCTTATGTGTTTCATGTCCCGTATATAAGGGTCCCCCCTTATGTGTTTTTATGTCCTGGATATAAGGGTCCCCCTTACGTGTTTTTATGTCCCGGATATTAGGGTCCCCCCTTATGTGTTTTTATGTCCTGGATATAAGGGTTTCCCCCCTTATACGTTTTTATAACCCGGATATAAGGGTCCCCCCTTATGTGTTTTTATGTCCCGGATATAAGGGTCCCCCCCTACGTGTTTTTATGTCCCGGATATAAGGGTCCCCCCTTATGTGTTTTTATGTCCCGGATATAAGGGTCCCCCCTTATGTGTTTTTATGTCCCGGATATAAGGGTCCCCCCTTATGTGTTTTTATGTCCTGGATATAAGGGTCCCCCCTTATGTGTTTTTATGTCCTGGATATAAGGGTCCCCCCTTATGTGTTTTTATGTCCCGGATATAAGGGTCCCCCCTTACGTGTTTTTATGTCCCGGATATAAGGGTCCCCCCTTATGTGTTTTTATGTCCCGGATATAAGGGTCCCCCCTTACATGTTTTTATGTCCCGGATATAAGGGTCCCCCCTTATGTGTTTTTATGTCCCGGATATAAGGGTCCCCCCTTACGTGTTTTTATGTCCCGGATATAAGGGTCCCCCTTATGTGTTTTTAAGGCTCGGATATAAGGGTCCCCCCTTATGTGTTTTTATGTCCCGGATATAAGGGTCCCCCCTTATGTGTTTTTATGTCCCGGATATAAGGGTCCCCCCTTATGTGTTTTTATGTCCCGGATATAAGGGTCCCCCCTTATGTGTTTTTATGTCCCGGAAATAAGTGTCCCCCCTTATGTGTTTTTATGTCCCGGAAATAAGTGTCCCCCCTTACGTGTTTTTATGTCCCGGATATAAGGGTCCCCCCTTATGTGTTTTTATGTCCCGGATATAAGGGTCCCCCCTTACGTGTTTTTATGTCCCGGATATAAGGGTCCCCCGTTATGTGTTTTATGTCCCGGATATAAGGGTCCCCCCTTATGTGTTTTTATGTCCCGGATATAAGGGTCCTCCCTTATGTGTTTTTATGTCCCGGATATAAGGGTCCCCCCTTATGTGTTTTTATGTCCCGGATATAAGGGTCCCCCCTTACGTGTTTTTATGTCCCGGATATAAGGGTCCCCCCTTATGTGTTTTTATGTCCCGGATATAAGGGTCCCCCCTTACGTGTTTTTATGTCCCGGATATAAGGGTCCCCCCTTATGTGTTTTTATGTCCCGGATATAAGGGTCCCCCCTTATGTGTTTTTATGTCACGGATATAAGGATACCCCCTTACGTGTTTTTAAGGCCCGGATATAAGGGTCCCCTCTTATGTGTTTTTATGTCCCGGTTATAAGGGTCCCCCCTTATGTGTTTTTGTGTCCCGGATATAAGGATCCTCCCTTATGTGTTTTTATGTCCCGGATATAAGGGCCCCCTTATGTGTTTTATGTCATGAATATATGGGTCCCACCTTATGTGTCTTTATGTCCCGGATATAAGGGTCCCCCCTTATGTGTTTTTATGTCCCGGATATAAGGGTCCCCCCTTATGTGTTGTTATGTCCCGGATATAAGGGTCCCCCTTATGTGTTTTTATGTCCCGGATATAAGGGTCCCCCCTAACGTGTTTTTATGTCCCGGATATAAGGGCCCCCCCTTATGTGTTTTTATGTCCCGGATATAAGGGTCCCCCCTTATGTGTTTTTATGTCCAGGATATAAGGGTCCCCCCTTACGTGTTTTTATGTCCCGGATATAAGGGTCACCCCTTATGTGTTTTTATGTCCCGGATATAAGGGTCCCCACTTATGTGTTTTTATGTCCCGGATATAAGGGTCCTCCCTTATGTATTATTATGTCCCGGATATAAGGGTCCCCCCTTATGTGTTTTTATGTCCCGGATATAAGGGTCCCCCCTTACGTGTTTTTATGTCCCGGATATAAGGGTCCCCCCTTACGTGTTTTTATGTCCCGGATATAAGGGTCCCCCCTTATGTGTTTTTATGTCCCGGATATAAGGGTCCCCCCTTATGTGTTTCATGTCCGGGATATAAGGGTCCCCCCTTATGTGTTTCATGTCCCGTATATAAGGGTCCCCCCTTATGTGTTTTTATGTCCTGGATATAAGGGTCCCCCCTTATGTGTTTTTATGTCCCGGATATTAGGGTCCCCCCTTATGTGTTTTTTTGTCCTGGATATAAGGGTTCCCCCCTTATACGTTTTTATGTCCCGGATATAAGGGTCCCCCCTTATGTGTTTTTATGTCCCGGATGTAAGGGTCCCCCCTTATGTGTTTTTATGTCCCAGATATAAGGGTCCCCCCTTATGTGTTTCATGTCCTGGATATAAGGGGCCCCCTTATGTATTTCATGTCCTGGATATAAGGGTCCCCCCTTATGTGTTTTTATGTCCCGGATATAAGGGTCCCCCTTTATGTGTTTTTATGTCCCGGATATAAGGGTCCCCCCTTATGTGTTTTTATGTCCCGGATATAAGGGTCCCCCCTTATGTGTTTTTATGTCCTGGATATAAGGGTCCCCCCTTATGTGTTTTTATGTCCCGGATATAAGGGTCCCCCCTTACGTGTTTTTATGTCCCGGATATAAGGGTCCCCCCTTATGTGTTTTTATGTCCCGGATATAAGGGTCCCCCCTTACGTGTTTTTATGTCCCGGATATAAGGGTCCCCCCTTATGTGTTTTTATGTCCCGGATATAAGGGTCCCCCCTTACATGTTTTTATGTCCTGGATATAAGGGTCCCCCCTTATGTGTTTTTATGTCCCGGATATAAGGGCCCCCCCTTATGTGTTTTTATGTCCCGGATATAAGGGTCCCCCCTTACGTGTTTTTATGTCCCGGATATAAGGGTCCCCCTTATGTATTTCATGTCCTGGATATAAGGGTCCCCCCTTATGTGTTTTTATGTCCCGGATATAAGGGTCCCCCCTTATGTGTTTTTATGTCCCGGATATAAGGGTCCCCCCTTATGTGTTTTTATGTCCCGGATATAAGGGTCCCCCCTTATGTGTTTTTATGTCCCGGATATAAGGGTCCCCCCTTATGTGTTTTTATGTCCCGGTTATAAGGGTCCCCCCTTATGTGTTTTTATGTCCTGGATATAAGGGTCCCCCCTTATGTGTTTTTATGTCCCGGATATAAGTGTCCCCCCTTACGTGTTTTTATGTCCCGGATATAAGGGTCCCCCCTTATGTGTTTTTATGTCCCGGATATAAGGGTCCCCCCTTACGTGTTTTTATGTCCCGGATATAGGGGTCCCCCTTATGTATTTCATGTCCTGGATATAAGGGTCCCCCCTTATGTGTTTTTATGTCCCGGATATAAGGGTCCCCCCTTATGTGTTTTTATGTCCCGGATATAAGGGTCCCCCCTTATGTGTTTTTATGTCCCGGATATAAGGGTCCCCCCTTATGTGTTTTTATGTCCCGGATATAAGGGTCCCCCCTTATGTGTTTTTATGTCCCGGATATAAGGGTCCCCCTTATGTGTTTTTATGTCCTGGATATAAGGGTCCCCCCTTATGTGTTTTTATGTCCCGGATATAAGGGTCCCCCCTTACGTGTTTTTATGTCCCGGATATAAGGGTCCCCCCTTATGTGTTTTTATGTCCCGGATATAAGGGTCCCCCCTTACGTGTTTTTATGTCCCGGATATAAGGGTCCCCCCTTATGTGTTTTTATGTCCCGGATATAAGGGTCCCCCCTTATGTGTTTTTATGTCCCGGATATAAGGGTCCCTCCTTATGTGTTTCATGTCCGGGATATAAGGGTCCCCCCTTATGTGTTTCATGTCCGGGATATAAGGGTCCCCCCTTATGTGTTTCATGTCCCGTATATAAGGGTCCCCCCTTATGTGTTTTTATGTCCTGGATATAAGGGTCCCCCTTACGTGTTTTTATGTCCCGGATATTAGGGTCCCCCCTTATGTGTTTTTATGTCCTGGATATAAGGGTTTCCCCCCTTATACGTTTTTATAACCCGGATATAAGGGTCCCCCCTTATGTGTTTTTATGTCCCGGATATAAGGGTCCCCCCTTACGTGTTTTTATGTCCCGGATATAAGGGTCCCCCCTTATGTGTTTTTATGTCCCGGATATAAGGGTCCCCCCTTATGTGTTTTTATGTTCTGAATATAAGGGTCCCCCCTTATGTGTTTTTAAGTCCTGGATATAAGGGTCCCCCCTTATGTGTTTTTATGTCCCGGATATAAGGGTCCCCCCTTACGTGTTTTTATGTCCCGGATATAAGGGTCCCCGATTATGTGTTTTTATGTCCCGGATATAAGGGTCCCCCCTTACATGTTTTTATGTCCCGGATATAAGGGTCCCCCCTTATGTGTTTTTATGTCCCGGATATAAGGGTCCCCCCTTATGTGTTTTTATGTCCCGGATATAAGGGTCCCCCCTTACGTGTTTTTATGTCCCGGATATAAGGGTCCCCCTTATGTGTTTTTATGTCCCGGATATAAGGGTCCCCCCCTTATGTGTTTTTATGTCCCGGATATAAGGATACCCCCTTACGTGTTTTTAAGGCTCGGATATAAGGGTCCCCCCTTTTGTGTTTTTATGTCCCGGATATAAGGGTCCCCCCTTATGTGTTTTTATGTCCCGGATATAAGGGTCCCCCCTTATGTGTTTTTATGTCCCGGAAATAAGTGTCCCCCCTTATGTGTTTTTATGTCCTGGATATAAGGGTCCCCCCTTATGTGTTTTTATGTCCCGGATATAAGGGTCCCCCCTTACGTGTTTTTATGTCCCGGATATAAGGGTCCCCCCTTATGTGTTTTTATGTCCCGGATATAAGGGTCCCCCCTTACGTGTTTTTATGTCCCGGATATAAGGGTCCCCCCTTATGTGTTTTTATGTCCCGGATATAAGGGTCCCTCCTTATGTGTTTCATGTCCGGGATATAAGGGTCCCCCCTTATGTGTTTCATGTCCCGTATATAAGGGTCCCCCCTTATGTGTTTTTATGTCCTGGATATAAGGGTCCCCCTTACGTGTTTTTATGTCCCAGATATAAGGGTCCCCCCTTATGTGTTTTTATGTCCCGGATATAAGGGTCCCCCCTTATGTGTTTTTATGTCCCGGATATAAGGGTCCCCCCTTATGTGTTTTTATGTCTGGATATAAGGGTCCCCCCTTATGTGTTTTTATGTCCTGGATATAAGGGTCCCCCCTTATGTGTTTTTATGTCCCGGATATAAGGGTCCCCCCTTACGTGTTTTTATGTCCCGGATATAAGGGTCCCCCCTTATGTGTTTTTATGTCCCGGATATAAGGGTCCCCCCTTACGTGTTTTTATGTCCCGGATATAAGGGTCCCCCCTTATGTGTTTTTATGTCCCGGATATAAGGGTCCCCCCTTATGTGTTTTTATGTCCCGGATATAAGGGTCCCCCCTTATGTGTTTTTATGTCCCGGATATAAGGGTCCCTCCTTATGTGTTTCATGTCCGGGATATAAGGGTCCCCCCTTATGTGTTTCATGTCCCGTATATAAGGGTCCCCCTTATGTATTTTTTTGTCCCGGATATAAGGGTCCCCCCTTATGTGTTTTTATGTCCCGGATATAAGGGTCCCCCCTTATGTGTTTTTATGTCCCGGATATAAGGGTCCCCCCCTTACGTGTTTTTATGTCCCAGATATAAGGGTCCCCCCTTATGTGTTTTTATGTCCCGGATATAAGGGTCCCCCCTTATGTGTTTTTATGTCCCGGATATAAGGGTCCCCCCTTATGTGTTTTTGTGTCCCGGATATAAGGGTCCCCCCTTATAATTTTCATTTCCCGGATATAAGGGTCCCCCTTATGTGTTTCATGTCCCGGATATAAGGGTCCCCACTTATGTGTTTTTATGTCCTGGATATAAGGATTTCCCCCCTTATACGTTTTTATGTCCCGGATATAAGGATTTCCCCCCTTATGTGTTTTTATGTCCCGGATATAAGGGTCCCCCCTTATGTGTTTTTATGTCCCGGATATAAGGGTCCCCCCTTATGTGTTTTTATGTCCCGGATATAAGGGTCCCCCCTTATTATTTTCATTTCCCGGATATAAGGGTCCCCCTTATGTGTTTCATGTCCCGGATATAAGGGTCCCCACTTATGTGTTTTTATGTCCTGGATATAAGGATTTCCCCCCTTATACGTTTTTATGTCCCGGATATAAGGATTTCCCCCCTTATGTGTTTTTATGTCCCGGATATAAGGGTCCCCCCTTATGTGTTTTTATGTCCCGGATATAAGGGTCCCCCTTATGTGTTTTTAAGTCCCGGATATAAGGGTCCCCCCTTATGTGTTTTTATGTCCCGGATATAAGGGTCCCCCCTTATGTGTTTTTATGTCCCGGATATAAGGGTCCCCCCTTATGTGTTTTTATGTCCCGGATATAAGGGTCCCCCCTTATGTGTTTTTATGTCCTGGATATAAGGGTCCCCCCTTATGTGTTTTTATGTCCCGGATATAAGGGTCCCCCCTTACGTGTTTTTATGTCCCGGATATAAGGGTCCCCCCTTATGTGTTTTTATGTCCCGGATATAAGGGTCCCCCCTTACGTGTTTTTATGTCCCGGATATAAGGGTCCCCCCTTATGTGTTTTTATGTCCCGGATATAAGGGTCCCCCCTTATGTGTTTTTATGTCCCGGATATAAGGGTCCCTCCTTATGTGTTTCATGTCCGGGATATAAGGGTCCCCCCTTATGTGTTTCATGTCCGGGATATAAGGGTCCCCCCTTATGTGTTTCATGTCCCGTATATAAGGGTCCCCCCTTATGTGTTTTTATGTCCTGGATATAAGGGTCCCCCTTACGTGTTTTTATGTCCCGGATATTAGGGTCCCCCCTTATGTGTTTTTATGTCCTGGATATAAGGGTTTCCCCCCTTATACGTTTTTATAACCCGGATATAAGGGTCCCCCCTTATGTGTTTTTATGTCCCGGATATAAGGGTCCCCCCTTACGTGTTTTTATGTCCCGGATATAAGGGTCCCCCCTTATGTGTTTTTATGTCCCGGATATAAGGGTCCCCCCTTATGTGTTTTTATGTCCTGGATATAAGGGTCCCCCCTTATGTGTTTTTAAGTCCTGGATATAAGGGTCCCCCCTTATGTGTTTTTATGTCCCGGATATAAGGGTCCCCCCTTACGTGTTTTTATGTCCCGGATATAAGGGTCCCCCCTTATGTGTTTTTATGTCCCGGATATAAGGGTCCCCCCTTACATGTTTTTATGTCCCGGATATAAGGGTCCCCCCTTATGTGTTTTTATGTCCCGGATATAAGGGTCCCCCCTTATGTGTTTTTATGTCCCGGATATAAGGGTCCCCCCTTACGTGTTTTTATGTCCCGGATATAAGGGTCCCCCTTATGTGTTTTTATGTCCCGGATATAAGGGTCCCCCCCTTATGTGTTTTTATGTCCCGGATATAAGGATACCCCCTTACGTGTTTTTAAGGCTCGGATATAAGGGTCCCCCCTTTTGTGTTTTTATGTCCCGGATATAAGGGTCCCCCCTTATGTGTTTTTATGTCCCGGATATAAGGGTCCCCCCTTATGTGTTTTTATGTCCCGGATATAAGGGTCCCCCCTTATGTGTTTTTATGTCCCGGAAATAAGTGTCCCCCCTTATGTGTTTTTATGTCCTGGATATAAGGGTCCCCCCTTATGTGTTTTTATGTCCCGGATATAAGGGTCCCCCCTTACGTGTTTTTATGTCCCGGATATAAGGGTCCCCCCTTATGTGTTTTTATGTCCCGGATATAAGGGTCCCCCCTTACGTGTTTTTATGTCCCGGATATAAGGGTCCCCCCTTATGTGTTTTTATGTCCCGGATATAAGGGTCCCCCCTTATGTGTTTTTATGTCCCGGATATAAGGGTCCCTCCTTATGTGTTTCATGTCCGGGATATAAGGGTCCCCCCTTATGTGTTTCATGTCCCGTATATAAGGGTCCCCCCTTATGTGTTTTTATGTCCTGGATATAAGGGTCCCCCTTACGTGTTTTTATGTCCCAGATATAAGGGTCCCCCCTTATGTGTTTTTATGTCCCGGATATAAGGGTCCCCCATTATGTGTTTTTATGTCCCGGATATAAGGGTCCCACCTTATGTGTTTTTATGTCTGGATATAAGGGTCCCCCCTTATGTGTTTTTATGTCCTGGATATAAGGGTCCCCCCTTATGTGTTTTTATGTCCCGGATATAAGGGTCCCCCCTTACGTGTTTTTATGTCCCGGATATAAGGGTCCCCCCTTATGTGTTTTTATGTCCCGGATATAAGGGTCCCCCCTTACGTGTTTTTATGTCCCGGATATAAGGGTCCCCCCTTATGTGTTTTTATGTCCCGGATATAAGGATCCCCCCTTATGTGTTTTTATGTCCCGGATATAAGGGTCCCTCCTTATGTGTTTCATGTCCGGGATATAAGGGTCCCCCCTTATGTGTTTCATGTCCCGTATATAAGGGTCCCCCTTATGTATTTTTTTGTCCCGGATATAAGGGTCCCCCCTTATGTGTTTTTATGTCCCGGATATAAGGGTCCCCCCTTATGTGTTTTTATGTCCCGGATATAAGGGTCCCCCCCTTACGTGTTTTTATGTCCCAGATATAAGGGTCCCCCCTTATGTGTTTTTATGTCCCGGATATAAGGGTCCCCCCTTATGTGTTTTTATGTCCCGGATATAAGGGTCCCCCCTTATGTGTTTTTATGTCCCGGATATAAGGGTCCCCCCTTATAATTTTCATTTCCCGGATATAAGGGTCCCCCTTATGTGTTTCATGTCCCGGATATAAGGGTCCCCACTTATGTGTTTTTATGTCCTGGATATAAGGATTTCCCCCCTTATACGTTTTTATGTCCCGGATATAAGGATTTCCCCCCTTATGTGTTTTTATGTCCCGGATATAAGGGTCCCCCCTTATGTGTTTTTATGTCCCGGATATAAGGGTCCCCCTTATGTGTTTTTAAGTCCCGGATATAAGGGTCCCCCCTTATGTGTTTTTATGTCCCGGATATAAGGGTCCCCCCTTATGTGTTTTTATGTCCCGGATATAAGGGTCCCCCCTTACGTGTTTTTATGTCCAGGATATAAGGGTCCCCCCTTATGTGTTTTTATGTCCCGGATATAAGGGTCCCCCCTTATGTGTTTTTATGTCCCGGATATAAGGGTCCCCCCTTATGTGTTTCATGTCCGGGATATAAGGGTCCCCCCTTATGTGTTTCATGTCCCGTATATAAGGGTCCCCCCTTATGTGTTTTTATGTCCTGGATATAAGGGTCCCCCCTTACGTGTTTTTATGTCCCGGATATTAGGGTCCCCCCTTATGTGTTTTTATGTCCTGGATATAAGGGTTTCCCCCCTTATACGTTTTTATGTCCCGGATATAAGGGTCCCCCCTTATGTGTTTTTATGTCCCGGATATAAGGGTCCCCCCTTATGTGTTTTTATGTCCCAGATATAAGGGTCCCCCCTTATGTGTTTCATGTCCTGGATATAAGGGGCCCCCTTATGTATTTCATGTCCTGGATATAAGGGTCCCCCCTTATGTGTTTTTATGTCCCGGATATAAGGGTCCCCCCTTATGTGTTTTTATGTCCCGGATATAAGGGTCCCCCCTTATGTGTTTTTATGTCCCGGATATAAGGGTCCCCCCTTATGTGTTTTTATGTCTGGATATAAGGGTTCCCCCTTATGTGTTTCTATGTCCTGGATATAAGGTTCCCCCCTTATGTGTTTTTATGTCCCGGATATAAGGTTCCCCCCTTACGTGTTTTTATGTCCCGGATATAAGGGTCCCCCCTTATGTGTTTTTATGTCCCGGATATAAGGGTCCCCCCTTACGTGTTTTTATGTCCCGGATATAAGGGTCCCCCCTTATGTGTTTTTATGTCCCGGATATAAGGGTCCCCCCTTATGTGTTTTTATGTCCCGGATAAAAGGGTCCCTCCTTATGTGTTTCATGTCCGGGATATAAGGGTCCCCCCTTATGTGTTTCATGTCCCGTATATAAGGGTCCCCCTTATGTGTTTTTATGTCCTGGATATAAGGGTCCCCCTTACGTGTTTTTATGTCCCGGATATTAGGGTCCCTCCTTATGTGTTTTTATGTCCTGGATATAAGGGTTTCCCCCCTTATACGTTTTTATAACCCGGATATAAGGGTCCCCCCTTATGTGTTTTTATGTCCCGGATATAAGGATCCCCCCTTATGTGTTTTTATGTCCCGGATATAAGGGTCCCCCCTTATGTGTTTTTATGTCCTGGATATAAGGGTCCCCCCTTATGTGTTTTTATGTCCTGGATATAAGGGTCCCCCCTTATGTGTTTTTATGTCCCGGATATAAGGGTCCCCCCTTACGTGTTTTTATGTCCCGGATATAAGGGTCCCCCCTTATGTGTTTTTATGTCCCGGATATAAGGGTCCCCCCTTACATGTTTTTATGTACCGGATATAAGGGTCCCCCCTTATGTGTTTTTATGTCCCGGATATAAGGGTCCCCCCTTACGTGTTTTTATGTCCCGGATATAAGGGTCCCCCTTATGTGTTTTTATGTCCCGGATATAAGGGTCCCCCCTTATGTGTTTTTATGTCCCGGATATAAGGATACCCCCTTACGTGTTTTTAAGGCTCGGATATAAGGGTCCCCCCTTATGTGTTTTTATGTCCCGGATATAAGGGTCCCCCCTTATGTGTTTTTATGTCCTGGATATAAGGGTCCCCCCTTATGTGTTTTTATGTCCCGGATATAAGGGTCCCCCCTTATGTGTTTTTATGTCCCGGAAATAAGTGTCCCCCCTTATGTGTTTTTATGTCCCGGAAATAAGTGTCCCCCCTTACGTGTTTTTATGTCCCGGATATAAGGGTCCCCCCTTATGTGTTTTTATGTCCCGGATATAAGGGTCCCCCCTTACGTGTTTTTATGTCCCGGATATAAGGGTCCCCCGTTATGTGTTTTATGTCCCGGATATAAGGGTCCCCCCTTATGTGTTTTTATGTCCTGGATATAAGGGTCCTCCCTTATGTGTTTTTATGTCCCGGATATAAGGGTCCCCCCTTATGTGTTTTTATGTCCCGGATATAAGGGTCCCCCCTTACGTGTTTTTATGTCCCGGATATAAGGGTCCCCCCTTATGTGTTTTTATGTCCCGGATATAAGGGTCCCCCCTTACGTGTTTTTATGTCCCGGATATAAGGGTCCCCCCTTATGTGTTTTTATGTCCCGGATATAAGGGTCCCCCCTTATGTGTTTTTATGTCCCGGATATAAGGATACCCCCTTACGTGTTTTTAAGGCCCGGATATAAGGGTCCCCTCTTATGTGTTTTTATGTCCCGGATATAAGGGTCCCCCCTTATGTGTTTTTGTGTCCCGGATATAATGGTCCCCCCTTATATGTTTTTATGTCCTGAATATAAGGATCCTCCCTTATGTGTTTTTATGTCCCGGATATAAGGGCCCCCTTATGTGTTTTATGTCATGAATATATGGGTCCCACCTTATGTGTCTTTATGTCCCGGATATAAGGGTCCCCCCTTATGTGTTTTTATGTCCCGGATATAAGGGTCCCCCCTTGTGTGTTGTTATGTCCCGGATATAAGGGTCCCCCTTATGTGTTTTTATGTCCCGGATATAAGGGTCCCCCCTAACGTGTTTTTATGTCCCGGATATAAGGGCCCCCCCTTATGTGTTTTTATGTCCCGGATATAAGGGTCCCCCCTTATGTGTTTTTATGTCCAGGATATAAGGGTCCCCCCTTACGTGTTTTTATGTCCCGGATATAAGGGTCACCCCTTATGTGTTTTTATGTCCCGGATATAAGGGTCCCCACTCATGTGTTTTTATGTCCCGGATATAAGGGTCCTCCCTTATGTATTTTTATGTCCCGGATATAAGGGTCCCCCCTTATGTGTTTTTATGTCCTGGATATAAGGGTTTCCCCCTTATACGTTTTTATGTCCCGGATATAAGGGTCCCCCCTTATGTGTTTTTATGTCCCGGATATAAGGGTCCCCCCTTATGTGTTTTTATGTCCCAGATATAAGGGTCCCCCCTTATGTGTTTCATGTCCTGGATATAAGGGGCCCCCTTATGTATTTCATGTCCTGGATATAAGGGTCCCCCCTTATGTGTTTTTATGTCCCGGATATAAGGGTCCCCCCTTATGTGTTTTTATGTCCCGGATATAAGGGTCCCCCCTTATGTGTTTTTATGTCCCGGATATAAGGGTCCCCCCTTATGTGTTTTTATGTCCCGGATATAAGGGTCCCCCCTTATGTGTTTTTATGTCCTGGATATAAGGGTCCCCCCTTATGTGTTTTTATGTCCCGGATATAAGGGTGCCCCCTTACGTGTTTTTATGTCCCGGATATAAGGGTCCCCCCTTATGTGTTTTTATGTCCCGGATATAAGGGTCCCCCCTTATGTGTTTTTATGTCCCGGATATAAGGGTCCCCCTTATGTGTTTTTATGTCCCAGGTATAAGGGTCCCCCCTTATGTGTTTTTATGTCCCGGATATAAGGATACCCCCTTACGTGTTTTTAAGGCTCGGATATAAGGGTCCCCCCTTATGTGTTTTTATGTCCCGGATATAAGGGTCCCCCCTTATGTGTTTTTATGTCCCGGATATAAGGGTCCCCCCTTATGTGTTTTTATGTCCCGGATATAAGGGTCCCCCCTTATGTGTTTTTATGTCCCGGAAATAAGTGTCCCCCCTTATGTGTTTTTATGTCCCGGAAATAAGTGTCCCCCCTTACGTGTTTTTATGTCCCGGATATAAGGGTCCCCCCTTATGTGTTTTTATGTCCCGGATATAAGGGTCCCCCCTTACGTGTTTTTATGTCCCGGATATAAGGGTCCCCCGTTATGTGTTTTATGTCCCGGATATAAGGGTCCCCCCTTATGTGTTTTTATGTCCCGGATATAAGGGTCCTCCCTTATGTGTTTTTATGTCCCGGATATAAGGGTCCCCCCTTATGTGTTTTTATGTCCCGGATATAAGGGTCCCCCCTTACGTGTTTTTATGTCCCGGATATAAGGGTCCCCCCTTATGTGTTTTTATGTCCCGGATATAAGGGTCCCCCCTTACGTGTTTTTATGTCCCGGATATAAGGGTCCCCCCTTATGTGTTTTTATGTCCCGGATATAAGGATACCCCCTTACGTGTTTTTAAGGCCCGGATATAAGGGTCCCTTCTTATGTGTTTTTATGTCCCGGATATAAGGGTCCCCCCTTATGTGTTTTTGTGTCCCGGATATAATGGTCCCCCCTTATATGTTTTTATGTCCTGAATATAAGGATCCTCCCTTATGTGTTTTTATGTCCCGGATATAAGGGCCCCCTTATGTGTTTTATGTCATGAATATATGGGTCCCACCTTATGTGTCTTTATGTCCCGGATATAAGGGTCCCCCCTTATGTGTTTTTATGTCCCGGATATAAGGGTCCCCCCTTATGTGTTGTTATGTCCCGGATATAAGGGTCCCCCTTATGTGTTTTTATGTCCCGGATATAAGGGTCCCCCCTTATGTGTTTTTATGTCCAGGATATAAGGGTCCCCCCTTACGTGTTTTTATGTCCCGGATATAAGGGTCACCCCTTATGTGTTTTTATGTCCCGGATATAAGGGTCCCCACTTATGTGTTTTTATGTCCCGGATATAAGGGTCCTCCCTTATGTATTTTTATGTCCCGGATATAAGGGTCCCCCCTTATGTGTTTTTATGTCCCGGATATAAGGGTCCCCCCTTACGTGTTTTTATGTCCCGGATATAAGAGTCCCCCCTTACGTGTTTTTATGTCCCGGATATAAGGGTCCCCCCTTATGTGTTTTTATGTCCCGGATATAAGGGTCCCCCCTTACATGTTTTTATGTCCCGGATATAAGGGTCCCCCCTTATGTGTTTCATGTCCCGTATATAAGGGTCCCCCCTTATGTGTTTTTATGTCCTGGATATAAGGGTCCCCCCTTATGTGTTTTTATGTCCCGGATATTAGGGTCCCCCCTTATGTGTTTTTATGTCCTGGATATAAGGGTTTCCCCCTTATACGTTTTTATGTCCCGGATATAAGGGTCCCCCCTTATGTGTTTTTATGTCCCGGATATAAGGGTCCCCCCTTATGTGTTTTTATGTCCCAGATATAAGGGTCCCCCCTTATGTGTTTCATGTCCTGGATATAATGGGCCCCCTTATGTATTTCATGTCCTGGATATAAGGGTCCCCCCTTATGTGTTTTTATGTCCCGGATATAAGGGTCCCCCTTTATGTGTTTTTATGTCCCGGATATAAGGGTCCCCCCTTATGTGTTTTTATGTCCCGGATATAAGGGTCCCCCCTTATGTGTTTTTATGTCCCGGATATAAGGGTCCCCCCTTATGTGTTTTTATGTCCTGGATATAAGGGTCCCCCCTTATGTGTTTTTATGTCCCGGATATAAGGGTCCCCCCTTACGTGTTTTTATGTCCCGGATATAAGGGTCCCCCCTTATGTGTTTTTATGTCCCGGATATAAGGGTCCCCCCTTATGTGTTTTTATGTCCCGGAAATAAGTGTCCCCCCTTATGTGTTTTTATGTCCTGGATATAAGGGTCCCCCCTTATGTGTTTTTATGTCCTGGATATAAGGGTCCCCCCTTACGTGTTTTTATGTCCCGGATATAAGGGTCCCCCCTTATGTGTTTTTATGTCCCGGATATAAGGGTCCCCCCTTACGTGTTTTTATGTCCCGGATATAAGGGTCCCCCCTTATGTGTTTTTATGTCCCGGATATAAGGGTCCCCCCTTATGTGTTTTTATGTCCCGGATATAAGGGTCCCTCCTTATGTGTTTCATGTCCGGGATATAAGGGTCCCCCCTTATGTGTTTCATGTCCCGTATATAAGGGTCCCCCCTTATGTGTTTTTATGTCCTGGATATAAGGGTCCCCCTTACGTGTTTTTATGTCCCAGATATAAGGGTCCCCCCTTATGTGTTTTTATGTCCCGGATATAAGGGTCCCCCCTTATGTGTTTTTATGTCCCGGATATAAGGGTCCCCCCTTAAGTGTTTTTATGTCTGGATATAAGGGTCCCCCCTTATGTGTTTTTATGTCCTGGATATAAGGGTCCCCCCTTATGTGTTTTTATGTCCCGGATATAAGGGTCCCCCCTTACGTGTTTTTATGTCCCGGATATAAGGGTCCCCCCTTATGTGTTTTTATGTCCCGGATATAAGGGTCCCCCCTTATGTGTTTTTATGTCCCGGATATAAGGGTCCCCCCCTTACGTGTTTTTATGTCCCAGATATAAGGGTCCCCCCTTATGTGTTTTTATGTCCCGGATATAAGGGTCCCCCCTTATGTGTTTTTATGTCCCGGATATAAGGGTCCCCCCTTATGTGTTTTTGTGTCCCGGATATAAGGGTCCCCCCTTATAATTTTCATTTCCCGGATATAAGGGTCCCCCTTATGTGTTTCATGTCCCGGATATAAGGGTCCCCACTTATGTGTTTTTATGTCCTGGATATAAGGATTTCCCCCCTTATACGTTTTTATGTCCCGGATATAAGGATTTCCCCCCTTATGTGTTTTTATGTCCCGGATATAAGGGTCCCCCCTTATGTGTTTTTATGTCCCGGATATAAGGGTCCCCCCTTATGTGTTTTTATGTCCCGGATATAAGGGTCCCCCCTTATAATTTTCATTTCCCGGATATAAGGGTCCCCCTTATGTGTTTCATGTCCCGGATATAAGGGTCCCCACTTATGTGTTTTTATGTCCTGGATATAAGGATTTCCCCCCTTATACGTTTTTATGTCCCGGATATAAGGATTTCCCCCCTTATGTGTTTTTATGTCCCGGATATAAGGGTCCCCCCTTATGTGTTTTTATGTCCCGGATATAAGGGTCCCCCTTATGTGTTTTTAAGTCCCGGATATAAGGGTCCCCTCTTATGTGTTTTTATGTCCCGGATATAAGGGTCCCCCCTTATGTGTTTTTATGTCCCGGATATAAGGGTCCCCCCTTATGTGTTTTTATGTCCCGGATATAAGGGTCCCCCCTTATGTGTTTTTATGTCCCGGATATAAGGGTCCCCCCTTATGTGTTTTTATGTCCCGGATATAAGGGTCCCCCCTTATGTGTTTTTATGTCCTGGATATAAGGGTCCCCCCTTATGTGTTTTTATGTCCCGGATATAAGGGTCCCCCCTTACGTGTTTTTATGTCCCGGATATAAGGGTCCCCCCTTATGTGTTTTTATGTCCCGGATATAAGGGTCCCCCCTTACGTGTTTTTATGTCCCGGATATAAGGGTCCCCCCTTATGTGTTTTTATGTCCCGGATATAAGGGTCCCTCCTTATGTGTTTCATGTCCGGGATATAAGGGTCCCCCCTTATGTGTTTCATGTCCGGGATATAAGGGTCCCCCCTTATGTGTTTCATGTCCCGTATATAAGGGTCCCCCCTTATGTGTTTTTATGTCCTGGATATAAGGGTCCCCCTTACGTGTTTTTATGTCCCGGATATTAGGGTCCCCCCTTATGTGTTTTTATGTCCTGGATATAAGGGTTTCCCCCCTTATACGTTTTTATAACCCAGATATAAGGGTCCCCCCTTATGTGTTTTTATGTCCCGGATATAAGGGTCCCCCCTTACGTGTTTTTATGTCCCGGATATAAGGGTCCCCCCTTATGTGTTTTTATGTCCCGGATATAAGGGTCCCCCCTTATGTGTTTTTATGTCCTGGATATAAGGGTCCCCCCTTATGTGTTTTTAAGTCCTGGATATAAGGGTCCCCCCTTATGTGTTTTTATGTCCCGGATATAAGGGTCCCCCCTTACGTGTTTTTATGTCCCGGATATAAGGGTCCCCCCTTATGTGTTTTTATGTCCCGGATATAAGGGTCCCCCCTTACATGTTTTTATGTCCCGGATATAAGGGTCCCCCCTTATGTGTTTTTATGTCCCGGATATAAGGGTCCCCCCTTATGTGTTTTTATGTCCCGGATATAAGGGTCCCCCCTTACGTGTTTTTGTGTCCCGGATATAAGGGTCCCCCCTTATAATTTTCATTTCCCGGATATAAGGGTCCCCCTTATGTGTTTCATGTCCCGGATATAAGGGTCCCCACTTATGTGTTTTTATGTCCTGGATATAAGGATTTCCCCCCTTATACGTTTTTATGTCCCGGATATAAGGATTTCCCCCCTTATGTGTTTTTATGTCCCGGATATAAGGGTCCCCCCTTATGTGTTTTTATGTCCCGGATATAAGGGTCCCCCCTTATGTGTTTTTATGTCCCGGATATAAGGGTCCCCCCTTATAATTTTCATTTCCCGGATATAAGGGTCCCCCTTATGTGTTTCATGTCCCGGATATAAGGGTCCCCACTTATGTGTTTTTATGTCCTGGATATAAGGATTTCCCCCCTTATACGTTTTTATGTCCCGGATATAAGGATTTCCCCCCTTATGTGTTTTTATGTCCCGGATATAAGGGTCCCCCCTTATGTGTTTTTATGTCCCGGATATAAGGGTCCCCCTTATGTGTTTTTAAGTCCCGGATATAAGGGTCCCCTCTTATGTGTTTTTATGTCCCGGATATAAGGGTCCCCCCTTATGTGTTTTTATGTCCCGGATATAAGGGTCCCCCCTTATGTGTTTTTATGTCCCGGATATAAGGGTCCCCCCTTATGTGTTTTTATGTCCCGGATATAAGGGTCCCCCCTTATGTGTTTTTATGTCCCGGATATAAGGGTCCCCCCTTATGTGTTTTTATGTCCTGGATATAAGGGTCCCCCCTTATGTGTTTTTATGTCCCGGATATAAGGGTCCCCCCTTACGTGTTTTTATGTCCCGGATATAAGGGTCCCCCCTTATGTGTTTTTATGTCCCGGATATAAGGGTCCCCCCTTACGTGTTTTTATGTCCCGGATATAAGGGTCCCCCCTTATGTGTTTTTATGTCCCGGATATAAGGGTCCCTCCTTATGTGTTTCATGTCCGGGATATAAGGGTCCCCCCTTATGTGTTTCATGTCCGGGATATAAGGGTCCCCCCTTATGTGTTTCATGTCCCGTATATAAGGGTCCCCCCTTATGTGTTTTTATGTCCTGGATATAAGGGTCCCCCTTACGTGTTTTTATGTCCCGGATATTAGGGTCCCCCCTTATGTGTTTTTATGTCCTGGATATAAGGGTTTCCCCCCTTATACGTTTTTATAACCCAGATATAAGGGTCCCCCCTTATGTGTTTTTATGTCCCGGATATAAGGGTCCCCCCTTACGTGTTTTTATGTCCCGGATATAAGGGTCCCCCCTTATGTGTTTTTATGTCCCGGATATAAGGGTCCCCCCTTATGTGTTTTTATGTCCTGGATATAAGGGTCCCCCCTTATGTGTTTTTAAGTCCTGGATATAAGGGTCCCCCCTTATGTGTTTTTATGTCCCGGATATAAGGGTCCCCCCTTACGTGTTTTTATGTCCCGGATATAAGGGTCCCCCCTTATGTGTTTTTATGTCCCGGATATAAGGGTCCCCCCTTACATGTTTTTATGTCCCGGATATAAGGGTCCCCCCTTATGTGTTTTTATGTCCCGGATATAAGGGTCCCCCCTTATGTGTTTTTATGTCCCGGATATAAGGGTCCCCCCTTACGTGTTTTTATGTCCCGGATATAAGGGTCCCCCTTATGTGTTTTTATGTACCGGATATAAGGGTCCCCCCCTTATGTGTTTTTATGTCCCGGATATAAGGATACCCCCTTACGTGTTTTTAAGGCTCGGATATAAGGGTCCCCCCTTTTGTGTTTTTATGTCCCGGATATAAGGGTCCCCCCTTATGTGTTTTTATGTCCCGGATATAAGGGTCCCCCCTTATGTGTTTTTATGTCCCGGATATAAGGGTCCCCCCTTATGTGTTTTTATGTCCCGGAAATAAGTGTCCCCCCTTATGTGTTTTTATGTCCTGGATATAAGGGTCCCCCCTTATGTGTTTTTATGTCCCGGATATAAGGGTCCCCCCTTACGTGTTTTTATGTCCCGGATATAAGGGTCCCCCCTTATGTGTTTTTATGTCCCGGATATAAGGGTCCCCCCTTACGTGTTTTTATGTCCCGGATATAAGGGTCCCCCCTTATGTGTTTTTATGTCCCGGATATAAGGGTCCCCCCTTATGTGTTTTTATGTCCCGGATATAAGGGTCCCTCCTTATGTGTTTCATGTCCGGGATATAAGGGTCCCCCCTTATGTGTTTCATGTCCCGTATATAAGGGTCCCCCCTTATGTGTTTTTATGTCCTGGATATAAGGGTCCCCCTTACGTGTTTTTATGTCCCAGATATAAGGGTCCCCCCTTATGTGTTTTTATGTCCCAGATATAAGGGTCCCCCCTTATGTGTTTTTATGTCCCGGATATAAGGGTCCCACCTTATGTGTTTTTATGTCTGGATATAAGGGTCCCCCCTTATGTGTTTTTATGTCCTGGATATAAGGGTCCCCCCTTATGTGTTTTTATGTCCCGGATATAAGGGTCCCCCCTTACGTGTTTTTATGTCCCGGATATAAGGGTCCCCCCTTATGTGTTTTTATGTCCCGGATATAAGGGTCCCCCCTTACGTGTTTTTATGTCCCGGATATAAGGGTCCCCCCTTATGTGTTTTTATGTCCCGGATATAAGGATCCCCCCTTATGTGTTTTTATGTCCCGGATATTAGGGTCCCTCCTTATGTGTTTCATGTCCGGGATATAAGGGTCCCCCCTTATGTGTTTCATGTCCCGTATATAAGGGTCCCCCTTATGTATTTTTTTGCCCCGGATATAAGGGTCCCCCCTTATGTGTTTTTATGTCCCGGATATAAGGGTCCCCCCTTATGTGTTTTTATGTCCCGGATATAAGGGTCCCCCCCTTACGTGTTTTTATGTCCCAGATATAAGGGTCCCCCCTTATGTGTTTTTATGTCCCGGATATAAGGGTCCCCCCTTATGTGTTTTTATGTCCCGGATATAAGGGTCCCCCCTTATGTGTTTTTATGTCCCGGATATAAGGGTCCCCCCTTATAATTTTCATTTCCCGGATATAAGGGTCCCCCTTATGTGTTTCATGTCCCGGATATAAGGGTCCCCACTTATGTGTTTTTATGTCCCGGATATAAGGGTGCCCCCTTACGTGTTTTTATGTCCCGGATATAAGGGTCCCCCCTTATGTGTTTTTATGTCCCGGATATAAGGGTCCCCCCTTATGTGTTTTTATGTCCGGATATAAGGGTCCCCCTTATGTGTTTTTATGTCCCGGATATAAGGGTCCCCCCTTATGTGTTTTTATGTCCTGTATATAAGGATACCCCCTTACGTGTTTTTAAGGCCCGGATATAAGGGTCCCCCCTTATGTGTTTTTATGTCCCGGATATAAGGGTCCCCCCTTATGTGTTTTTGTGTCCCGGATATAATGGTCCCCCCTTATATGTTTTTATGTCCTGAATACAAGGATCCTCCCTTATGTGTTTTTATATCCCGGATATAAGGGTCCCCCCTTATGTGTTTTTATGTCCCGGATATAAGGGTCCCCCTTACGTCTTTTTATGTCCCGGATATAAGGGTCCCCCGTTACGTGTTTTTATGTCCCGGATATAAGGGTCCCCCCTTATGTGTTTTTATGTCCCGGATATAAGGGTCCCGCTTACTTATTTTTATGTCCCGGATATAAGGGTCCCCCCTTACTTATTTTTATGTCCCGGATATAAGGGTCCCCCCTTATGTGTTTTTATGTCCCGGATATAAGGGTCCCCCCTTATGTGTTGTTATGTCCCGGATATAAGGGTCCCCCTTATGTGTTTTTATGTCCCGGATATAAGGGTCCCCCCTAACGTGTTTTTTTGTCCCGGATATAAGGGTCCCCCCCTTATGTGTTTTTATTTCCCGGATATAAGGGTCCCCCCTAACGTGTTTTTTTGTCCCGGATATAAGGGTCCCCCCCTTATGTGTTTTTATGTCCCGGATATAAGGGTCCCCCCTTATGTGTTTTTATGTCCCGGATATAAGGGTCCCCCCTTATGTGTTTCATGTCCGGGATATAAGGGTCCCCCCTTATGTGTTTCATGTCCCGTATATAAGGGTCCCCCCTTATGTGTTTTTATGTCCTGGATATAAGGGTCCCCCCTTATGTGTTTTTATGTCCCGGATATTAGGGTCCCCCCTTATGTGTTTTTATGTCCTGGATATAAGGGTTTCCCCCTTATACGTTTTTATGTCCCGGATATAAGGGTCCCCCCTTATGTGTTTTTATGTCCCGGATATAAGGGTCCCCCCTTATGTGTTTTTATGTCCCAGATATAAGGGTCCCCCCTTATGTGTTTCATGTCCTGGATATAAGGGGCCCCCTTATGTATTTCATGTCCTGGATATAAGGGTCCCCCCTTATGTGTTTTTATGTCCCGGATATAAGGGTCCCCCCTTATGTGTTTTTATGTCCCGGATATAAGGGTCCCCCCTTATGTGTTTTTATGTCCCGGATATAAGGGTCCCCCCTTATGTGTTTTTATGTCCCGGATATAAGGGTCCCCCCTTATGTGTTTTTATGTCCTGGATATAAGGGTCCCCCCTTATGTGTTTTTATGTCCCGGATATAAGGGTGCCCCCTTACGTGTTTTTATGTCCCGGATATAAGGGTCCCCCCTTATGTGTTTTTATGTCCCGGATATAAGGGTCCCCCCTTATGTGTTTTTATGTCCCGGATATAAGGGTCCCCCTTATGTGTTTTTATGTCCCGGATATAAGGGTCCCCCCTTATGTGTTTTTATGTCCCGGATATAAGGGTCCCCCTTTATGTGTTTTTATGTCCCGGATATAAGGGTCCCCCCTTATGTGTTTTTATGTCCCGGATATAAGGGTCCCCCCTTATGTGTTTTTATGTCCCGGAAATAAGTGTCCCCCCTTATGTGTTTTTATGTCCCGGAAATAAGTGTCCCCCCTTACGTGTTTTTATGTCCCGGATATAAGGGTCCCCCCTTATGTGTTTTTATGTCCCGGATATAAGGGTCCCCCCTTACGTGTTTTTATGTCCCGGATATAAGGGTCCCCCGTTATGTGTTTTATGTCCCGGATATAAGGGTCCCCCCTTATGTGTTTTTATGTCCCGGATATAAGGGTCCTCCCTTATGTGTTTTTATGTCCCGGATATAAGGGTCCCCCCTTACGTGTTTTTATGTCCCGGATATAAGGGTCCCCCCTTATGTGTTTTTATGTCCCGGATATAAGGGTCCCCCGTTACGTGTTTTTATGTCCCGGATATAAGGGTCCCCCCTTATGTGTTTTTATGTCCCGGATATAAGGGTCCCCCCTTATGTGTTTTTATGTCCCGGATATAAGGATACCCCCTTACGTGTTTTTAAGGCCCGGATATAAGGGTCCCCTCTTATGTGTTTTTATGTCCCGGATATAAGGGTCCCCCCTTATGTGTTTTTGTGTCCCGGATATAATGGTCCCCCCTTATATGTTTTTATGTCCTGAATATAAGGATCCTCCCTTATGTGTTTTTATGTCCCGGATATAAGGGCCCCCTTATGTGTTTTATGTCATGAATATATGGGTCCCACCTTATGTGTCTTTATGTCCCGGATATAAGGGTCCCCCCTTATGTGTTTTTATGTCCCGGATATAAGGGTCCCCCCTTATGTGTTGTTATGTCCCGGATATAAGGGTCCCCCTTATGTGTTTTTATGTCCCGGATATAAGGGTCCCCCCTAACGTGTTTTTATGTCCCGGATATAAGGGCCCCCCTTTATGTGTTTTTATGTCCCGGATATAAGGGTCCCCCCTTATGTGTTTTTATGTCCAGGATATAAGGGTCCCCCCTTACGTGTTTTTATGTCCCGGATATAAGGGTCACCCCTTATGTGTTTTTATGTCCCGGATATAAGGGTCCCCACTCATGTGTTTTTATGTCCCGGATATAAGGGTCCTCCCTTATGTATTTTTATGTCCCGGATATAAGGGTCCCCCCTTATGTGTTTTTATGTCCCGGATATAAGGGTCCCCCCTTACGTGTCTTTATGTCCCGGATATAAGGGTCCCCCCTTACGTGTTTTTATGTCCCGGATAAAAGGGGCCCCCCTTATGTGTTTTTATGTCCCGGATATAAGGGTCCCCCCTTATGTGTTTCATGTCCGGGATATAAGGGTCCCCCCTTATGTGTTTCATGTCCCGTATATAAGGGTCCCCCCTTATGTGTTTTTATGTCCTGGATATAAGGGTCCCCCCTTATGTGTTTTTATGTCCCGGATATTAGGGTCCCCCCTTATGTGTTTTTATGTCCTGGATATAAGGGTTTCCCCCTTATACGTTTTTATGTCCCGGATATAAGGGTCCCCCCTTATGTGTTTTTATGTCCCGGATATAAGGGTCCCCCCTTATGTGTTTTTATGTCCCAGATATAAGGGTCCCCCCTTATGTGTTTCATGTCCTGGATATAAGGGGCCCCCTTATGTATTTCATGTCCTGGATATAAGGGTCCCCCCTTATGTGTTTTTATGTCCCGGATATAAGGGTCCCCCCTTATGTGTTTTTATGTCCCGGATATAAGGGTCCCCCCTTATGTGTTTTTATGTCCCGGATATAAGGGTCCCCCCTTATGTGTTTTTATGTCCCGGATATAAGGGTCCCCCCTTATGTGTTTTTATGTCCCGGATATAAGGGTCCCCCCTTATGTGTTTTTATGTCCTGGATATAAGGGTCCCCCCTTATGTGTTTTTATGTCCCGGATATAAGAATGCCCCCTTACGTGTTTTTATGTCCCGGATATAAGGGTCCCCCCTTATGTGTTTTTATGTCCCGGATATAAGGGTCCCCCCTTACGTGTTTTTATGTCCCGGATATAAGGGTCCCCCCTTATGTGTTTTTATGTCCCGGATATAAGGGTCCCCCCTTACATGTTTTTATGTCCCGGATATAAGGGTCCCCCCTTATGTGTTTTTATGTCCCGGATATAAGGGTCCCCCCTTATGTGTTTTTATGTCCCGGATATAAGGGTCCCCCCTTACGTGTTTTTATGTCCCGGATATAAGGGTCCCCCTTATGTATTTCATGTCCTGGATATAAGGGTCCCCCCTTATGTGTTTTTATGTCCCGGATATAAGGGTCCCCCCTTATGTGTTTTTATGTCCCGGATATAAGGGTCCCCCCTTATGTGTTTTTATGTCCCGGATATAAGGGTCCCCCCTTATGTGTTTTTATGTCCCGGATATAAGGGTCCCCCCTTATGTGTTTTTATGTCCCGGATATAAGGGTCCCCCCTTATGTGTTTTTATGTCCTGGATATAAGGGTCCCCCCTTATGTGTTTTTATGTCCCGGATATAAGGGTCCCCCCTTACGTGTTTTTATGTCCCGGATATAAGGGTCCCCCCTTATGTGTTTTTATGTCCCGGATATAAGGGTCCCCCCTTACGTGTTTTTATGTCCCGGATATAAGGGTCCCCCTTATGTATTTCATGTCCTGGATATAAGGGTCCCCCCTTATGTGTTTTTATGTCCCGGATATAAGGGTCCCCCCTTATGTGTTTTTATGTCCCGGATATAAGGGTCCCCCCTTATGTGTTTTTATGTCCCGGATATAAGGGTCCCCCCTTATGTGTTTTTATGTCCCGGATATAAGGGTCCCCCCTTATGTGTTTTTATGTCCCGGATATAAGGGTCCCCCCTTATGTGTTTTTATGTCCTGGATATAAGGGTCCCCCCTTATGTGTTTTTATGTCCCGGATATAAGGGTCCCCCCTTACGTGTTTTATGTCCCGGATATAAGGGTCCCCCCTTATGTGTTTTTATGTCCCGGATATAAGGGTCCCCCCTTACGTGTTTTTATGTCCCGGATATAAGGGTCCCCCCTTATGTGTTTTTATGTCCCGGATATAAGGGTCCCCCCTTATGTGTTTTTATGTCCCGGATATAAGGGTCCCTCCTTATGTGTTTCATGTCCGGGATATAAGGGTCCCCCCTTATGTGTTTCATGTCCGGGATATAAGGGTCCCCCCTTATGTGTTTCATGTCCCGTATATAAGGGTCCCCCCTTATGTGTTTTTATGTCCTGGATATAAGGGTCCCCCTTACGTGTTTTTATGTCCCGGATATTAGGGTCCCCCCTTATGTGTTTTTATGTCCTGGATATAAGGGTTTCCCCCCTTATACGTTTTTATAACCCGGATATAAGGGTCCCCCCTTATGTGTTTTTATGTCCCGGATATAAGGGTCCCCCCTTACGTGTTTTTATGTCCCGGATATAAGGGTCCCCCCTTATGTGTTTTTATGTCCCGGATATAAGGGTCCCCCCTAATGTGTTTTTATGTCCTGGATATAAGGGTCCCCCCTTATGTGTTTTTAAGTCCTGGATATAAGGGTCCCCCCTTATGTGTTTTTATGTCCCGGATATAAGGGTCCCCCCTTACGTGTTTTTATGTCCCAGATATAAGGGTCCCCCCTTATGTGTTTTTATGTCCCGGATATAAGGGTCCCCCCTTACATGTTTTTATGTCCCGGATATAAGGGTCCCCCCTTATGTGTTTTTATGTCCCGGATATAAGGGTCCCCCCTTATGTGTTTTTATGTCCCGGATATAAGGGTCCCCCCTTACGTGTTTTTATGTCCCGGATATAAGGGTCCCCCTTATGTGTTTTTATGTCCCGGATATAAGGATACCCCCTTACGTGTTTTTAAGGCTCGGATATAAGGGTCCCCCCTTTTGTGTTTTTATGTCCCGGATATAAGGATCCCCCCTTATGTGTTTTTATGTCCCGGATATAAGGGTCCCCCCTTATGTGTTTTTATGTCCCAGATATAAGGGTCCCCCCTTATGTGTTTTTATGTCCCGGAAATAAGTGTCCCCCCTTATGTGTTTTTATGTCCCGGAAATAAGTGTCCCCCCTTACGTGTTTTTATGTCCCGGATATAAGGGTCCCCCCTTATGTGTTTTTATGTCCCGGATATAAGGGTCCCCCCTTACGTGTTTTTATGTCCCGGATATAAGGGTCCCCCGTTACGTGTTTTTATGTCCCGGATATAAGGGTCCCCCCTTATGTGTTTTTATGTCCCGGATATAAGGGTCCCCCCTTATGTGTTTTTATGTCCCGGATATAAGGGTCCTCCCTTATGTGTTTTAATGTCCTGGATATAAGGGTCCCCCTTATGTGTTTTTATGTCCCGGATATAAGGGTCCCCCCTTACGTGTTTTTATGTCCCGGATATAAGGGTCCCCCCTTATATGTTTTTATGTCCCGGATATAAGGGTCCCCCCTTACGTGTTTTTATGTCCCGGATATAAGGGTCCCCCCTTATGTGTTTTTATGTCCCGGATATAAGGGTCCCCCCTTATGTGTTTTTATGTCCCGGATATAAGGATACCCCCTTACGTGTTTTTAAGGCCCGGATATAAGGGTCCCCCCTTATGTGTTTTTATGTCCCGGATATAAGGGTCCCCCCTTATGTGTTTTTGTGTCCCGGATATAATGGTCCCCCCTTATATGTTTTTATGTCCTGAATACAAGGATCCTCCCTTATGTGTTTTTATATCCCGGATATAAGGGTCCCCCCTTATGTGTTTTTATGTCCCGGATATAAGGGTCCCCCTTACGTCTTTTTATGTCCCGGATATAAGGGTCCCCCGTTACGTGTTTTTATGTCCCGGATATAAGGGTCCCCCCTTATGTGTTTTTATGTCCCGGATATAAGGGTCCCGCTTACTTATTTTTATGTCCCGGATATAAGAGTCCCCCCTTACTTATTTTTATGTCCCGGATATAAGGGTCCCCCCTTATGTGTTTTTATGTCCCGGATATAAGGGTCCCCCCTTATGTGTTGTTATGTCCCGGATATAAGGGTCCCCCTTATGTGTTTTTATGTCCCGGATATAAGGGTCCCCCCTAACGTGTTTTTTTGTCCCGGATATAAGGGTCCCCCCCTTATGTGTTTTTATTTCCCGGATATAAGGGTCCCCCCTAACGTGTTTTTTTGTCCCGGATATAAGGGTCCCCCCCTTATGTGTTTTTATTTCCCGGATATAAGGGTCCCCCCTTACGTGTTTTTATGTCCCGGATATAAGGGTCCCCCGTTACATGTTTTTATGTCCCGGATATAAGGGTCCCTCCTTATGTGTTTTTATGTCCCGGATATAAGGGTCCCCCCTTACGTATTTTTATGTCCCGGATATAAGGGTCCCCCCTTATGTGTTTTTATGTCCCGGATATAAGGGTACCCCCTTATGTGTTTTTATGTCCCGGATATAAGGGTCCTCCCTTATGTGTTTTTATGTCCTGGATATAAGGGTCCCCCCTTATGTGTTTTTATGTCCCGGATATAAGGGTCCCCCCCTTATGTGTTTTTATGTCCCGGATATAAGGGTCCCCCCTTATGTGTTTTTATGTCCCGGATATAAGGGTCCCCCCTTATGTGTTTTTATGTCCCAGATATAAGGGTCCCCCTTATGTGTTTTTATGTCCCGGATATAAGGGTCCCCCCTTATGTGTTTTTATGTCCCGGATATAAGGGTCCCCCCTTATGTGTTTTTATGTCCCGGATATAAGGATCCCCCCTTATGTGTTTTTATGTCTGGATATAAGGGTCCCCCCTTATGTGTTTTTATGTCCGGGATATAAGGGTCCCCTCTTATGTGTTTTTATGTCCCGGATATAAGGGTCCCCCTTACGTGATTTATGTCCCGGATATAAGGGTCCCCCGTTACGTGTTTTTATGTCCCGGATATAAGGGTCCCCCCTTATGTGTTTTTATGTCCCGGATATAAGGGTCCCGCTTACTTATTTTTATGTCCCAGATATAAGGGTCCCCCCTTACTTATTTTTATGTCCCGGATATAAGGGTCCCCCCTTATGTGTTTTTATGTCCCGGATATAAGGGTCCCCCCTTATGTGTTGTTATGTCCCGGATATAAGGGTCCCCCTTATGTGTTTTTATGTCCCGGATATAAGGGTCCCCCCTAACGTGTTTTTTTGTCCCGGATATAAGGGTCCCCCCTTATGTGTTTTTATGTCCCGGATATAAGGGTCCCCCCTTATGTGTTTTTATGTCCCGGATATAAGGGTCCCCCCTTATGTGTTTTTATGTCCCGGATATAAGGGTCCCCCCTTATGTGTTTTTATGTCCCGGATATAAGGGTCCCCCCTTATGTGTTTTTATGTCCCGGATATAAGGGTCCCCCTTATGTGTTTTTATGTCCCAGATATAAGGGTCCCCCTTATGTGTTTTTATGTCCCGGATATAAGGGTCCCCCCTTATGTGTTTTTATGTCCCAGATATAAGGGTCCCCCCTTATGTGTTTTTATGTCCCGGATATAAGGGTCCCCCCTTATGTGTTTTTATGTCCCGGATATAAGGGTCCCCCCTTATGTGTTTTTATGTCTGGATATAAGGGTCCCCCCTTATGTGTTTTTATGTCCCGGATATAAGGGTCCCCCCTTATGTGTTTTTATGTCCCGGATATAAGGGTCCCCCTTACGTGTTTTTATGTCCCGGATATAAGGGTCCCCCGTTACGTGTTTTTATGTCCCGGATATAAGGGTCCCCCCTTACTTATTTTTATGTCCCGGATATAAGGGTCCCCCCTTACTTATTTTTATGTCTCGGATATAAGGGTCCCCCCTTATGTGTTGTTATGTCCCGGATATAAGGGTCCCCCTTATGGGTTTTTATGTCCCGGATATAAGGGTCCCCCCAACGTGTTTATTGTCCCGGATATAAGGGTCCCCCCTTATGTGTTTTTATGTCCGGATATAAGGGTCCCCCCTTATGTGTTTTTTTGTCCCGGATATAAGGGTCCCCCCTTATGTGTTTTTATGTCCCGGATATAAGGGTCCCCCCTTATGTGTTTTTATGTCCCAGATATAAGGGTCCCCCTTATGTGTTTTTATGTCCCGGATATAAGGGTTTCCCCCCTTATACGTTTTTATGTCCCGGATATAAGGGTCCCCCCTTATGTGTTTTTATGTCCCGGATATAAGGGTCCCCCCCTTATGTGTTTTTATGTCCCGGATATAAGGGTCCCCCCTTATGTGTTTTTATGTCCCAGATATAAGGGTCTACCTTATGTGTTTTTATGTCCCGGATATAAGGGTCCCCCCTTATGTGTTTTTATGTCCCGGATATAAGGGTCCCCCCTTATGTGTTTTTATGTCTGGATATAAGGGTCCCCCCTTATGTGTTTTTATGTCCGGGATATAAGGGTCCCCCCTTATGTGTTTTTATGTCCCGGATATAAGGGTCCCCCTTACGTGTTTTTATGTCCCGGATATAAGGGTCCCCCCTTATGTGTTTTTATGTCCCGGATATAAGGGTCCCCCCTTATGTGTTTTTATGTCCCGGATATAAGGGTCCCCCCTTACGTGTTTTTATGTCCCGGATATAAGGGTCCCCCGTTACATGTTTTTATGTCCCGGATATAAGGGTCCCTCCTTATGTGTTTTTATGTCCCGGATATAAGGGTCCCCCTTACGTATTTTTATGTCCCGGATATAAGGGTCCCCCCTTATGTGTTTTTATGTCCCGGATATAAGGGTACCCCCTAACGTGTTTTTATGTCCCGGATATAAGGGTCCCCCCTATGTGTTTTTATGTCCTGGATATAAGGGTCCCCCCTTATGTGTTTTTATGTCCCGGATATAAGGGTTTCCCCCCTTATACGTTTTTATGTCCCGGATATAAGGGTCCCCCCTTATGTGTTTTTTTGTCCCGGATATAAGGGTCCCCCCCTTATGTGTTTTTATGTCCCGGATATAAGGGTCCCCCCCTTATGTGTTTTTATGTCCCAGATATAAGGGTCCCCCTTATGTGTTTTTATGTCCCGGATATAAGGGTCCCCCCTTATGTGTGTTTATGTCCCGGATATAAGGGTCCCCGCTTATGTGTTTTTATGTCCCGGATATAAGGGTCCCCCCTTATGTGTTTTTATGTCTGGATATAAGGGTCCCCCCTTATGTGTTTTTATGTCCGGGATATAAGGGTCCCCCCTTATGTGTTTTTATGTCCCGGATATAAGGGTCCCCCTTACGTGTTTTTATGTCCCGGATATAAGGGTCCCCCGTTACGTGTTTTTATGTCCCGGATATAAGGGTCCCCCCTTATGTGTTTTTATGTCCCGGATATAAGGGTCCCGCTTACTTATTTTTATGTCCCAGATATAAGGGTCCCCCCTTACTTATTTTTGTGTCCTGGATATAAGGGTCCCCCCTTATGTGTTTTTATGTCCCGGATATAAGGGTCCCCCCTTATGTGTTTTTATGTCCCGGATATAAGGGTCCCCCCTTATGTGTTGTTATGTCCCGGATATAAGGGTCCCCCTTATGTGTTTTTATGTCCCGGATATAAGGGTCCCCCCTAACGTTTTTTTTTGTCCCGGATATAAGGGTCCCCCCTTATGTGTTTTTATGTCCCGGATATAAGGGTCCCCCCTTATGTGTTTTTATGTCCCGGATATAAGGGTCCCCCCTTATGTGTTTTTATGTCCCGGATATAAGGGTCCCCCCTTATGTGTTTTTATGTCCCGGATATAAGGGTCCCCCCTTATGTGTTTTTATGTCCCGGATATAAGGGTCCCCCCTTATGTGTTTTTATGTCCCGGATATAAGGGTCCCTCCTTATGTGTTTTTATGTCCCGGATATAAGGGTCCCCCCTTATGTGTTTTTATGTCCCGGATATAAGGGTCCCCCCTTATGTGTTTTTATGTCTGGATATAAGGGTCCCCCCTTATGTGTTTTTATGTCCCGGATATAAGGGTCCCCCCTTATGTGTTTTTATGTCCCGGATATAAGGGTCCCCCTTACGTGTTTTTATGTCCCGGATATAAGGGTCCCCCGTTACATGTTTTTATGTCCCGGATATAAGGGTCCCCCCTTACTTATTTTTATGTCCCGGATATAAGGGTCCCCCCTTACTTATTTTTATGTCCCGGATATAAGGGTCCCCCCTTATGTGTTTTTATGTCCCGGATATAAGGGTCCCCCCTTATGTGTTGTTATGTCCCGGATATAAGGGTCCCCCTTATGGGTTTTTATGTCCCGGATATAAGGGTCCCCCCTAACGTGTTTTTTGTCCCGGATATAAGGGTCCCCCCTTATGTGTTTTTATGTCCGGATATAAGGGTCCCCCCTTATGTGTTTTTTTGTCCCGGATATAAGGGTCCCCCCTTATGTGTTTTTATGTCCCGGATATAAGGGTCCCCCCTTATGTGTTTTTATGTCCCAGATATAAGGGTCCCCCTTATGTGTTTTTATGTCCGGGATATAAGGGTCCCCCCTTATGTGTTTTTATGTCTGGATATAAGGGTCCCCCCTTATGTGTTTTTATGTCCGGGATATAAGGGTCCCCCCTTATGTGTTTTTATGTCCCGGATATAAGGGTCCCCCTTACGTGTTTTTATGTCCCGGATATAAGGGTCCCCCGTTACGTGTTTTTATGTCCCGGATATAAGGGTCCCCCCTTATGTGTTTTTATGTCCCGGATATAAGGGTCCCGCTTACTTATTTTTATGTCCCGGATATAAGGGTCCCCCCTTACTTATTTTTATGTCCCGGATATAAGGGTCCCCCCTTATGTGTTTTTATGTCCCGGATATAAGGGTCCCCCCTTATGTGTTGTTATGTCCCGGATATAAGGGTCCCCCTTATGTGTTTTTATGTCCCGGATATAAGGGTCCCCCCTAACGTGTTTTTTTGTCCCGGATATAAGGGTCCCCCCTTATGTGTTTTTATGTCCCGGATATAAGGGTCCCCCCTTATGTGTTTTTATGTCCCGGATATAAGGGTCCCCCCTTATGTGTTTTTATGTCCCAGATATAAGGGTCCCCCCTTATGTGTTTTTATGTCCCAGATATAAGGGTCCCCCTTATGTGTTTTTATGTCCCGGATATAAGGGTCCCCCCTTATGTGTTTTTATGTCCCGGATATAAGGGTCCCCCCTTATGTGTTTTTATGTCCCGGATATAAGGGTCCCCCCTTATGTGTTTTTATGTCCCGGATATAAGGGTCCCCCCTTATGTGTTTTTATGTCTGGATATAAGGGTCCCCCCTTATGTGTTTTTATGTCCCGGATATAAGGGTCCCCCCTTATGTGTTTTTATGTCCCGGATATAAGGGTCCCCCTTACGTGTTTTTATGTCCCGGATATAAGGGTCCCCCGTTACATGTTTTTATGTCCCGGATATAAGGGTCCCCCCTTACTTATTTTTATGTCCCGGATATAAGGGTCCCCCCTTACTTATTTTTATGTCCCGGATATAAGGGTCCCCCCTTATGTGTTTTTATGTCCCGGATATAAGGGTCCCCCCTTATGTGTTTTTATGTCCCGGATATACGGGTGTTTCATGTCCCGTATATAAGGGTCCCCCCTTATGTGTTTTTATGTCCTGGATATAAGGGTCCCCCTTACGTGTTTTTATGTCCCGGATATTAGGGTCCCCCCTTATGTGTTTTTATGTCCTGGATATAAGGGTTTCCCCCCTTATACGTTTTTATGTCCCGGATATAAGGGTCCCCCCTTATGTGTTTTTATGTCCCTGATATAAGGGTCCCCCCTTATGTGTTTTTATGTCCCAGATATAAGGGTCCCCCCTTATGTGTTTCATGTCCTGGATATAAGGGTCCCCCTTATGTATTTCATGTCCTGGATATAAGGGTCCCCCCTTATGTGTTTTTATGTCCCGGATATAAGGGTCCCCCCTTATGTGTTTTTATGTCGCGGATATAAGGGTCCCCCCTTATGTGTTTTTATGTCCCGGATATAAGGGTCCCCCCTTATGTGTTTTTATGTCTGGATATAAGGGTCCCCCCTTATGTGTTTTTATGTCCTGGATATAAGGGTCCCCCCCTATGTGTTTTTATGTCCCGGATATAAGGGTCCCCCCTTACGTGTTTTTATGTCCCGGATATAAGGGTCCCCCCTTATGTGTTTTTATGTCCCGGATATAAGGGTCCCCCCTTACGTGTTTTTATGTCCCGGATATAAGGGTCCCCCCTTATGTGTTTTTATGTCCCGGATATAAGGGTCCCCCCTTATGTGTTTTTATGTCCCGGATATAAGGGTGCCTCCTTATGTGTTTCATGTCCGGGATATAAGGGTCCCCCCTTATGTGTTTCATGTCCCGTATATAAGGGTCCCCCCTTATGTGTTTTTATGTCCTGGATATAAGGGTCCCCCTTACGTGTTTTTATGTCCCGGATATAAGGGTCCCCCCTTATGTGTTTTTATGTCCTGGATATAAGGGTTTCCCCCCTTATACATTTTTATAACCCGGATATAAGGGTCCCCCCTTATGTGTTTTTATGTCCCGGATATAAGGGTCCCCCCTTACGTGTTTTTATGTCCCGGATATAAGGGTCCCCCCTTATGTGTTTTTATGTCCCGGATATAAGGGTCCCCCCTTACGTGTTTTTATGTCCCGGATATAAGGGTCCCCCCTTATGTGTTTTTATGTCCCGGATATAAGGGTCCCCCCTTACATGTTTTTATGTCCCGGATATAAGGGTCCCCACTTATGTGTTTTTATGTCCCGGATATAAGGGTCCCCCCTTACGTGTTTTTATGTCCCGGATATAAGGGTCCCCCTTATGTGTTTTTATGTCCCGGATATAAGGGTCCCCCCTTATGTGTTTTTATGTCCCGGATATAAGGATACCCCCTTACATGTTTTTAAGGCTCGGATATAAGGGTCCCCCCTTATGTGTTTTTATGTCCCAGATACAAGGGTCCCCCCTTATGTGTTTTTATGTCCCGGATATAAGGGTCCCCCCTTATGTGTTTTTATGTCCCGGATATAAGGGTCCCCCCTTATGTGTTTTTATGTCCCGGAAATAAGTGTCCCCCCTTATGTGTTTTTATGTCCCGGAAATAAGTGTCCCCCCTTACGTGTTTTTATGTCCCGGATATAAGGGTCCCCCCTTATGTGTTTTTATGTCCCGGATATAAGGGTCCCCCCTTATGTGTTTTTATGTCCCGGATATAAGGGTCCCCCCTTATGTGTTTTTATGTCTCGGATATAAGGGTCCCCCCTTATGTGTTTTTATGTCCTGGATATAAGGGTCCCCCCTTATGTGTTTTTATGTCCTGGATATAAGGGTCCCCCCTTATGTGTTTTTATGTCCCGGATATAAGGGTCCCCCCTTACGTGTTTTTATGTCCCGGATATAAGGGTCCCCCCTTACGTGTTTTTATGTCCCGGATATAAGGGTCCCCCCTTACATGTTTTTATGTCCCGGATATAAGGGTCCCCGCTTATGTGTTTTTATGTCCCGGATATAAGGGTCCCCCCTTACGTGTTTTTATGTCCCGGATATAAGGGTCCCCCTTATGTGTTTTTATGTCCCGGATATAAGGGTCCCCCCTTATGTGTTTTTATGTCCCGGATATAAGGATACCCCCTTACGTGTTTTTAAGGCTCGGATATAAGGGTCCCCCCTTATGTGTTTTTATGTCCCGGATACAAGGGTCCCCCCTTATGTGTTTTTATGTCCCGGATATAAGGGTCCCCCCTTATGTGTTTTTATGTCCCGGATATAAGGGTCCCCCCTTATGTGTTTTTATGTCCCGGAAATAAGTGTCCCCCCTTATGTGTTTTTATGTCCCGGAAATAATTGTCCCCCCTTACGTGTTTTTATGTCCCGGATATAAGGGTCCCCCTTATGTGTTTTTATGTCCCCGATATAAGGGTCCCCCCTTACGTGTTTTTATGTCCCGGATATAAGGGTCCCCCGTTACGTGTTTTTATGTCCCGGATATAAGGGTCCCCCCTTAAGTGTTTTTATGTCCCGTAAACAAGGGTCCCCCCTTATGTGTTTTTATGTCCCGGATATAAGGGTCCTCCCTTATGTGTTTTTATGTCCTGGATATAAGGGTCCCCCCTTATGTGTTTTTATGTCCCGGATATAAGGGTCCCCCCTTACGTGTTTTTATGTCCCGGATATAAGGGTCCCCCCCTTATGTGTTTTTATGTCCCGGATATAAGGGTCCCCCCTTACGTGTTTTTATGTCCCGGATATAAGGGTCCCCCCTTATGTGTTTTTATGTCCCGGATATAAGGGTCCCCCCTTATGTGTTTTTATGTCCCGGATATAAGGATACCCCCTTACGTGTTTTTAAGGCCCGGATATAAGGGTCCCCCCTTATGTGTTTTTATGTCCCGGATATAAGGGTCCCCCCCTTATGTGTTTTTGTGTCCCGGATATAATGGTCCCCCCTTATATGTTTTTATGTCCTGAATATAAGGATCCTCCCTTATGTATTTTTATATCCCGGATATAAGGGTCCCCCCTTATGTGTTTTTATGTCCCGGATATAAGGGCCCCCTTATGTGTTTTATGTCATGAATATATGGGTCCCACCTTATGTGTCTTTATGTCCCGGATATAAGGGTCCCCCCTTATGTGTTTTTATGTCCCGGATATAAGGGTCCCCCTTATGTGTTTTTATGTCCCGGATATAAGGGTCCCCCCTAACGTGTTTTTATGTCCCGGATATAAGGGTCCCCCCTTATGTGTTTTTATGTCCCGGATATAAGGGTCCCCACTTATGTGTTTTTATGTCCCGGATATAAGGGTCCTCCCTTATGGATTTTTATGTCCCGGATATAAGGGTCCCCCCTTATGTGTTTTTATGTCCCGGATATAAGGGTCCCCCCTTACGTGTTTTTATGTCCCGGATATAAGGGTCCCCCCTTACGTGTTTTTATGTCCCAGATATAAGGGTCCCCCCTTATGTGTTGTTATGTCCCGGATATAAGGGTCCCCCTTATGTGTTTTTATGTCCCGGATATAAGGGTCCCCCCTAACGTGTTTTTATGTCCCGGATATAAGGGTCCCCCCTTATGTGTTTTTATGTCCCGGATATAAGGGTCCCCCCTTATGTGTTTTTATGTCCCGGATATAAGGGTCCCCCCTTATGTGTTTTTATGTCCCGGATATAAGGGTCCCCCTTTATGTGTTTTTATGTCCCGGATATAAGGGTCCCCCTTATGTGTTTTTATGTCCCGGATATAAGGGTCCCCCCTTATGTGTTTTTATGTCCCGGATATTAGGGTCCCCCCTTACGTGTTTTTATGTCCCGGATATTAGGGTCCCCCCTTATGTGTTTTTATGTCCTGGATATAAGGGTTTCCCCCCTTATACGTTTATATGTCCCGGATATAAGGGTCCTCCCTTATGTGTTTTTATGTCCCGGATATAAGGGTCCCCCTTATGTGTTTTTATGTCCCGGATATAAGGGTCCCCCCTAATGTGTTTTTATGTCCCGGATATAAGGGTCCCCCCTTATGTGTTTTTATGTCCCGGATATCAGGGTCCCCCCTTATGTGTTTTTATGTCCCGGATATAAGGGTCCCCCCTTATGTGTTTTTATGTCCCGGATATAAGGGTCCCCACTTATGTGTTTTTATGTCCCGGATATAAGGGTCCTCCCTTATGTATTTTTATGTCCCGGATATAAGGGTCCCCCCTTATGTGTTTTTATGTCCCGGATATAAGGGTCCCCCCTTACGTGTTTTTATGTCCCGGATATAAGGGTCCCCCATTATGTGTTTTTATGTCCCGGATATAAGGGTCCCCCCTTATGTGTTTTTATGTCCCGGATATAAGGGTCCCCCCTTATGTGTTTTTATGTCCCGGATCTAAGGGTCCCCCCTTATGTGTTTTTATGTCCCGGATATAAGGGTCCCCACTTCTGTGTTTTTATGTCCCGGATATAATGGTCCTCCCTTATGTATTTTTATGTCCCGGATATATGGGTCCCCCCTTATGTGTTTTTATGTCCCGGATATAAGGGTCCCCCCTTTTGTGTTTTTATGTCCCAGATATAAGGGTCCCCCCTTATGTGTTTCATGTCCTGGATATAAGGGGCCCCCTTATGTATTTCATGTCCTGGATATAAGGGTCCCCCCTTATGTGTTTTTATGTCCCAGATATAAGGGTCCCCCCTTATGTGTTTTTATGTCCCGGATATAAGGGTCCCCCCTTATGTGTTTTTATGTCCCGGATATAAGGGTCCCCCCTTATGTGTTTTTATGTCCTGGATAAAAGGGTCCCCCCTTATGTGTTTTTATGTCCCGGATATAAGGGTCCCCCCTTATGTGTTTCATGTCCCGGATATAAGGGTCCCCCTTATGTGTTTTTATGTCCCAGATATAAGGGTCCCCCCTTATGTGATTTTATGTCCCGGATATAAGGGTCCCCTCTTATGTGTTTTTATGTCCCGGATATAAGGTTCCCCCCTTATGTGTTTTTATGTCCCGGATATAAGGGTCCCCCCTTATGTGTTTTTATGTCCCGGATATAAGGGTCCCCCTTACGTGTTTTTATGTCCCGGATATAAGGGTCCCCCGTTACGTGTTTTTATTAACCGGATATAAGGGTCCCCCCTTATGTGTTTTTATGTCCCGGATATAAGGGTCCCCCCTTATGTGTTTCATGTCCCGGATATAAGGGTCCCCCCTTATGTGTTTCATGTCCCGGATATAAGGGTCCCCCCTTATGTGTTTTTATGTCCCGGATATAAGGGTCCCCCCTTACGTGTTTTTATGTTGTGGATATAAGGGTTTCCCCCCTTATACGTTTATATGTCCCGGATATAAGGGTCCTCCCTTATGTGTTTTTATGTCCCGGATATAAGGGTCCCCCTTATGTGTTTTTATGTCCCGGATATAAGGGTCCCCCCTAATGTGTTTTTATGTCCCGGATATAAGGGTCCCCCCTTATGTGTTTTTATGTCCCGGATATCAGGGTCCCCCCTTATGTGTTTTTATGTCCCGGATATAAGGGTCCCCCCTTATGTGTTTTTATGGCCCGGATATAAGGGTCCCCACTTATGTGTTTTTATGTCCCGGATATAAGGGTCCTCCCTTATGTATTTTTATGTCCCGGATATAAGGGTCCCCCCTTATGTGTTTTTATGTCCCGAATATAAGGGTCCCCCCTTACGTGTTTTTATGTCCCGGATATAAGGGTCCCCCATTATGTGTTTTTATGTCCCGGATATAAGGGTCCCCCCTTATGTGTTTTTATGTCCCGAATATAAGGGTCCCCCCTTATGTGTTTTTATGTCCCGGATATAAGGGTCCCCCCTTATGTGTTTTTATGTCCCGGATATAAGGGTCCCCACTTCTGTGTTTTTATGTCCCGGATATAATGGTCCTCCCTTATGTATTTTTATGTCCCGGATATAAGGGTCCCCCCTTATGTGTTTTTATGTCCCGGATATAAGGGTCCCCACTTTTGTGTTTTTATGTCCCAGATATAAGGGTCCCCCCTTATGTGTTTCATGTCCTGGATATAAGGGGCCCCCTTATGTATTTCATGTCCTGGATATAAGGGTCCCCCCTTATGTGTTTTTATGTCCCAGATATAAGGGTCCCCCCTTATGTGTTTTTATGTCCCGGATATTAGGGTCCCCCCTTATGTGTTTTTATGTCCCGGATATAAGGGTCCCCCCTTATGTGTTTTTATGTCCTGGATAAAAGGGTCCCCCCTTATGTGTTTTTATGTCCCGGATATAAGGGTCCCCCCTTACGTGTTTTTATGTCCCGGATATAAGGGTCCCCCCTTATGTGTTTTTATGTCCCGGATATAAGGGTCCCCCCTTACGTGTTTTTATGTCCCGGATATAAGGGTCCCCCCTTATGTGTTTTTATGTCCCGGATATAAGGGTCCCCCCTTATGTGTTTTTATGTCCCGGATATAAGGGTCCCTCCTTATGTGTTTCATGTCCGGGATATAAGGGTCCCCCCTTATGTGTTTCATGTCCCGTATATAAGGATCCCCCCTTATGTGTTTTTATGTCCTGGATATAAGGGTCCCCCCTTACGTGTTTTTATGTCCCGGATATTAGGGTCCCCCCTTATGTGTTTTTATGTCCTGGATATAAGGGTTTCCCCCCTTATACGTTTTTATGTCCCGGATATAATGGTCCCCCCTTATGTGTTTTTATGTCCCGGATATAAGGGTCCCCACTTATGTGTTTTTATGTCCCAGATATAAGGGTCCCCCCTTATGTGTTTCATGTCCTGGATATAAGGGGCCCCCTTATGTATTTCATGTCCCGGAAATAAGTGTCCCCCCTTACGTGTTTTTATGACCCGGATATAAGGGTCCCCCCTTATGTGTTTTTATGTCCCGGATATAAGGGTCCCCCCTTATGTGTTTTTATGTCCCGGATATAAGGGTCCCCCCTTACGTGTTTTTATGTCCCGGATATAAGGGTCCCCCTTATGTGTTTTTATGTCCCGGATATAAGGGTCCCCCCTTATGTGTTTTTATGTCCCGGATATAAGGGTCCCCCCTTATGTGTTTTTATGTCCTGGATATAAGGGTCCCCCCTTATGTGTTTTTATGTCCCGGATATAAGGGTCCCCCCTTACGTGTTTTTATGTCCCGGATATAAGGGTCCCCCCTTATGTGTTTTTATGTCCCGGATATAAGGGTCCCCCCTTACGTGTTTTTATGTCCCGGATATAAGTGTCCCCCCTTATGTGTTTTTATGTCCCGGATATAAGGGTCCCCCCTTACGTGTTTTTATGTCCCGGATATAAGGGTCCCCCCTTATGTGTTTTTATGTCCCGGATATAAGGGTCCCCCCTTATGTGTTTTTATGTCCCGGATATAAGGATACCCCCTTACGTGTTTTTAAGGCTCGGATATAAGGGTCCCCCCTTATGTGTTTTTATGTCCCGGATATAAGGGTCCCCCCTTATGTGTTTTTATGTCCCGGATATAAGGGTCCCCCCTTATGTGTTTTTATGTCCCGGATATAAGGGTCCTCCCTTATGTGTTTTTATGTCCTGGATATAAGGGTCCCCCCTTATGTGTTTTTATGTCCCGGATATAAGGGTCCCCCCTTACGTGTTTTTATGTCCCGGATATAAGGGTCCCCCCTTATATGTTTTTATGTCCCGGATATAAGGGTCCCCCCTTACGTGTTTTTATGTCCCGGATATAAGGGTCCCCCCTTATGTGTTTTTATGTCCCGGATATAAGGGTCCCCCCTTATGTGTTTTTATGTCCCGGATATAAGGATACCCCCTTACGTGTTTTTAAGGCCCGGATATAAGGGTCCCCCCTTATGTGTTTTTATGTCCCGGATATAAGGGTCCCCCCTTATGTGTTTTTGTGTCCCGGATATAATGGTCCCCCCTTATATGTTTTTATGTCCTGAATATAAGGATCCCCCCTTATGTGTTTTTATATCCCGGATATAAGGGTCCCCCCTTATGTGTTTTTATGGCCCGGATATAAGGGCCCCCTTATGTGTTTTATGTCATGAATATATGGGTCCCACCTTATGTGTCTTTATGTCCCGGATATCAGGGTCCCCCCTTATGTGTTTTTATGTCCAGGATATAAGGGTCCCGCCTTACGTGTTTTTATGTCCCGGATATAAGGGTCCCCCCTTATGTGTTTTTATGTCCCGGATATAAGGGTCCCCACTTATGTGTTTTTATGTCCCGGATATAAGGGTCCTCCCTTATGTATTTTTATGTCCCGGATATAAGGGTCCCCCCTTATGTGTTTTTATGTCCCGGATATAAGGGTCCCCCCTTCCGTGTTTTTATGTCCCGGATATAAGGGTCCCCCCTTACGTGTTTTTAGGTCCCGGATATAAGGGTCCCCCCTTATGTGTTTTTATGTCCCGGATATAAGGGTCCCCCCTTTTGTGTTTTTATGTCCCGGATATAAGGGCCCCCCCTTCCGTGTTTTTATGTCCCGGATATAAGGGTCCCCCCTTATGTGTTTTTATGTCCCGGATATAAGGGTCCCCCCTTACGTGTTTTTATGTCCCGGATATAAGGGTCCCCCCTTATGTGTTTTTATGTCCCGGATATAAGGGTCCCCCCTTATGTGTTTTTATGTCCCGGATATAAGGATACCCCCTTACGTATTTTTAAGGCCCGGATATAAGGGTCCCCCCTTATGTGTTTTTATGTCCCGGATATAAGGGTCCCCCCTTATGTGTTTTTGTGTCCCGGATATAATGGTCCCCCCTTATATGTTTTTATGTCCTGAATATAAGGATCCCCCCTTATGTGTTTTTATATCCCGGATATAAGGGTCCCCCCTTATGTGTTTTTATGTCCCGGATATAAGGGCCCCCTTATGTGTTTTATGTCATGAATATATGGGTCCCACCTTATGTGTCTTTATGTCCCGGATATAAGGGTCCCCCCTTATGTGTTTTTATGTCCAGGATATAAGGGTCCCGCCTTACGTGTTTTTATGTCCCGGATATAAGGGTCCCCCCTTATGTGTTTTTATGTCCCGGATATAAGGGTCCCCACTTATGTGTTTTTATGTCCCGGATATAAGGGTCCTCCCTTATGTATTTTTATGTCCCGGATATAAGGGTCCCCTCTTATGTGTTTTTATGTCCCGGATATAAGGGTCCCCCCTTCCGTGTTTTTATGTCCCGGATATAAGGGTCCCCCCTTACGTGTTTTTATGTCCCGGATATAAGGGTCCCCCCTTATGTGTTTTTATGTCCCGGATATAAGGGTCCCCCCTTATGTGTTTTTATGTCCCGGATATAAGGGTCCCCCCTTCCGTGTTTTTATGTCCCGGATATAAGGGTCCCCCCTTACGTGTTTTTATGTCCCGGATATAAGGGTCCCCCCTTCCGTGTTTTTATGTCCCGGATATAAGGGTCCCCCCTTATGTGTTTTTATGTCCCGGATATAAGGGTCCCCCCTTACGTGTTTTTATGTCCCGGATATAAGGGTCCCCCGTTACGTGTTTTTATGTCCCGGATATAAGGGTCCCCCCTTACGTATTTTTATGTCCCGGATATAAGGGTCCCCCCTTATGTGTTTTTATGTCCCGGATATAAGGGTCCCCCCTTATGTGTTGTTATGTCCCGGATATAAGGGTCCCCCTTATGTGTTTTTATGTCCCGGATATAAGGGTCCCCCCTAACGTGTTTTTATGTCCCGGATATAAGGGTCCCCCCTTATGTGTTTTTATGTCCCGGATATAAGGGTCCCCCCTTCCGTGTTTTTATGTCCCGGATATTAGGGTCCCCCCTTATGTGTTTTTATGTCCCGGATATAAGGGTCCCCCCTTATGGTTTTTGTGTCCCGGATATAATGGTCCCCCCTTATATGTTTTTATGTCCTGAATATAAGGATCCTCCCTTATGTATTTTTATATCCCGGATATAAGGGTCCCCCCTTATGTGTTTTTATGTCCCGGATATAAGGGTCCCCCTTATGTGTTTTTATGTCCCGGATATAAGGGTCCCCCCTAACGTGTTTTTATGTCCCGGATATAAGGGTCCCCCCTTATGTGTTTTTATGTCCCGGATATAAGGGTCCCCACTTATGTGTTTTTATGTCCCGGATATAAGGGTCCTCCCTTATGGATTTTTATGTCCCGGATATAAGGGTCCCCCCTTATGTGTTTTTATGTCCCGGATATAAGGGTCCCCCTTACGTGTTTTTATGTCCCGGATATAAGGTCTCTCCTTACGTGTTTTTATGTCCCGGATATAAGGGTCCCCCCTTATGTGTTGTTATGTCCCGGATATAAGGGTCCCCCTTATGTGTTTTTATGTCCCGGATATAAGGGTCCCCCCTAACGTGTTTTTATGTCCCGGATATAAGGGTCCCCCCTTATGTGTTTTTATGTCCCGGATATAAGGGTCCCCCCTTATGTGTTTTTATGTCCCGGATATAAGGGTCCCCCCTTATGTGTTTTTATGTCCCGGATATAAGGGTCCCCCTTTATGTGTTTTTATGTCCCGGATATAAGGGTCCCCCTTATGTGTTTTTATGTCCCGGATATAAGGGTCCCCCCTTATGTGTTTTTATGTCCCGGATATAAGGGTCCCCCCTTATGTGTTTTTATTTCCCGGATATAAGGGTCCCCCTTACGTGTTTTTATGTCCCGGATATAAGGGTCCCCCGTTACGTGTTTTTATTTCCCGGATATAAGGGTCCCCCCTTATGTGTTTTTATGTCCCGGATATAAGGGTCCCCCCTTATGTGTTTCATGTCCCGGATATAAGGGTCCCCCCTTATGTGTTTCATGTCCCGGATATAAGGGTCCCCCCTTATGTGTTTTTATGTCCCAGATATAAGGGTCCCCCCTTATGTGATTTTATGTCCCGGATATAAGGGTCCCCTCTTATGTGTTTTTATGTCCCGGATATAAGGTTCCCCCCTTATGTGTTTTTATGTCCCGGATATAAGGGTCCCCCCTTATGTGTTTTTATGTCCCGGATATAAGGGTCCCCCTTACGTGTTTTTATGTCCCGGATATAAGGGTCCCCCGTTACGTGTTTTTATTAACCGGATATAAGGGTCCCCCCTTATGTGTTTTTATGTCCCGGATATAAGGGTCCCCCCTTATGTGTTTCATGTCCCGGATATAAGGGTCCCCCCTTATGTGTTTCATGTCCCGGATATAAGGGTCCCCCCTTATGTGTTTTTATGTCCCGGATATAAGGGTCCCCCCTTACGTGTTTTTATGTCCCGGATATTAGGGTCCCCCCTTATGTGTTTTTATGTCCTGGATATAAGGGTTTCCCCCCTTATACGTTTATATGTCCCGGATATAAGGGTCCTCCCTTATGTGTTTTTATGTCCCGGATATAAGGGTCCCCCTTATGTGTTTTTATGTCCCGGATATAAGGGTCCCCCCTAATGTGTTTTTATGTCCCGGATATAAGGGTCCCCCCTTATGTGTTTTTATGTCCCGGATATAAGGGTCCCCCCTTCCGTGTTTTTATGTCCCGGATATAAGGGTCCCCCCTTACGTGTTTTTATGTCCCGGATATAAGGGTCCCCCCTTATGTGTTTTTATGTCCCGGATATAAGGGTCCCCCCTTATGTGTTTTTATGTCCCGGATATAAGGGTCCCCCCTTCCGTGTTTTTATGTCCCGGATATAAGGGTCCCCCCTTACGTGTTTTTATGTCCCGGATATAAGGGTCCCCCCTTCCGTGTTTTTATGTCCCGGATATAAGGGTCCCCCCTTATGTGTTTTTATGTCCCGGATATAAGGGTCCCCCCTTACGTGTTTTTATGTCCCGGATATAAGGGTCCCCCGTTACGTGTTTTTATGTCCCGGATATAAGGGTCCCCCCTTACGTATTTTTATGTCCCGGATATAAGGGTCCCCCCTTATGTGTTTTTATGTCCCGGATATAAGGGTCCCCCTTATGTGTTGTTATGTCCCGGATATAAGGGTCCCCCTTATGTGTTTTTATGTCCCGGATATAAGGGTCCCCCCTAACGTGTTTTTATGTCCCGGATATAAGGGTCCCCCCTTATGTGTTTTTATGTCCCGGATATAAGGGTCCCCCCTTCCGTGTTTTTATGTCCCGGATATAAGGGTCCCCCCTTATGTGTTTTTATGTCCCGGATATAAGGGTCCCCCCTTATGTGTTTTTGTGTCCCGGATATAATGGTCCCCCCTTATATGTTTTTATGTCCTGAATATAAGGATCCTCCCTTATGTATTTTTATATCCCGGATATAAGGGTCCCCCTTTATGTGTTTTTATGTCCCGGATATAAGGGTCCCCCTTATGTGTTTTTATGTCCCGGATATAAGGGTCCCCCCTAACGTGTTTTTATGTCCCGGATATAAGGGTCCCCCCTTATGTGTTTTTATGTCCCGGATATAAGGGTCCCCCCTTATGTGTTTTTATGTCCCGGATATAAGGGTCCCCCCTTACGTGTTTTTATGTCCCGGATATAAGGTCCCCCCTTACGTGTTTTTATGTCCCGAAAATAAGGGTCCCCCCTTATGTGTTGTTATGTCCCGGATATAAGGGTCCCCCTTATGTGTTTTTATGTCCCGGATATAAGGGTCCCCCCTAACGTGTTTTTATGTCCCGGATATAAGGGTCCCCCCTTATGTGTTTTTATGTCCCGGATATACCCCCTTATGTGTTTTTATGTCCCGGATATAAGGTCCCCCCTTATGTGTTTTTATGTCCCGGATATAAGGGTCCCCCTTTATGTGTTTTTATGTCCCGGATATAAGGGTCCCCCGTATGTGTTTTTATGTCCCGGATATAAGGGTCCCCCCTTATGTGTTTTTATGTCCCGGATATAAGGGTCCCCCCTTATGTGTTTTTATTTCCCGGATATAAGGGTCCCCCTTACGTGTTTTTATGTCCCGGATATAAGGGTCCCCCGTTACGTGTTTTTATTTCCCGGATATAAGGGTCCCCCCTTATGTGTTTTTATGTCCCGGATATAAGAGTCCCCCCTTATGTGTTTCATGTCCCGGATATAAGGGTCCCCCCTTATGTGTTTCATTTCCCGGATATAAGGGTCCCCCCTTATGTGTTTTTATGTCCCAGATATAAGGGTCCCCCCTTATGTGATTTTATGTCCCGGATATAAGGGTCCCCTCTTATGTGTTTTTATGTCCCGGATATAAGGTTCCCCCCTTATGTGTTTTTATGTCCCGGATATAAGGGTCCCCCTTATGTGTTTTTATGTCCCGGATATAAGGGTCCCCCTTACGTGTTTTTATGTCCCGGATATAAGGGTCCCCCGTTACGTGTTTTTATTAACCGGATATAAGGGTCCCCCCTTATGTGTTTTTATGTCCCGGATATAAGGGTCCCCCCTTATGTGTTTCATGTCCCGGATATAAGGGTCCCCCCTTATGTGTTTCATGTCCCGGATATAAGGGTCCCCCCTTATGTGTTTTTATGTCCCGGATATAAGGGTCCCCCCTTACGTGTTTTTATGTCCCGGATATTAGGGTCCCCCCTTATGTGTTTTTATGTCCTGGATATAAGGGTTTCCCCCCTTATACGTTTATATGTCCCGGATATAAGGGTCCTCCCTTATGTGTTTTTATGTCCCGGATATAAGGGTCCCCCTTATGTGTTTTTATGTCCCGGATATAGGGGTCCCCCCTAATGTGTTTTTATGTCCCGGATATAAGGGTCCCCCCTTATGTGTTTTTATGTCCCGGATATCAGGGTCCCCCCTTATGTGTTTTTATGTCCCGGATATAAGGGTCCCCCCTTATGTGTTTTTTTGTCCCGGATATAAGGGTCCCCACTTATGTGTTTTTATGTCCCGGATATAAGGGTCCTCCCTTATGTATTTTTATGTCCCGGATATAAGGGTCCCCCCTTATGTGTTTTTTTGTCCCGGATATAAGGGTCCCCACTTATGTGTTTTTATGTCCCGGATATAAGGGTCCTCCCTTATGTATTTTTATGTCCCGGATATAAGGGTCCCCCCTTATGTGTTTCATTTCCCGGATATAAGGGTCCCCCCTTATGTGTTTTTATGTCCCAGATATAAGGGTCCCCCCTTATGTGATTTTATGTCCCGGATATAAGGGTCCCCTCTTATGTGTTTTTATGTCCCGGATATAAGGTTCCCCCCTTATGTGTTTTTATGTCCCGGATATAAGGGTCCCCCTTATGTGTTTTTATGTCCCGGATATAAGGGTCCCCCTTACGTGTTTTTATGTCCCGGATATAAGGGTCCCCCGTTACGTGTTTTTATTAACCGGATATAAGGGTCCCCCCTTATGTGTTTTTATGTCCCGGATATAAGGGTCCCCCCTTATGTGTTTCATGTCCCGGATATAAGGGTCCCCCCTTATGTGTTTCATGTCCCGGATATAAGGGTCCCCCCTTATGTGTTTTTATGTCCCGGATATAAGGGTCCCCCCTTACGTGTTTTTATGTCCCGGATATTAGGGTCCCCCCTTATGTGTTTTTATGTCCTGGATATAAGGGTTTCCCCCCTTATACGTTTATATGTCCCGGATATAAGGGTCCTCCCTTATGTGTTTTTATGTCCCGGATATAAGGGTCCCCCTTATGTGTTTTTATGTCCCGGATATAGGGGTCCCCCCTAATGTGTTTTTATGTCCCGGATATAAGGGTCCCCCCTTATGTGTTTTTATGTCCCGGATATCAGGGTCCCCCCTTATGTGTTTTTATGTCCCGGATATAAGGGTCCCCCCTTATGTGTTTTTTTGTCCCGGATATAAGGGTCCCCACTTATGTGTTTTTATGTCCCGGATATAAGGGTCCTCCCTTATGTATTTTTATGTCCCGGATATAAGGGTCCCCCCTTATGTGTTTTTATGTCCCGGATATAAGGGTCCCCCCTTACGTGTTTTTATGTCCCGGATATAAGGGTCCCCTATTATGTGTTTTTATGTCCCGGATATAAGGGTCCCCCCTTATGTGTTTTTATGTCCCGGATATAAGGGTCCCCCCTTATGTGTTTTTATGTCCCGGATATAAGGGTCCCCCCTTATGTGTTTTTATGTCCCGGATATAAGGGTCCCCACTTATGTGTTTTTATGTCCCGGATATAATGGTCCTCCCTTATGTATTTTTATGTCCCGGATATAAGGGTCCCCCCTTATGTGTTTTTATGTCCCGGATATAAGGGTCCCCCCTTTTGTGTTTTTATGTCCCAGATATAAGGGTCCCCCCTTATGTGTTTCATGTCCTGGATATAAGGGGCCCCCTTATGTATTTCATGTCCTGGATATAAGGGTCCCCCCTTATGTGTTTTTATGTCCCAGATATAAGGGTCCCCCCTTATGTGTTTTTATGTCCCGGATATAAGGGTCCCCCCTTATGTGTTTTTATGTCCCGGATATAAGGGTCCCCCCTTATGTGTTTTTATGTCCTGGATAAAAGGGTCCCCCCTTATGTGTTTTTATGTCCCGGATATAAGGGTCCCCCCTTACGTGTTTTTATGTCCCGGATATAAGGGTCCCCCCTTATGTGTTTTTATGTCCCGGATATAAGGGTCCCCCCTTACGTGTTTTTATGTCCCGGATATAAGGGTCCCCCCTTATGTGTTTTTATGTCCCGGATATAAGGGTCCCCCCTTATGTGTTTTTATGTCCCGGATATAAGGGTCCCTCCTTATGTGTTTCATGTCCGGGATATAAGGGTCCCCCCTTATGTGTTTCATGTCCCGTATATAAGGATCCCCCCTTATGTGTTTTTATGTCCTGGATATAAGGGTCCCCCCTTACGTGTTTTTATGTCCCGGATATTAGGGTCCCCCCTTATGTGTTTTTATGTCCTGGATATAAGGGTTTCCCCCCTTATACGTTTTTATGTCCCGGATATAATGGACCCCCTTATGTGTTTTTATGTCCCGGATATAAGGGTCCCCCCTTATGTGTTTTTATGTCCCAGATATAAGGGTCCCCCCTTATGTGTTTCATGTCCTGGATATAAGGGGCCCCCTTATGTATTTCATGTCCCGGAAATAAGTGTCCCCCCTTACGTGTTTTTATGTCCCGGATATAAGGGTCCCCCCTTATGCGTTGTTATGTCCCGGATATAAGGGTCCCCCTTATGTGTTTTTATGTCCCGGATATAAGGGTCCCCCCTAACGTGTTTTTATGTCCCGGATATAAGGGTCCCCCCTTATGTGTTTTTATGTCCCGGATATAAGGGTCCCCCCTTGTGTTTTTATGTCCAGGTTATAAGGGTCCCCCCTTACGTGTTTTTATGTCCCGGATATAAGGGTCCCCCCTTATGTGTTTTTATGTCCCGGATATAAGGGTCCCCCCTTATGTGTTTTTATGTCCCGGATATAAGGGTCCCCTCTTATGTGTTTTTATGTCCCGGATATAAGGTTCCCCCCTTATGTGTTTTTATGTCCCGGATATAAGGGTCCCCCCTTATGTGTTTTTATGTCCCGGATATAAGGGTCCCCCTTATGTGTTTTTATGCCTCGGATATAAGGGTCCCCCGTTACGTGTTTTTATTTCCCGGATATAAGGGTCCCCCCTTATGTGTTTTTATGTCCCAGATATAAGGGTCCCCCCTTATGTGTTTCATGTCCCGGATATAAGGGTCCCCCCTTATGTGTTTCATGTCCCGGATATAAGGGTCCCCCCTTATGTGTTTTTATGTCCCGGATATAAGGGTCCCCCCTTACGTGTTTTTATGTCCCGGATATTAGGGTCCCCCTTATGTGTTTTTATGTCCTGGATATAAGGGTTTCCCCCCTTATACGTTTTGATGTCCCGGATATAAGGGTCCTCCCTTATGTGTTTTTATGTCCCGGATATTAGGGTCCCCCTTATGTGTTTTTATGTCCTGGTTATAAGGGTTTCCCCCCTTATACGTTTTTATGTCCCGGATATAATGGTCCCCCCTTATGTGTTTTTATGTCCCGGATATAAGGGTCCCCCCTTATGTGTTTTTATGTCCCAGATATAAGGGTCCCCACTTATGTGTTTCATGTCCTGGATATAAGGGTTTCCCCCCTTATACGTTTTTATGTCCCGGATATAATGGTCCCCCCTTATGTGTTTTTATGTCCCGGATATAAGGGTCCCCCTTATGTGTTTTTATGTCCTGGATATAAGGGTCCCCCCTTATGTGTTTTTATGTCCCAGATATAAGGGTCCCCACTTATGTGTTTTTATGTCCCGGATTTAAGGGTCCTCCCTTATGTATTTTTATGTCCCGGATATAAGGGTCCCCCCTTATGTGTTTTTATGTCCCGGATATAAGGGTCCCCCCTTCCGTGTTTTTATGTCCCGGATATAAGGGTCCCCCCTTATGTGTTTTTATGTCCCGGATATAAGGGTCCCCCCTTATGTGTTTTTATGTCCCGGATATAAGGGTCCCCCCTTACGTGTTTTTATGTCCCGGATATAAGGGTCCCCCCTTACGTGTTTTTATGTCCCGGATATAAGGGTCCCCCCTTATGTGTTTTTATGTCCCGGATATTAGGGTCCCCCCTTACGTGTTTTTATGTCCCGGATATAAGGGTCCCCCGTTACGTGTTTTTATGTCCCGGATATAAGGGTCCCCCCTTACGTATTTTTATGTCCCGGATATAAGGGTCCCCCCTTATGTGTTTTTATGTCCCGGATATAAGGGTCCCCCCTTATGTGTTGTTATGTCCCGGATATAAGGGTCCCCCCTTATGTGTTGTTATGTTCCGGATATAAGGGTCCCCCCTAACGTGTTTTTATGTCCCGGATATAAGGGTCCCCCCTAACGTGTTTTTATGTCCCGGATATAAGGGTCCCCCCTTATGTGTTTTTATGTCCCGGATATAAGGGTCCCCCCTTGTGTTTTTATGTTCAGGTTATAAGGGTCCCCCTTATGTGTTTTTATGTCCCGGATATAAGGGTCCCCCCTAACGTGTTTTTATGTCCCGGATATAAGGGTCCCCCCTTATGTGTTTTTATGTCCCGGATATAAGGGTCCCCCGTTACGTGTTTTTATGTCCCGGATATAAGCGTCCCCCCTTACGTATTTTTATGTCCCGGATATAAGGGTCCCCCCTTATGTGTTTTTATGTCCCAGATATAAGGGTCCCCCCTTATGCGTTGTTATGTCCCGGATATAAGGGTCCCCCTTATGTGTTTTTATGTCCCGGATATAAGGGTCCCCCCTAACGTGTTTTTATGTCCCGGATATAAGGGTCCCCCCTTATGTGTTTTTATGTCCCGGATATAAGGGTCCCCCCTTGTGTTTTTATGTCCAGGTTATAAGGGTCCCCCCTTACGTGTTTTTATGTCCCGGATATAAGGGTCCCCCCTTATGTGTTTTTATGTCCCGGATATAAGGGTCCCCCCTTATGTGTTTTTATGTCCCGGATATAAGGGTCCCCTCTTATGTGTTTTTATGTCCCGGATATAAGGTTCCCCCCTTATGTGTTTTTATGTCCCGGATATAAGGGTCCCCCCTTATGTGTTTTTATGTCCCGGATATAAGGGTCCCCCTTATGTGTTTTTATGTCCCGGATATAAGGGTCCCCCGTTACGTGTTTTTATTTCCCGGATATAAGGGTCCCCCCTTATGTGTTTTTATGTCCCGGATATAAGGGTCCCCCCTTATGTGTTTCATGTCCCGAAAATAAGGGTCCCCCTTATGTGTTTCATGTCCCGGATATAAGGGTCCCCCCTTATGTGTTTTTATGTCCCGGATATAAGGGTCCCCCCTTACGTGTTTTTATGTCCCGGATATTAGGGTCCCCCTTATGTGTTTTTATGTCCTGGATATAAGGGTTTCCCCCCTTATACGTTTTGATGTCCCGGATATAAGGGTCCTCCCTTATGTGTTTTTATGTCCCGGATATAAGGGTCCCCCCTTATGTGTTTTTATGTCCCGGATATAAGGGTCCCCCCTTATGTGTTTTTATGTCCTGGATAAAAGGGTCCCCCCTTATGTGTTTTTATGTCCCGGATATAAGGGTCCCCCCTTACGTGTTTTTATGTCCCGGATATAAGGGTCCCCCCTTATGTGTTTTTATGTCCCGGATATAAGGGTCCCCCCTTACGTGTTTTTATGTCCCGGATATAAGGGTCCCCCCTTATGTGTTTTTATGTCCCGGATATAAGGGTCCCCCCTTATGTGTTTTTATGTCCCGGATATAAAGGTCCCTCCTTATGTGTTTCATGTCCGGGATATAAGGGTCCCCCCTTATGTGTTTCATGTCCCGTATATAAGGATCCCCCCTTATGTGTTTTTATGTCCTGGATATAAGGGTCCCCCCTTACGTGTTTTTATGTCCCGGATATTAGGGTCCCCCCTTATGTGTTTTTATGTCCTGGATATAAGGGTTTCCCCCCTTATACGTTTTTATGTCCCGGATATAATGGACCCCCTTATGTGTTTTTATGTCCCGGATATAAGGGTCCCCCCTTATGTGTTTTTATGTCCCAGATATAAGGGTCCCCCCTTATGTGTTTCATGTCCTGGATATAAGGGGCCCCCTTATGTATTTCATGTCCCGGAAATAAGTGTCCCCCCTTACGTGTTTTTATGACCCGGATATAAGGGTCCCCCCTTATGTGTTTTTATGTCCCGGATATAAGGGTCCCCCCTTATCTGTTTTTATGTCCCGGATATAAGGTTCCCCCCTTACGTGTTTTTATGTCCCGGATATAAGGGTCCCCCTTATGTGTTTTTATGTCCCGGATATAAGGGTCCCCCCTTATGTGTTTTTATGTCCCGGATATAAGGGTCCCCCCTTATGTGTTTTTATGTCCTGGATATAAGGGTCCCCCCTTATGTGTTTTTATGTCCCGGATATAAGGGTCCCCCCTTACGTGTTTTTATGTCCCGGATATAAGGGTCCCCCCTTATGTGTTTTTATGTCCCGGATATAAGGGTCCCCCCTTACATGTTTTTATGTCCCGGATATAAGTGTCCCCCCTTATGTGTTTTTATGTCCCGGATATAAGGGTCCCCCCTTACGTGTTTTTATGTCCCGGATATAAGGGTCCCCCCTTATGTGTTTTTATGTCCCGGATATAAGGGTCCCCCCTTATGTGTTTTTATGTCCCGGATATAAGGATACCCCCTTACGTGTTTTTAAGGCTCGGATATAAGGGTCCCCCCTTATGTGTTTTTATGTCCCGGATATAAGGGTCCCCCCTTATGTGTTTTTATGTCCCGGATATAAGGGTCCCCCCTTATGTGTTTTTATGTCCCGGATATAAGGGTCCTCCCTTATGTGTTTTTATGTCCTGGATATAAGGGTCCCCCCTTATGTGTTTTTATGTCCCGGATATAAGGGTCCCCCCTTATGTGTTTTTATGTCCCGGATATAAGGGTCCCCCCTTATGTGTTTTTATGTCCCGGATATAAGGGTCCCTCCTTATGTGTTTCATGTCCGGGATATAAGGGTCCCCCCTTATGTGTTTCATGTCCCGTATATAAGGATCCCCCCTTATGTGTTTTTATGTCCTGGATATAAGGGTCCCCCCTTACGTGTTTTTATGTCCCGGATATTAGGGTCCCCCCTTATGTGTTTTTATGTCCTGGATATAAGGGTTTCCCCCCTTATACGTTTTTATGTCCCGGATATAATGGACCCCCTTATGTGTTTTTATGTCCCGGATATAAGGGTCCCCCCTTATGTGTTTTTATGTCCCAGATATAAGGGTCCCCCCTTATGTGTTTCATGTCCTGGATATAAGGGGCCCCCTTATGTATTTCATGTCCCGGAAATAAGTGTCCCCCCTTACGTGTTTTTATGACCCGGATATAAGGGTCCCCCCTTATGTGTTTTTATGTCCCGGATATAAGGGTCCCCCCTTATCTGTTTTTATGTCCCGGATATAAGGTTCCCCCCTTACGTGTTTTTATGTCCCGGATATAAGGGTCCCCCTTATGTGTTTTTATGTCCCGGATATAAGGGTCCCCCCTTATGTGTTTTTATGTCCCGGATATAAGGGTCCCCCCTTATGTGTTTTTATGTCCTGGATATAAGGGTCCCCCCTTATGTGTTTTTATGTCCCGGATATAAGGGTCCCCCCTTACGTGTTTTTATGTCCCGGATATAAGGGTCCCCCCTTATGTGTTTTTATGTCCCGGATATAAGGGTCCCCCCTTACATGTTTTTATGTCCCGGATATAAGTGTCCCCCCTTATGTGTTTTTATGTCCCGGATATAAGGGTCCCCCCTTACGTGTTTTTATGTCCCGGATATAAGGGTCCCCCCTTATGTGTTTTTATGTCCCGGATATAAGGGTCCCCCCTTATGTGTTTTTATGTCCCGGATATAAGGATACCCCCTTACGTGTTTTTAAGGCTCGGATATAAGGGTCCCCCCTTATGTGTTTTTATGTCCCGGATATAAGGGTCCCCCCTTATGTGTTTTTATGTCCCGGATATAAGGGTCCCCCCTTATGTGTTTTTATGTCCCGGATATAAGGGTCCTCCCTTATGTGTTTTTATGTCCTGGATATAAGGGTCCCCCCTTATGTGTTTTTATGTCCCGGATATAAGGGTCCCCCCTTACGTGTTTTTATGTCCCGGATATAAGGGTCCCCCCTTATGTGTTTTTATGTCCCGGATATAAGGGTCCCCCCTTACGTGTTTTTATGTCCCGGATATAAGGGTCCCCCCTTATGTGTTTTTATGTCCCGATTATAAGGGTCCCCCCTTATGTGTTTTTATGTCCCGGATATAAGGATACCCCCTTACGTGTTTTTAAGGCCCGGATATAAGGGCCCCCCCTTATGTGTTTTTATGTCCCGGATATAAGGGTCCCCCCTTATGTGTTTTTGTGTCCCGGATATAATGGTCCCCCCTTATATGTTTTTATGTCCTGAATATAAGGATCCCCCTTATGTGTTTTTATATCCCGGATATAAGGGTCCCCCCTTATGTGTTTTTATGTCCCGGATATAAGGGTCCCCCCTTCCGTGTTTTTATGTCCCGGATATAAGGGTCCCCCCTTATGTGTTTTTATGTCCCGGATATAAGGGTCCCCCCTTATGTGTTTTTATGTCCCGGATATAAGGGTCCCCCCTTACGTGTTTTTATGTCCCGGATATAAGGGTCCACCCTTACGTGTTTTTATGTCCCGGATATAAGGGTCCCCCCTTATGTGTTTTTATGTCCCGGATATAAGGGTCCCCCCTTACGTGTTTTTATGTCCCGGATATAAGGGTCCCCCGTTACGTGTTTTTATGTCCCGGATATAAGGGTCCCCCCTTACGTATTTTTATGTCCCGGATATAAGGGTCCCCCCTTATGTGTTTTTATGTCCCGGATATAAGGGTCCCCCCTTATGTGTTGTTATGTCCCGGATATAAGGGTCCCCCCTTATGTGTTGTTATGTTCCGGATATAAGGGTCCCCCCTAACGTGTTTTTATGTCCCGGATATAAGGGTCCCCCCTAACGTGTTTTTATGTCCCGGATATAAGGGTCCCCCCTTATGTGTTTTTATGTCCCGGATATAAGGGTCCCCCCTTGTGTTTTTATGTTCAGGTTATAAGGGTCCCCCTTATGTGTTTTTATGTCCCGGATATAAGGGTCCCCCCTAACGTGTTTTTATGTCCCGGATATAAGGGTCCCCCCTTATGTGTTTTTATGTCCCGGATATAAGGGTCCCCCGTTACGTGTTTTTATGTCCCGGATATAAGCGTCCCCCCTTACGTATTTTTATGTCCCGGATATAAGGGTCCCCCCTTATGTGTTTTTATGTCCCAGATATAAGGGTCCCCCCTTATGCGTTGTTATGTCCCGGATATAAGGGTCCCCCTTATGTGTTTTTATGTCCCGGATATAAGGGTCCCCCCTAACGTGTTTTTATGTCCCGGATATAAGGGTCCCCCCTTATGTGTTTTTATGTCCCGGATATAAGGGTCCCCCCTTGTGTTTTTATGTCCAGGTTATAAGGGTCCCCCCTTACGTGTTTTTATGTCCCGGATATAAGGGTCCCCCCTTATGTGTTTTTATGTCCCGGATATAAGGGTCCCCCCTTATGTGTTTTTATGTCCCGGATATAAGGGTCCCCTCTTATGTGTTTTTATGTCCCGGATATAAGGTTCCCCCCTTATGTGTTTTTATGTCCCGGATATAAGGGTCCCCCCTTATGTGTTTTTATGTCCCGGATATAAGGGTCCCCCTTATGTGTTTTTATGTCCCGGATATAAGGGTCCCCCGTTACGTGTTTTTATTTCCCGGATATAAGGGTCCCCCCTTATGTGTTTTTATGTCCCGGATATAAGGGTCCCCCCTTATGTGTTTCATGTCCCGAAAATAAGGGTCCCCCTTATGTGTTTCATGTCCCGGATATAAGGGTCCCCCCTTATGTGTTTTTATGTCCCGGATATAAGGGTCCCCCCTTACGTGTTTTTATGTCCCGGATATTAGGGTCCCCCTTATGTGTTTTTATGTCCTGGATATAAGGGTTTCCCCCCTTATACGTTTTGATGTCCCGGATATAAGGGTCCTCCCTTATGTGTTTTTATGTCCCGGATATAAGGGTCCCACCTTATGTGTTTTTATGTCCCGGATATAAGGGTCCCCCCTAATGTGTTTTTATGTCCCGGATAAAAGGGTCCCCCCTTATGTGTTTTTATGTCCTGGATATAAGGGTTTCCCCCCTTATACGTTTTTATGTCCCGGATATAATGGTCCCCCCTTATGTGTTTTTATGTCCCGGATATAAGGGTCCCCCCTTATGTGTTTTTATGTCCCAGATATAAGGGTCCCCCCTTATGTGTTTTTATGTCCTGGATATAAGGGTCCCCCCTTATGTGTTTTTATGTCCCAGATATAAGGGTCCCCACTTATGTGTTTTTATGTCCCGGATTTAAGGGTCCTCCCTTATGTATTTTTATGTCCCGGATATAAGGGTCCCCCCTTATGTGTTTTTATGTCCCGGATATAAGGGTCCCCCCTTCCGTGTTTTTATGTCCCGGATATAAGGGTCCCCCCTTATGTGTTTTTATGTCCCGGATATAAGGGTCCCCCCTTATGTGTTTTTATGTCCCGGATATAAGGGTCCCCCCTTACGTGTTTTTATGTCCCGGATATAAGGGTCCCCCCTTACGTGTTTTTATGTCCCGGATATAAGGGTCCCCCCTTATGTGTTTTTATGTCCCGGATATAAGGGTCCCCCCTTACGTGTTTTTATGTCCCGGATATAAGGGTCCCCCGTTACGTGTTTTTATGTCCCGGATATAAGGGTCCCCCCTTACGTATTTTTATGTCCCGGATATAAGGGTCCCCCCTTATGTGTTTTTATGTCCCGGATATAAGGGTCCCCCCTTATGTGTTGTTATGTCCCGGATATAAGGGTCCCCCCTTATGTGTTGTTATGTCCCGGATATAAGGGTCCCCCCTTATGTGTTTTTATGTCCCGGATATAAGGGTCCCCCCTTGTGTTTTTATGTTCAGGTTATAAGGGTCCCCCTTATGTGTTTTTATGTCCCGGATATAAGGGTCCCCCCTAACGTGTTTTTATGTCCCGGATATAAGGGTCCCCCCTTATGTGTTTTTATGTCCCGGATATAAGGGTCCCCCGTTACGTGTTTTTATGTCCCGGATATAAGCGTCCCCCCTTACGTATTTTTATGTCCCGGATATAAGGGTCCCCCCTTATGTGTTTTTATGTCCCGGATATAAGGGTCCCCCCTTATGCGTTGTTATGTCCCGGATATAAGGGTCCCCCTTATGTGTTTTTATGTCCCGGATATAAGGGTCCCCCCTAACGTGTTTTTATGTCCCGGATATAAGGGTCCCCCCTTATTTGTTTTTATGTCCCGGATATAAGGGTCCCCCCTTGTGTTTTTATGTCCAGGTTATAAGGGTCCCCCCTTACGTGTTTTTATGTCCCGGATATAAGGGTCCCCCCTTATGTGTTTTTATGTCCCGGATATAAGGGTCCCCCCTTATGTGTTTTTATGTCCCGGATATAAGGGTCCCCTCTTATGTGTTTTTATGTCCCGGATATAAGGTTCCCCCCTTATGTGTTTTTATGTCCCGGATATAAGGGTCCCCCCTTATGTGTTTTTATGTCCCGGATATAAGGGTCCCCCTTATGTGTTTTTATGTCCCGGATATAAGGGTCCCCCGTTACGTGTTTTTATTTCCCGGATATAAGGGTCCCCCCTTATGTGTTTTTATGTCCCGGATATAAGGGTCCCCCCTTATGTGTTTCATGTCCCGGATATAAGGGTCCCCCCTTATACGTTTTTATGTCCCGGATATAAGGGTCCCCCCTTATGTGTTTTTATGTCCCGGATATAAGGGTCCCCACTTATGTGTTTTTATGTCCCGGATATAAGGGTCCTCCCTTATGGATTTTTATGTCCCGGATATAAGGGTCCCCCCTTATGTGTTTTTATGTCCCGGATATAAGGGTCCCCCTTACGTGTTTTTATGTCCCGGATATAAGGTCTCTCCTTACGTGTTTTTATGTCCCGGATATAAGGGTCCCCCCTTATGTGTTGTTATGTCCCGGATATAAGGGTCCCCCTTATGTGTTTTTATGTCCCGGATATAAGGGTCCCCCCTAACGTGTTTTTATGTCCCGGATATAAGGGTCCCCCCTTATGTGTTTTTATGTCCCGGATATAAGGGTCCCCCCTTATGTGTTTTTATGTCCCGGATATAAGGGTCCCCCCTTATGTGTTTTTATGTCCCGGATATAAGGGTCCCCCTTTATGTGTTTTTATGTCCCGGATATAAGGGTCCCCCTTATGTGTTTTTATGTCCCGGATATAAGGGTCCCCCCTTATGTGTTTTTATGTCCCGGATATAAGGGTCCCCCCTTATGTGTTTTTATTTCCCGGATATAAGGGTCCCCCTTACGTGTTTTTATGTCCCGGATATAAGGGTCCCCCGTTACGTGTTTTTATTTCCCGGATATAAGGGTCCCCCCTTATGTGTTTTTATGTCCCGGATATAAGGGTCCCCCCTTATGTGTTTCATGTCCCGGATATAAGGGTCCCCCCTTATGTGTTTCATGTCCCGGATATAAGGGTCCCCCCTTATGTGTTTTTATGTCCCAGATATAAGGGTCCCCCCTTATGTGATTTTATGTCCCGGATATAAGGGTCCCCTCTTATGTGTTTTTATGTCCCGGATATAAGGTTCCCCCCTTATGTGTTTTTATGTCCCGGATATAAGGGTCCCCCCTTATGTGTTTTTATGTCCCGGATATAAGGGTCCCCCTTACGTGTTTTTATGTCCCGGATATAAGGGTCCCCCGTTACGTGTTTTTATTAACCGGATATAAGGGTCCCCCCTTATGTGTTTTTATGTCCCGGATATAAGGGTCCCCCCTTATGTGTTTCATGTCCCGGATATAAGGGTCCCCCCTTATGTGTTTCATGTCCCGGATATAAGGGTCCCCCCTTATGTGTTTCATGTCCCGGATATAAGGGTCCCCCCTTATGTGTTTTTATGTCCCGGATATAAGGGTCCCCCCTTACGTGTTTTTATGTCCCGGATATTAGGGTCCCCCCTTATGTGTTTTTATGTCCTGGATATAAGGGTTTCCCCCCTTATACGTTTATATGTCCCGGATATAAGGGTCCTCCCTTATGTGTTTTTATGTCCCGGATATAAGGGTCCCCCTTATGTGTTTTTATGTCCCGGATATAAGGGTCCCCCCTAATGTGTTTTTATGTCCCGGATATAAGGGTCCCCCCTTATGTGTTTTTATGTCCCGGATATAAGGGTCCCCCCTTCCGTGTTTTTATGTCCCGGATATAAGGGTCCCCCCTTACGTGTTTTTATGTCCCGGATATAAGGGTCCCCCCTTATGTGTTTTTATGTCCCGGATATAAGGGTCCCCCCTTATGTGTTTTTATGTCCCGGATATAAGGGTCCCCCCTTCCGTGTTTTTATGTCCCGGATATAAGGGTCCCCCCTTACGTGTTTTTATGTCCCGGATATAAGGGTCCCCCCTTCCGTGTTTTTATGTCCCGGATATAAGGGTCCCCCCTTATGTGTTTTTATGTCCCGGATATAAGGGTCCCCCCTTACGTGTTTTTATGTCCCGGATATAAGGGTCCCCCGTTACGTGTTTTTATGTCCCGGATATAAGGGTCCCCCCTTACGTATTTTTATGTCCCGGATATAAGGGTCCCCCCTTATGTGTTTTTATGTCCCGGATATAAGGGTCCCCCTTATGTGTTGTTATGTCCCGGATATAAGGGTCCCCCTTATGTGTTTTTATGTCCCGGATATAAGGGTCCCCCCTAACGTGTTTTTATGTCCCGGATATAAGGGTCCCCCCTTATGTGTTTTTATGTCCCGGATATAAGGGTCCCCCCTTCCGTGTTTTTATGTCCCGGATATAAGGGTCCCCCCTTATGTGTTTTTATGTCCCGGATATAAGGGTCCCCCCTTATGTGTTTTTGTGTCCCGGATATAATGGTCCCCCCTTATATGTTTTTATGTCCTGAATATAAGGATCCTCCCTTATGTATTTTTATATCCCGGATATAAGGGTCCCCCTTTATGTGTTTTTATGTCCCGGATATAAGGGTCCCCCTTATGTGTTTTTATGTCCCGGATATAAGGGTCCCCCCTAACGTGTTTTTATGTCCCGGATATAAGGGTCCCCCCTTATGTGTTTTTATGTCCCGGATATAAGGGTCCCCACTTATGTGTTTTTATGTCCCGGATATAAGGGTCCTCCCTTATGGATTTTTATGTCCCGGATATAAGGGTCCCCCCTTATGTGTTTTTATGTCCCGGATATAAGGGTCCCCCCTTACGTGTTTTTATGTCCCGGATATAAGGTCCCCCCTTACGTGTTTTTATGTCCCGAAAATAAGGGTCCCCCCTTATGTGTTGTTATGTCCCGGATATAAGGGTCCCCCTTATGTGTTTTTATGTCCCGGATATAAGGGTCCCCCCTAACGTGTTTTTATGTCCCGGATATAAGGGTCCCCCCTTATGTGTTTTTATGTCCCGGATATACCCCCTTATGTGTTTTTATGTCCCGGATATAAGGGTCCCCCCTTATGTGTTTTTATGTCCCGGATATAAGGGTCCCCCTTTATGTGTTTTTATGTCCCGGATATAAGGGTCCCCCGTATGTGTTTTTATGTCCCGGATATAAGGGTCCCCCCTTATGTGTTTTTATGTCCCGGATATAAGGGTCCCCCCTTATGTGTTTTTATTTCCCGGATATAAGGGTCCCCCTTACGTGTTTTTATGTCCCGGATATAAGGGTCCCCCGTTACGTGTTTTTATTTCCCGGATATAAGGGTCCCCCCTTATGTGTTTTTATGTCCCGGATATAAGAGTCCCCCCTTATGTGTTTCATGTCCCGGATATAAGGGTCCCCCCTTATGTGTTTCATTTCCCGGATATAAGGGTCCCCCCTTATGTGTTTTTATGTCCCAGATATAAGGGTCCCCCCTTATGTGATTTTATGTCCCGGATATAAGGGTCCCCTCTTATGTGTTTTTATGTCCCGGATATAAGGTTCCCCCCTTATGTGTTTTTATGTCCCGGATATAAGGGTCCCCCTTATGTGTTTTTATGTCCCGGATATAAGGGTCCCCCTTACGTGTTTTTATGTCCCGGATATAAGGGTCCCCCGTTACGTGTTTTTATTAACCGGATATAAGGGTCCCCCCTTATGTGTTTTTATGTCCCGGATATAAGGGTCCCCCCTTATGTGTTTCATGTCCCGGATATAAGGGTCCCCCCTTATGTGTTTCATGTCCCGGATATAAGGGTCCCCCCTTATGTGTTTTTATGTCCCGGATATAAGGGTCCCCCCTTACGTGTTTTTATGTCCCGGATATTAGGGTCCCCCCTTATGTGTTTTTATGTCCTGGATATAAGGGTTTCCCCCCTTATACGTTTATATGTCCCGGATATAAGGGTCCTCCCTTATGTGTTTTTATGTCCCGGATATAAGGGTCCCCCTTATGTGTTTTTATGTCCCGGATATAGGGGTCCCCCCTAATGTGTTTTTATGTCCCGGATATAAGGGTCCCCCCTTATGTGTTTTTATGTCCCGGATATCAGGGTCCCCCCTTATGTGTTTTTATGTCCCGGATATAAGGGTCCCCCCTTATGTGTTTTTTTGTCCCGGATATAAGGGTCCCCACTTATGTGTTTTTATGTCCCGGATATAAGGGTCCTCCCTTATGTATTTTTATGTCCCGGATATAAGGGTCCCCCCTTATGTGTTTTTATGTCCCGGATATAAGGGTCCCCCCTTACGTGTTTTTATGTCCCGGATATAAGGGTCCCCTATTATGTGTTTTTATGTCCCGGATATAAGGGTCCCCCCTTATGTGTTTTTATGTCCCGGATATAAGGGTCCCCCCTTATGTGTTTTTATGTCCCGGATATAAGGGTCCCCCCTTATGTGTTTTTATGTCCCGGATATAAGGGTCCCCACTTATGTGTTTTTATGTCCCGGATATAATGGTCCTCCCTTATGTATTTTTATGTCCCGGATATAAGGGTCCCCCCTTATGTGTTTTTATGTCCCGGATATAAGGGTCCCCCCTTTTGTGTTTTTATGTCCCAGATATAAGGGTCCCCCCTTATGTGTTTCATGTCCTGGATATAAGGGGCCCCCTTATGTATTTCATGTCCTGGATATAAGGGTCCCCCCTTATGTGTTTTTATGTCCCAGATATAAGGGTCCCCCCTTATGTGTTTTTATGTCCCGGATATAAGGGTCCCCCCTTATGTGTTTTTATGTCCCGGATATAAGGGTCCCCCCTTATGTGTTTTTATGTCCTGGATAAAAGGGTCCCCCCTTATGTGTTTTTATGTCCCGGATATAAGGGTCCCCCCTTACGTGTTTTTATGTCCCGGATATAAGGGTCCCCCCTTATGTGTTTTTATGTCCCGGATATAAGGGTCCCCCCTTACGTGTTTTTATGTCCCGGATATAAGGGTCCCCCCTTATGTGTTTTTATGTCCCGGATATAAGGGTCCCCCCTTATGTGTTTTTATGTCCCGGATATAAGGGTCCCTCCTTATGTGTTTCATGTCCGGGATATAAGGGTCCCCCCTTATGTGTTTCATGTCCCGTATATAAGGATCCCCCCTTATGTGTTTTTATGTCCTGGATATAAGGGTCCCCCCTTACGTGTTTTTATGTCCCGGATATTAGGGTCCCCCCTTATGTGTTTTTATGTCCTGGATATAAGGGTTTCCCCCCTTATACGTTTTTATGTCCCGGATATAATGGACCCCCTTATGTGTTTTTATGTCCCGGATATAAGGGTCCCCCCTTATGTGTTTTTATGTCCCAGATATAAGGGTCCCCCCTTATGTGTTTCATGTCCTGGATATAAGGGGCCCCCTTATGTATTTCATGTCCCGGAAATAAGTGTCCCCCCTTACGTGTTTTTATGTCCCGGATATAAGGGTCCCCCCTTATGCGTTGTTATGTCCCGGATATAAGGGTCCCCCTTATGTGTTTTTATGTCCCGGATATAAGGGTCCCCCCTAACGTGTTTTTATGTCCCGGATATAAGGGTCCCCCCTTATGTGTTTTTATGTCCCGGATATAAGGGTCCCCCCTTGTGTTTTTATGTCCAGGTTATAAGGGTCCCCCCTTACGTGTTTTTATGTCCCGGATATAAGGGTCCCCCCTTATGTGTTTTTATGTCCCGGATATAAGGGTCCCCCCTTATGTGTTTTTATGTCCCGGATATAAGGGTCCCCTCTTATGTGTTTTTATGTCCCGGATATAAGGTTCCCCCCTTATGTGTTTTTATGTCCCGGATATAAGGGTCCCCCCTTATGTGTTTTTATGTCCCGGATATAAGGGTCCCCCTTATGTGTTTTTATGCCTCGGATATAAGGGTCCCCCGTTACGTGTTTTTATTTCCCGGATATAAGGGTCCCCCCTTATGTGTTTTTATGTCCCAGATATAAGGGTCCCCCCTTATGTGTTTCATGTCCCGGATATAAGGGTCCCCCCTTATGTGTTTCATGTCCCGGATATAAGGGTCCCCCCTTATGTGTTTTTATGTCCCGGATATAAGGGTCCCCCCTTACGTGTTTTTATGTCCCGGATATTAGGGTCCCCCTTATGTGTTTTTATGTCCTGGATATAAGGGTTTCCCCCCTTATACGTTTTGATGTCCCGGATATAAGGGTCCTCCCTTATGTGTTTTTATGTCCCGGATATTAGGGTCCCCCTTATGTGTTTTTATGTCCTGGATATAAGGGTTTCCCCCCTTATACGTTTTTATGTCCCGGATATAATGGTCCCCCCTTATGTGTTTTTATGTCCCGGATATAAGGGTCCCCCCTTATGTGTTTTTATGTCCCAGATATAAGGGTCCCCACTTATGTGTTTCATGTCCTGGATATAAGGGTTTCCCCCCTTATACGTTTTTATGTCCCGGATATAATGGTCCCCCCTTATGTGTTTTTATGTCCCGGATATAAGGGTCCCCCTTATGTGTTTTTATGTCCTGGATATAAGGGTCCCCCCTTATGTGTTTTTATGTCCCAGATATAAGGGTCCCCACTTATGTGTTTTTATGTCCCGGATTTAAGGGTCCTCCCTTATGTATTTTTATGTCCCGGATATAAGGGTCCCCCCTTATGTGTTTTTATGTCCCGGATATAAGGGTCCCCCCTTCCGTGTTTTTATGTCCCGGATATAAGGGTCCCCCCTTATGTGTTTTTATGTCCCGGATATAAGGGTCCCCCCTTATGTGTTTTTATGTCCCGGATATAAGGGTCCCCCCTTACGTGTTTTTATGTCCCGGATATAAGGGTCCCCCCTTACGTGTTTTTATGTCCCGGATATAAGGGTCCCCCCTTATGTGTTTTTATGTCCCGGATATAAGGGTCCCCCCTTACGTGTTTTTATGTCCCGGATATAAGGGTCCCCCGTTACGTGTTTTTATGTCCCGGATATAAGGGTCCCCCCTTACGTATTTTTATGTCCCGGATATAAAGGTCCCCCCTTATGTGTTTTTATGTCCCGGATATAAGGGTCCCCCCTTATGTGTTGTTATGTCCCGGATATAAGGGTCCCCCCTTATGTGTTGTTATGTTCCGGATATAAGGGTCCCCCCTAACGTGTTTTTATGTCCCGGATATAAGGGTCCCCCCTAACGTGTTTTTATGTCCCGGATATAAGGGTCCCCCCTTATGTGTTTTTATGTCCCGGATATAAGGGTCCCCCCTTGTGTTTTTATGTTCAGGTTATAAGGGTCCCCCTTATGTGTTTTTATGTCCCGGATATAAGGGTCCCCCCTAACGTGTTTTTATGTCCCGGATATAAGGGTCCCCCCTTATGTGTTTTTATGTCCCGGATATAAGGGTCCCCCGTTACGTGTTTTTATGTCCCGGATATAAGCGTCCCCCCTTACGTATTTTTATGTCCCGGATATAAGGGTCCCCCCTTATGTGTTTTTATGTCCCAGATATAAGGGTCCCCCCTTATGCGTTGTTATGTCCCGGATATAAGGGTCCCCCTTATGTGTTTTTATGTCCCGGATATAAGGGTCCCCCCTAACGTGTTTTTATGTCCCGGATATAAGGGTCCCCCCTTATGTGTTTTTATGTCCCGGATATAAGGGTCCCCCCTTGTGTTTTTATGTCCAGGTTATAAGGGTCCCCCCTTACGTGTTTTTATGTCCCGGATATAAGGGTCCCCCCTTATGTGTTTTTATGTCCCGGATATAAGGGTCCCCCCTTATGTGTTTTTATGTCCCGGATATAAGGGTCCCCTCTTATGTGTTTTTATGTCCCGGATATAAGGTTCCCCCCTTATGTGTTTTTATGTCCCGGATATAAGGGTCCCCCCTTATGTGTTTTTATGTCCCGGATATAAGGGTCCCCCTTATGTGTTTTTATGTCCCGGATATAAGGGTCCCCCGTTACGTGTTTTTATTTCCCGGATATAAGGGTCCCCCCTTATGTGTTTTTATGTCCCGGATATAAGGGTCCCCCCTTATGTGTTTCATGTCCCGAAAATAAGGGTCCCCCTTATGTGTTTCATGTCCCGGATATAAGGGTCCCCCCTTATGTGTTTTTATGTCCCGGATATAAGGGTCCCCCCTTACGTGTTTTTATGTCCCGGATATTAGGGTCCCCCTTATGTGTTTTTATGTCCTGGATATAAGGGTTTCCCCCCTTATACGTTTTGATGTCCCGGATATAAGGGTCCTCCCTTATGTGTTTTTATGTCCCGGATATAAGGGTCCCCCCTTATGTGTTTTTATGTCCCGGATATAAGGGTCCCCCCTTATGTGTTTTTATGTCCTGGATAAAAGGGTCCCCCCTTATGTGTTTTTATGTCCCGGATATAAGGGTCCCCCCTTACGTGTTTTTATGTCCCGGATATAAGGGTCCCCCCTTATGTGTTTTTATGTCCCGGATATAAGGGTCCCCCCTTACGTGTTTTTATGTCCCGGATATAAGGGTCCCCCCTTATGTGTTTTTATGTCCCGGATATAAGGGTCCCCCCTTATGTGTTTTTATGTCCCGGATATAAGGGTCCCTCCTTATGTGTTTCATGTCCGGGATATAAGGGTCCCCCCTTATGTGTTTCATGTCCCGTATATAAGGATCCCCCCTTATGTGTTTTTATGTCCTGGATATAAGGGTCCCCCCTTACGTGTTTTTATGTCCCGGATATTAGGGTCCCCCCTTATGTGTTTTTATGTCCTGGATATAAGGGTTTCCCCCCTTATACGTTTTTATGTCCCGGATATAATGGACCCCCTTATGTGTTTTTATGTCCCGGATATAAGGGTCCCCCCTTATGTGTTTTTATGTCCCAGATATAAGGGTCCCCCCTTATGTGTTTCATGTCCTGGATATAAGGGGCCCCCTTATGTATTTCATGTCCCGGAAATAAGTGTCCCCCCTTACGTGTTTTTATGACCCGGATATAAGGGTCCCCCCTTATGTGTTTTTATGTCCCGGATATAAGGGTCCCCCCTTATCTGTTTTTATGTCCCGGATATAAGGTTCCCCCCTTACGTGTTTTTATGTCCCGGATATAAGGGTCCCCCTTATGTGTTTTTATGTCCCGGATATAAGGGTCCCCCCTTATGTGTTTTTATGTCCCGGATATAAGGGTCCCCCCTTATGTGTTTTTATGTCCTGGATATAAGGGTCCCCCCTTATGTGTTTTTATGTCCCGGATATAAGGGTCCCCCCTTACGTGTTTTTATGTCCCGGATATAAGGGTCCCCCCTTATGTGTTTTTATGTCCCGGATATAAGGGTCCCCCCTTACATGTTTTTATGTCCCGGATATAAGTGTCCCCCCTTATGTGTTTTTATGTCCCGGATATAAGGGTCCCCCCTTACGTGTTTTTATGTCCCGGATATAAGGGTCCCCCCTTATGTGTTTTTATGTCCCGGATATAAGGGTCCCCCCTTATGTGTTTTTATGTCCCGGATATAAGGATACCCCCTTACGTGTTTTTAAGGCTCGGATATAAGGGTCCCCCCTTATGTGTTTTTATGTCCCGGATATAAGGGTCCCCCCTTATGTGTTTTTATGTCCCGGATATAAGGGTCCCCCCTTATGTGTTTTTATGTCCCGGATATAAGGGTCCTCCCTTATGTGTTTTTATGTCCTGGATATAAGGGTCCCCCCTTATGTGTTTTTATGTCCCGGATATAAGGGTCCCCCCTTACGTGTTTTTATGTCCCGGATATAAGGGTCCCCCCTTATGTGTTTTTATGTCCCGGATATAAGGGTCCCCCCTTACGTGTTTTTATGTCCCGGATATAAGGGTCCCCCCTTATGTGTTTTTATGTCCCGATTATAAGGGTCCCCCCTTATGTGTTTTTATGTCCCGGATATAAGGATACCCCCTTACGTGTTTTTAAGGCCCGGATATAAGGGCCCCCCCTTATGTGTTTTTATGTCCCGGATATAAGGGTCCCCCCTTATGTGTTTTTGTGTCCCGGATATAATGGTCCCCCCTTATATGTTTTTATGTCCTGAATATAAGGATCCCCCTTATGTGTTTTTATATCCCGGATATAAGGGTCCCCCCTTATGTGTTTTTATGTCCCGGATATAAGGGTCCCCCCTTCCGTGTTTTTATGTCCCGGATATAAGGGTCCCCCCTTATGTGTTTTTATGTCCCGGATATAAGGGTCCCCCCTTATGTGTTTTTATGTCCCGGATATAAGGGTCCCCCCTTACGTGTTTTTATGTCCCGGATATAAGGGTCCCCCCTTACGTGTTTTTATGTCCCGGATATAAGGGTCCCCCCTTATGTGTTTTTATGTCCCGGATATAAGGGTCCCCCCTTACGTGTTTTTATGTCCCGGATATAAGGGTCCCCCGTTACGTGTTTTTATGTCCCGGATATAAGGGTCCCCCCTTACGTATTTTTATGTCCCGGATATAAGGGTCCCCCCTTATGTGTTTTTATGTCCCGGATATAAGGGTCCCCCCTTATGTGTTGTTATGTCCCGGATATAAGGGTCCCCCCTTATGTGTTGTTATGTTCCGGATATAAGGGTCCCCCCTAACGTGTTTTTATGTCCCGGATATAAGGGTCCCCCCTAACGTGTTTTTATGTCCCGGATATAAGGGTCCCCCCTTATGTGTTTTTATGTCCCGGATATAAGGGTCCCCCCTTGTGTTTTTATGTTCAGGTTATAAGGGTCCCCCTTATGTGTTTTTATGTCCCGGATATAAGGGTCCCCCCTAACGTGTTTTTATGTCCCGGATATAAGGGTCCCCCCTTATGTGTTTTTATGTCCCGGATATAAGGGTCCCCCGTTACGTGTTTTTATGTCCCGGATATAAGCGTCCCCCCTTACGTATTTTTATGTCCCGGATATAAGGGTCCCCCCTTATGTGTTTTTATGTCCCAGATATAAGGGTCCCCCCTTATGCGTTGTTATGTCCCGGATATAAGGGTCCCCCTTATGTGTTTTTATGTCCCGGATATAAGGGTCCCCCCTAACGTGTTTTTATGTCCCGGATATAAGGGTCCCCCCTTATGTGTTTTTATGTCCCGGATATAAGGGTCCCCCCTTGTGTTTTTATGTCCAGGTTATAAGGGTCCCCCCTTACGTGTTTTTATGTCCCGGATATAAGGGTCCCCCCTTATGTGTTTTTATGTCCCGGATATAAGGGTCCCCCCTTATGTGTTTTTATGTCCCGGATATAAGGGTCCCCTCTTATGTGTTTTTATGTCCCGGATATAAGGTTCCCCCCTTATGTGTTTTTATGTCCCGGATATAAGGGTCCCCCCTTATGTGTTTTTATGTCCCGGATATAAGGGTCCCCCTTATGTGTTTTTATGTCCCGGATATAAGGGTCCCCCGTTACGTGTTTTTATTTCCCGGATATAAGGGTCCCCCCTTATGTGTTTTTATGTCCCGGATATAAGGGTCCCCCCTTATGTGTTTCATGTCCCGAAAATAAGGGTCCCCCTTATGTGTTTCATGTCCCGGATATAAGGGTCCCCCCTTATGTGTTTTTATGTCCCGGATATAAGGGTCCCCCCTTACGTGTTTTTATGTCCCGGATATTAGGGTCCCCCTTATGTGTTTTTATGTCCTGGATATAAGGGTTTCCCCCCTTATACGTTTTGATGTCCCGGATATAAGGGTCCTCCCTTATGTGTTTTTATGTCCCGGATATAAGGGACCCACCTTATGTGTTTTTATGTCCCGGATATAAGGGTCCCCCCTTATGTGTTTTTATGTCCCGGATATAAGGGTCCCCCCTTATGTGTTTTTATGTCCTGGATAAAAGGGTCCCCCCTTATGTGTTTTTATGTCCCGGATATAAGGGTCCCCCCTTACGTGTTTTTATGTCCCGGATATAAGGGTCCCCCCTTATGTGTTTTTATGTCCCGGATATAAGGGTCCCCCCTTACGTGTTTTTATGTCCCGGATATAAGGGTCCCCCCTTATGTGTTTTTATGTCCCGGATATAAGGGTCCCCCCTTATGTGTTTTTATGTCCCGGATATAAGGGTCCCTCCTTATGTGTTTCATGTCCGGGATATAAGGGTCCCCCCTTATGTGTTTCATGTCCCGTATATAAGGATCCCCCCTTATGTGTTTTTATGTCCTGGATATAAGGGTCCCCCCTTACGTGTTTTTATGTCCCGGATATTAGGGTCCCCCCTTATGTGTTTTTATGTCCTGGATATAAGGGTTTCCCCCCTTATACGTTTTTATGTCCCGGATATAATGGACCCCCTTATGTGTTTTTATGTCCCGGATATAAGGGTCCCCCCTTATGTGTTTTTATGTCCCAGATATAAGGGTCCCCCCTTATGTGTTTCATGTCCTGGATATAAGGGGCCCCCTTATGTATTTCATGTCCCGGAAATAAGTGTCCCCCCTTACGTGTTTTTATGACCCGGATATAAGGGTCCCCCCTTATGTGTTTTTATGTCCCGGATATAAGGGTCCCCCCTTATCTGTTTTTATGTCCCGGATATAAGGTTCCCCCCTTACGTGTTTTTATGTCCCGGATATAAGGGTCCCCCTTATGTGTTTTTATGTCCCGGATATAAGGGTCCCCCCTTATGTGTTTTTATGTCCCGGATATAAGGGTCCCCCCTTATGTGTTTTTATGTCCTGGATATAAGGGTCCCCCCTTATGTGTTTTTATGTCCCGGATATAAGGGTCCCCCCTTACGTGTTTTTATGTCCCGGATATAAGGGTCCCCCCTTATGTGTTTTTATGTCCCGGATATAAGGGTCCCCCCTTACATGTTTTTATGTCCCGGATATAAGTGTCCCCCCTTATGTGTTTTTATGTCCCGGATATAAGGGTCCCCCCTTACGTGTTTTTATGTCCCGGATATAAGGGTCCCCCCTTATGTGTTTTTATGTCCCGGATATAAGGGTCCCCCCTTATGTGTTTTTATGTCCCGGATATAAGGATACCCCCTTACGTGTTTTTAAGGCTCGGATATAAGGGTCCCCCCTTATGTGTTTTTATGTCCCGGATATAAGGGTCCCCCCTTATGTGTTTTTATGTCCCGGATATAAGGGTCCCCCCTTATGTGTTTTTATGTCCCGGATATAAGGATACCCCCTTACGTGTTTTTAAGGCCCGGATATAAGGGCCCCCCCTTATGTGTTTTTATGTCCCGGATATAAGGGTCCCCCCTTATGTGTTTTTGTGTCCCGGATATAATGGTCCCCCCTTATATGTTTTTATGTCCTGAATATAAGGATCCCCCTTATGTGTTTTTATATCCCGGATATAAGGGTCCCCCCTTATGTGTTTTTATGTCCCGGATATAAGGGCCCCCTTATGTGTTTTATGTCATGAATATATGGGTCCCACCTTATGTGTCTTTATGTCCCGGATATCAGGGTCCCCCCTTATGTGTTTTTATGTCCAGGATATAAGGGTCCCGCCTTACGTGTTTTTATGTCCCGGATATAAGGGTCCCCCCTTATGTGTTTTTATGTCCCGGATATAAGGGTCCCCACTTATGTGTTTTTATGTCCCGGATATAAGGGTCCTCCCTTATGTATTTTTATGTCCCGGATATAAGGGTCCCCCCTTATGTGTTTTTATGTCCCGGATATAAGGGTCCCCCCTTCCGTGTTTTTATGTCCCGGATATAAGGGTCCCCCCTTACGTGTTTTTATGTCCCGGATATAAGGGTCCCCCCTTATGTGTTTTTATGTCCCGGATATAAGGGTCCCCCCTTATGTGTTTTTATGTCCCGGATATAAGGGTCCCCCCTTCCGTGTTTTTATGTCCCGGATATAAGGGTCCCCCCTTACGTGTTTTTATGTCCCGGATATAAGGGTCCCCCCTTATGTGTTTTTATGTCCCGGATATAAGGGTCCCCCCTTACGTGTTTTTATGTCCCGGATATAAGGGTCCCCCGTTACGTGTTTTTATGTCCCGGATATAAGCGTCCCCCCTTACGTATTTTTATGTCCCGGATATAAGGGTCCCCCCTTATGTGTTTTTATGTCCCGGATATAAGGGTCCCCCCTTATGCGTTGTTATGTCCCGGATATAAGGGTCCCCCTTATGTGTTTTTATGTCCCGGATATAAGGGTCCCCCTTAACGTGTTTTTATGTCCCGGATATAAGGGTCCCCCCTTATGTGTTTTTATGTCCCGGATATAAGGGTCCCCCCTTGTGTTTTTATGTCCAGGTTATAAGGGTCCCCCCTTACGTGTTTTTATGTCCCGGATATAAGGGTCCCCCCTTATGTGTTTTTATGTCCCGGATATAAGGGTCCCCCCTTATGTGTTTTTATGTCCCGGATATAAGGGTCCCCTCTTATGTGTTTTTATGTCCCGGATATAAGGTTCCCCCCTTATGTGTTTTTATGTCCCGGATATAAGGGTCCCCCCTTATGTGTTTTTATGTCCCGGATATAAGGGTCCCCCTTATGTGTTTTTATGTCCCGGATATAAGGGTCCCCCGTTACGTGTTTTTATTTCCCGGATATAAGGGTCCCCCCTTATGTGTTTTTATGTCCCGGATATAAGGGTCCCCCCTTATGTGTTTCATGTCCCGGATATAAGGGTCCCCCCTTATGTGTTTCATGTCCCGGATATAAGGGTCCCCCCTTATGTGTTTTTATGTCCCGGATATTAGGGTCCCCCTTATGTGTTTTTATGTCCTGGATATAAGGGTTTCCCCCCTTATACGTTTTGATGTCCCGGATATAAGGGTCCTCCCTTATGTGTTTTTATGTCCCGGATATAAGGGTCCCACCTTATGTGTTTTTATGTCCCGGATATAAGGGTCCCCCCTAATGTGTTTTTATGTCCCGGATAAAAGGGTCCCCCCTTATGTGTTTTTATGTCCTGGATATAAGGGTTTCCCCCCTTATACGTTTTTATGTCCCGGATATAATGGTCCCCCCTTATGTGTTTTTATGTCCCGGATATAAGGGTCCCCCCTTATGTGTTTTTATGTCCCAGATATAAGGGTCCCCCCTTATGTGTTTTTATGTCCTGGATATAAGGGTCCCCCCTTATGTGTTTTTATGTCCCAGATATAAGGGTCCCCACTTATGTGTTTTTATGTCCCGGATTTAAGGGTCCTCCCTTATGTATTTTTATGTCCCGGATATAAGGGTCCCCCCTTATGTGTTTTTATGTCCCGGATATAAGGGTCCCCCCTTCCGTGTTTTTATGTCCCGGATATAGGGGTCCCCCCTTATGTGTTTTTATGTCCCGGATATAAGGGTCCCCCCTTATGTGTTTTTATGTCCCGGATATAAGGGTCCCCCCTTACGTGTTTTTATGTCCCGGATATAAGGGTCCCCCCTTACGTGTTTTTATGTCCCGGATATAAGGGTCCCCCCTTATGTGTTTTTATGTCCCGGATATAAGGGTCCCCCCTTACGTGTTTTTATGTCCCGGATATAAGGGTCCCCCGTTACGTGTTTTTATGTCCCGGATATAAGGGTCCCCCCTTACGTATTTTTATGTCCCGGATATAAGGGTCCCCCCTTATGTGTTTTTATGTCCCGGATATAAGGGTCCCCCCTTATGTGTTGTTATGTCCCGGATATAAGGGTCCCCCCTTATGTGTTGTTATGTCCCGGATATAAGGGTCCCCCCTTATGTGTTTTTATGTCCCGGATATAAGGGTCCCCCCTTGTGTTTTTATGTTCAGGTTATAAGGGTCCCCCTTATGTGTTTTTATGTCCCGGATATAAGGGTCCCCCCTAACGTGTTTTTATGTCCCGGATATAAGGGTCCCCCCTTATGTGTTTTTATGTCCCGGATATAAGGGTCCCCCGTTACGTGTTTTTATGTCCCGGATATAAGCGTCCCCCCTTACGTATTTTTATGTCCCGGATATAAGGGTCCCCCCTTATGTGTTTTTATGTCCCGGATATAAGGGTCCCCCCTTATGCGTTGTTATGTCCCGGATATAAGGGTCCCCCTTATGTGTTTTTATGTCCCGGATATAAGGGTCCCCCCTAACGTGTTTTTATGTCCCGGATATAAGGGTCCCCCCTTATTTGTTTTTATGTCCCGGATATAAGGGTCCCCCCTTGTGTTTTTATGTCCAGGTTATAAGGGTCCCCCCTTACGTGTTTTTATGTCCCGGATATAAGGGTCCCCCCTTATGTGTTTTTATGTCCCGGATATAAGGGTCCCCCCTTATGTGTTTTTATGTCCCGGATATAAGGGTCCCCTCTTATGTGTTTTTATGTCCCGGATATAAGGTTCCCCCCTTATGTGTTTTTATGTCCCGGATATAAGGGTCCCCCCTTATGTGTTTTTATGTCCCGGATATAAGGGTCCCCCTTATGTGTTTTTATGTCCCGGATATAAGGGTCCCCCGTTACGTGTTTTTATTTCCCGGATATAAGGGTCCCCCCTTATGTGTTTTTATGTCCCGGATATAAGGGTCCCCCCTTATGTGTTTCATGTCCCGGATATAAGGGTCCCCCCTTATGTGTTTCATGTCCCGGATATAAGGGTCCCCCCTTATGTGTTTTTATGTCCCGGATATAAGGGTCCCCCCTTACGTGTTTTTATGTCCCGGATATTAGGGTCCCCCTTATGTGTTTTTATGTCCTGGATATAAGGGTTTCCCCCCTTATACGTTTTGATGTCCCGGATATAAGGGTCCTCCCTTATGTGTTTTTATGTCCCGGATATAAGGGTCCCACCTTATGTGTTTTTATGTCCCGGATATAAGGGTCCCCCCTAATGTGTTTTTATGTCCCGGATATAAGGGTCCCCCCTTATGTGTTTTTATGTCCTGGATATAAGGGTTTCCCCCCTTATACGTTTTTATGTCCCGGATATAATGGTCCCCCCTTATGTGTTTTTATGTCCCGGATATAAGGGTCCCCCCTTATGTGTTTTTATGTCCCAGATATAAGGGTCCCCACTTATGTGTTTCATGTCCTGGATATAAGGGTTTCCCCCCTTATACGTTTTTATGTCCCGGATATAATGGTCCCCCCTTATGTGTTTTTATGTCCCGGATATAAGGGTCCCCCTTATGTGTTTTTATGTCCTGGATATAAGGGTCCCCCCTTATGTGTTTTTATGTCCCAGATATAAGGGTCCCCACTTATGTGTTTTTATGTCCCCGATATAAGGGTCCTCCCTTATGTATTTTTATGTCCCGGATATAAGGGTCCCCCCTTATGTGTTTTTATGTCCCGGATATAAGGGTCCCCCCTTCCGTGTTTTTATGTCCCGGATATAAGGGTCCCCCCTTATGTGTTTTTATGTCCCGGATATAAGGGTCCCCCCTTATGTGTTTTTATGTCCCGGATATAAGGGTCCCCCCTTACGTGTTTTTATGTCCCGGATATAAGGGTCCCCCCTTACGTGTTTTTATGTCCCGGATATAAGGGTCCCCCCTTATGTGTTTTTATGTCCCGGATATAAGGGTCCCCCCTTACGTGTTTTTATGTCCCGGATATAAGGGTCCCCCGTTACGTGTTTTTATGTCCCGGATATAAGGGTCCCCCCTTACGTATTTTTATGTCCCGGATATAAGGGTCCCCCCTTATGTGTTTTTATGTCCCGGATATAAGGGTCCCCCCTTATGTGTTGTTATGTTCCGGATATAAGGGTCCCCCCTAACGTGTTTTTATGTCCCGGATATAAGGGTCCCCCCTAACGTGTTTTTATGTCCCGGGTATAAGGGTCCCCCCTTATGTGTTTTTATGTCCCGGATATAAGGGTCCCCCCTTGTGTTTTTATGTTCAGGTTATAAGGGTCCCCCTTATGTGTTTTTATGTCCCGGATATAAGGGTCCCCCCTAACGTGTTTTTATGTCCCGGATATAAGGGTCCCCCCTTATGTGTTTTTATGTCCCGGATATAAGGGTCCCCCCTTGTGTTTTTATGTCCAGGTTATAAGGGTCCCCCCTTAAGTGTTTTTATATCCCGGATATAAGGGTCCCCCCTTATGTGTTTTTATGTCCCGGATATAAGGGTCCCCCCTTATGTGTTTTTATGTCCCGGATATGAGGGTCCCCTATTATGTGTTTTTATGTCCCGGATATAAGGTTCCCCCCTTATGTGTTTTTATGTCCCGGATATAAGGGTCCCCCCTTATGTGTTTTTATGTCCCGGATATAAGGGTCCCCCTTACGTGTTTTTATGTCCCGGATATAAGGGTCCCCCGTTACGTGTTTTTATTTCCCGGATATAAGGGTCCCCCCTTATGTGTTTTTATGTCCCGGATATAAGGGTGCCCCCTTACGTGTTTTTATGTCCCGGAAATAAGGGTCCCCCCTTACGTGTTTTTATGTCCCGGATATTAGGGTCCCCCTTATGTGTTTTTATGTCCTGGATATAAGGGTTTCCCCCCTTATACGTTTTTATGTCCCGGATATAAGGGTCCTCCCTTATGTGTTTTTATGTCCCGGATATAAGGGTCCCCCCTTATGTGTTTTTATGTCCCGGATATAAGGGTCCCCCCTAATGTGTTTTTATGTCCCGGATATAAGGGTCCCCCCTTATGTGTTTTTATGTCCTGGATATAAGGGTCCCCCCTTACGTGTTTTTATGTCCCGGATATTAGGGTCCCCCCTTATGTGTTTTTATGTCCTGGATATAAGGGTTTCCCCCCTTATGTGTTTTTATGTCCCGGATATAATGGTCCCCCCTTATGTGTTTTTATGTCCCGGATATAAGGGTCCCCCCTTATGTGTTTTTATGTCCCAGATATAAGGGTCCCCACTTATGTGTTTCATGTCCTGGATATAAGGGTTTCCCCCCTTATACGTTTTTATGTCCCGGATATAATGGTCCCCCCTTATGTGTTTTTATAACCCGGATATAAGGGTCCCCCTTATGTGTTTTTATGTCCTGGATATAAAGGTCCCCCCTTATGTGTTTTTATGTCCCAGATATAAGGGTCCCCCCTTATGTGTTTTTATGTCCCGGATATAAGGGTCCCCCCTTATGTGTTTTTATGTCCCGGATATAAGGGTCCCCCCTTACGTGTTTTTATGTCCCGGAAATAAGGGTCCCCCCTTATGTGTTTTTATGTCCCAGATATAAGGGTCCCCACTTATGTGTTTCATGTCCTGGATATAAGGGTTTCCCCCCTTATACGTTTTTATGTCCCGGATATAATGGTCCCCCCTTATGTGTTTTTATGTCCCGGATATAAGGGTCCCCCTTATGTGTTTTTATGTCCTGGATATAAAGGTCCCCCCTTATGTGTTTTTATGTCCCAGATATAAGGGTCCCCCCTTATGTGTTTTTATGTCCCGGATATAAGGGTCCCCCCTTATGTGTTTTTATGTCCCGGATATAAGGGTCCCCCCTTACGTGTTTTTATGTCCCGGATATAAGGGTCCCCCCTTATGTGTTTTTATGTCCCGGATATAAGGGTCCCCCTTATGTGTTTTTATGTCCCGGATATAAGGGTCCCCCATATGTGTTTTTATGTCCTGGATATAAGGGTCCCCCCTTATGTGTTTTTATGTCCCGGATATAAGGGTCCCACCTTACGTGTTTTTATGTCCCGGATATAAGGGTCCCCCCTTATGTGTTTTTATGTCCCGGATATAAGGGTCCTCCCTTATGTGTTTTTATGTCCCGGATATAAGGGTCCCCCCTTATGTGTTTTTATGTCCCGGATATAAGGGTCCCCCTTATGTGTTTTTATGTCCCGGATATAAGGGTCCCCCGTTACGTGTTTTTATTTCCCGGATATAAGGGTCCCCCCTTATGTGTTTTTATGTCCCGGATATAAGGGTCCCCCCTTATGTGTTTCATGTCCCGAAAATAAGGGTCCCCCTTATGTGTTTCATGTCCCGGATATAAGGGTCCCCCCTTATGTGTTTTTATGTCCCGGATATAAGGGTCCCCCCTTACGTGTTTTTATGTCCCGGATATTAGGGTCCCCCTTATGTGTTTTTATGTCCTGGATATAAGGGTTTCCCCCCTTATACGTTTTGATGTCCCGGATATAAGGGTCCTCCCTTATGTGTTTTTATGTCCCGGATATAAGGGTCCCCCCTTATGTGTTTTTATGTCCCGGATATAAGGGTCCCCCCTTATGTGTTTTTATGTCCTGGATAAAAGGGTCCCCCCTTATGTGTTTTTATGTCCCGGATATAAGGGTCCCCCCTTACGTGTTTTTATGTCCCGGATATAAGGGTCCCCCCTTATGTGTTTTTATGTCCCGGATATAAGGGTCCCCCCTTACGTGTTTTTATGTCCCGGATATAAGGGTCCCCCCTTATGTGTTTTTATGTCCCGGATATAAGGGTCCCCCCTTATGTGTTTTTATGTCCCGGATATAAGGGTCCCTCCTTATGTGTTTCATGTCCGGGATATAAGGGTCCCCCCTTATGTGTTTCATGTCCCGTATATAAGGATCCCCCCTTATGTGTTTTTATGTCCTGGATATAAGGGTCCCCCCTTACGTGTTTTTATGTCCCGGATATTAGGGTCCCCCCTTATGTGTTTTTATGTCCTGGATATAAGGGTTTCCCCCCTTATACGTTTTTATGTCCCGGATATAATGGACCCCCTTATGTGTTTTTATGTCCCGGATATAAGGGTCCCCCCTTATGTGTTTTTATGTCCCAGATATAAGGGTCCCCCCTTATGTGTTTCATGTCCTGGATATAAGGGGCCCCCTTATGTATTTCATGTCCCGGAAATAAGTGTCCCCCCTTACGTGTTTTTATGACCCGGATATAAGGGTCCCCCCTTATGTGTTTTTATGTCCCGGATATAAGGGTCCCCCCTTATCTGTTTTTATGTCCCGGATATAAGGTTCCCCCCTTACGTGTTTTTATGTCCCGGATATAAGGGTCCCCCTTATGTGTTTTTATGTCCCGGATATAAGGGTCCCCCCTTATGTGTTTTTATGTCCCGGATATAAGGGTCCCCCCTTATGTGTTTTTATGTCCTGGATATAAGGGTCCCCCCTTATGTGTTTTTATGTCCCGGATATAAGGGTCCCCCCTTACGTGTTTTTATGTCCCGGATATAAGGGTCCCCCCTTATGTGTTTTTATGTCCCGGATATAAGGGTCCCCCCTTACATGTTTTTATGTCCCGGATATAAGTGTCCCCCCTTATGTGTTTTTATGTCCCGGATATAAGGGTCCCCCCTTACGTGTTTTTATGTCCCGGATATAAGGGTCCCCCCTTATGTGTTTTTATGTCCCGGATATAAGGGTCCCCCCTTATGTGTTTTTATGTCCCGGATATAAGGATACCCCCTTACGTGTTTTTAAGGCTCGGATATAAGGGTCCCCCCTTATGTGTTTTTATGTCCCGGATATAAGGGTCCCCCCTTATGTGTTTTTATGTCCCGGATATAAGGGTCCCCCCTTATGTGTTTTTATGTCCCGGATATAAGGGTCCTCCCTTATGTGTTTTTATGTCCTGGATATAAGGGTCCCCCCTTATGTGTTTTTATGTCCCGGATATAAGGGTCCCCCCTTACGTGTTTTTATGTCCCGGATATAAGGGTCCCCCCTTATGTGTTTTTATGTCCCGGATATAAGGGTCCCCCCTTACGTGTTTTTATGTCCCGGATATAAGGGTCCCCCCTTATGTGTTTTTATGTCCCGATTATAAGGGTCCCCCCTTATGTGTTTTTATGTCCCGGATATAAGGATACCCCCTTACGTGTTTTTAAGGCCCGGATATAAGGGCCCCCCCTTATGTGTTTTTATGTCCCGGATATAAGGGTCCCCCCTTATGTGTTTTTGTGTCCCGGATATAATGGTCCCCCCTTATATGTTTTTATGTCCTGAATATAAGGATCCCCCTTATGTGTTTTTATATCCCGGATATAAGGGTCCCCCCTTATGTGTTTTTATGTCCCGGATATAAGGGTCCCCCCTTCCGTGTTTTTATGTCCCGGATATAAGGGTCCCCCCTTATGTGTTTTTATGTCCCGGATATAAGGGTCCCCCCTTATGTGTTTTTATGTCCCGGATATAAGGGTCCCCCCTTACGTGTTTTTATGTCCCGGATATAAGGGTCCCCCCTTACGTGTTTTTATGTCCCGGATATAAGGGTCCCCCCTTATGTGTTTTTATGTCCCGGATATAAGGGTCCCCCCTTACGTGTTTTTATGTCCCGGATATAAGGGTCCCCCGTTACGTGTTTTTATGTCCCGGATATAAGGGTCCCCCCTTACGTATTTTTATGTCCCGGATATAAGGGTCCCCCCTTATGTGTTTTTATGTCCCGGATATAAGGGTCCCCCCTTATGTGTTGTTATGTCCCGGATATAAGGGTCCCCCCTTATGTGTTGTTATGTTCCGGATATAAGGGTCCCCCCTAACGTGTTTTTATGTCCCGGATATAAGGGTCCCCCCTAACGTGTTTTTATGTCCCGGATATAAGGGTCCCCCCTTATGTGTTTTTATGTCCCGGATATAAGGGTCCCCCCTTGTGTTTTTATGTTCAGGTTATAAGGGTCCCCCTTATGTGTTTTTATGTCCCGGATATAAGGGTCCCCCCTAACGTGTTTTTATGTCCCGGATATAAGGGTCCCCCCTTATGTGTTTTTATGTCCCGGATATAAGGGTCCCCCGTTACGTGTTTTTATGTCCCGGATATAAGCGTCCCCCCTTACGTATTTTTATGTCCCGGATATAAGGGTCCCCCCTTATGTGTTTTTATGTCCCAGATATAAGGGTCCCCCCTTATGCGTTGTTATGTCCCGGATATAAGGGTCCCCCTTATGTGTTTTTATGTCCCGGATATAAGGGTCCCCCCTAACGTGTTTTTATGTCCCGGATATAAGGGTCCCCCCTTATGTGTTTTTATGTCCCGGATATAAGGGTCCCCCCTTGTGTTTTTATGTCCAGGTTATAAGGGTCCCCCCTTACGTGTTTTTATGTCCCGGATATAAGGGTCCCCCCTTATGTGTTTTTATGTCCCGGATATAAGGGTCCCCCCTTATGTGTTTTTATGTCCCGGATATAAGGGTCCCCTCTTATGTGTTTTTATGTCCCGGATATAAGGTTCCCCCCTTATGTGTTTTTATGTCCCGGATATAAGGGTCCCCCCTTATGTGTTTTTATGTCCCGGATATAAGGGTCCCCCTTATGTGTTTTTATGTCCCGGATATAAGGGTCCCCCGTTACGTGTTTTTATTTCCCGGATATAAGGGTCCCCCCTTATGTGTTTTTATGTCCCGGATATAAGGGTCCCCCCTTATGTGTTTCATGTCCCGAAAATAAGGGTCCCCCTTATGTGTTTCATGTCCCGGATATAAGGGTCCCCCCTTATGTGTTTTTATGTCCCGGATATAAGGGTCCCCCCTTACGTGTTTTTATGTCCCGGATATTAGGGTCCCCTTATGTGTTTTTATGTCCTGGATATAAGGGTTTCCCCCCTTATACGTTTTGATGTCCCGGATATAAGGGTCCTCCCTTATGTGTTTTTATGTCCCGGATATAAGGGACCCACCTTATGTGTTTTTATGTCCCGGATATAAGGGTCCCCCCTTATGTGTTTTTATGTCCCGGATATAAGGGTCCCCCTTATGTGTTTTTATGTCCTGGATAAAAGGGTCCCCCCTTATGTGTTTTTATGTCCCGGATATAAGGGTCCCCCCTTACGTGTTTTTATGTCCCGGATATAAGGGTCCCCCCTTATGTGTTTTTATGTCCCGGATATAAGGGTCCCCCCTTACGTGTTTTTATGTCCCGGATATAAGGGTCCCCCCTTATGTGTTTTTATGTCCCGGATATAAGGGTCCCCCCTTATGTGTTTTTATGTCCCGGATATAAGGGTCCCTCCTTATGTGTTTTCATGTCCGGGATATAAGGGTCCCCCCTTATGTGTTTCATGTCCCGTATATAAGGATCCCCCCTTATGTGTTTTTATGTCCTGGATATAAGGGTCCCCCCTTACGTGTTTTTATGTCCCGGATATTAGGGTCCCCCCTTATGTGTTTTTATGTCCTGGATATAAGGGTTTCCCCCCTTATACGTTTTTATGTCCCGGATATAATGGACCCCCTTATGTGTTTTTATGTCCCGGATATAAGGGTCCCCCCTTATGTGTTTTTATGTCCCAGATATAAGGGTCCCCCCTTATGTGTTTCATGTCCTGGATATAAGGGGCCCCCTTATGTATTTCATGTCCCGGAAATAAGTGTCCCCCCTTACGTGTTTTTATGACCCGGATATAAGGGTCCCCCCTTATGTGTTTTTATGTCCCGGATATAAGGGTCCCCCCTTATCTGTTTTTATGTCCCGGATATAAGGTTCCCCCCTTACGTGTTTTTATGTCCCGGATATAAGGGTCCCCCTTATGTGTTTTTATGTCCCGGATATAAGGGTCCCCCCTTATGTGTTTTTATGTCCCGGATATAAGGGTCCCCCCTTATGTGTTTTTATGTCCTGGATATAAGGGTCCCCCTTATGTGTTTTTATGTCCCGGATATAAGGGTCCCCCCTTACGTGTTTTTATGTCCCGGATATAAGGGTCCCCCCTTATGTGTTTTTATGTCCCGGATATAAGGGTCCCCCCTTACATGTTTTTATGTCCCGGATATAAGTGTCCCCCCTTATGTGTTTTTATGTCCCGGATATAAGGGTCCCCCTTACGTGTTTTTATGTCCCGGATATAAGGGTCCCCCCTTATGTGTTTTTATGTCCCGGATATAAGGGTCCCCCCTTATGTGTTTTTATGTCCCGGATATAAGGATACCCCCTTACGTGTTTTTAAGGCTCGGATATAAGGGTCCCCCCTTATGTGTTTTTATGTCCCGGATATAAGGGTCCCCCCTTATGTGTTTTTATGTCCCGGATATAAGGGTCCCCCCTTATGTGTTTTTATGTCCCGGATATAAGGATACCCCCTTACGTGTTTTTAAGGCCCGGATATAAGGGCCCCCCCTTATGTGTTTTTATGTCCCGGATATAAGGGTCCCCCCTTATGTGTTTTTGTGTCCCGGATATAATGGTCCCCCCTTATATGTTTTTATGTCCTGAATATAAGGATCCCCCTTATGTGTTTTTATATCCCGGATATAAGGGTCCCCCCTTATGTGTTTTTATGTCCCGGATATAAGGGCCCCCTTATGTGTTTTATGTCATGAATATATGGGTCCCACCTTATGTGTCTTTATGTCCCGGATATCAGGGTCCCCCCTTATGTGTTTTTATGTCCAGGATATAAGGGTCCCGCCTTACGTGTTTTTATGTCCCGGATATAAGGGTCCCCCCTTATGTGTTTTTATGTCCCGGATATAAGGGTCCCCACTTATGTGTTTTTATGTCCCGGATATAAGGGTCCTCCCTTATGTATTTTTATGTCCCGGATATAAGGGTCCCCCCTTATGTGTTTTTATGTCCCGGATATAAGGGTCCCCCTTCCGTGTTTTTATGTCCCGGATATAAGGGTCCCCCCTTACGTGTTTTTATGTCCCGGATATAAGGGTCCCCCCTTATGTGTTTTTATGTCCCGGATATAAGGGTCCCCCCTTATGTGTTTTTATGTCCCGGATATAAGGGTCCCCCCTTCCGTGTTTTTATGTCCCGGATATAAGGGTCCCCCCTTACGTGTTTTTATGTCCCGGATATAAGGGTCCCCCCTTATGTGTTTTTATGTCCCGGATATAAGGGTCCCCCCTTACGTGTTTTATGTCCCGGATATAAGGGTCCCCCGTTACGTGTTTTTATGTCCCGGATATAAGCGTCCCCCCTTACGTATTTTTATGTCCCGGATATAAGGGTCCCCCCTTATGTGTTTTTATGTCCCGGATATAAGGGTCCCCCTTATGCGTTGTTATGTCCCGGATATAAGGGTCCCCCTTATGTGTTTTTATGTCCCGGATATAAGGGTCCCCCTTAACGTGTTTTTATGTCCCGGATATAAGGGTCCCCCCTTATGTGTTTTTATGTCCCGGATATAAGGGTCCCCCCTTGTGTTTTTATGTCCAGGTTATAAGGGTCCCCCCTTACGTGTTTTTTATGTCCCGGATATAAGGGTCCCCCCTTATGTGTTTTTATGTCCGGATATAAGGGTCCCCCCTTATGTGTTTTTATGTCCCGGATATAAGGGTCCCCTCTTATGTGTTTTTATGTCCCGGATATAAGGTTCCCCCCTTATGTGTTTTTATGTCCCGGATATAAGGGTCCCCCCTTATGTGTTTTTATGTCCCGGATATAAGGGTCCCCCTTATGTGTTTTTATGTCCCGGATATAAGGGTCCCCCGTTACGTGTTTTTATTTCCCGGATATAAGGGTCCCCCCTTATGTGTTTTTATGTCCCGGATATAAGGGTCCCCCCTTATGTGTTTCATGTCCCGGATATAAGGGTCCCCCCTTATGTGTTTCATGTCCCGGATATAAGGGTCCCCCCTTATGTGTTTTTATGTCCCGGATATTAGGGTCCCCCTTATGTGTTTTTATGTCCTGGATATAAGGGTTTCCCCCCTTATACGTTTTGATGTCCCGGATATAAGGGTCCTCCCTTATGTGTTTTTATGTCCCGGATATAAGGGTCCCACCTTATGTGTTTTTATGTCCCGGATATAAGGGTCCCCCCTAATGTGTTTTTATGTCCCGGATAAAAGGGTCCCCCCTTATGTGTTTTTATGTCCTGGATATAAGGGTTTCCCCCCTTATACGTTTTTATGTCCCGGATATATGTCCCCCTTATGTGTTTTTATGTCCCGGATATAAGGGTCCCCCCTTATGTGTTTTTATGTCCCAGATATAAGGGTCCCCCCTTATGTGTTTTTATGTCCTGGATATAAGGTCCCCCCTTATGTGTTTTTATGTCCCAGATATAAGGGTCCCCACTTATGTGTTTTTATGTCCCGGATTTAAGGGTCCTCCCTTATGTATTTTTATGTCCCGGATATAAGGGTCCCCCCTTATGTGTTTTTATGTCCCGGATATAAGGGTCCCCCCTTCCGTGTTTTTATGTCCCGGATATAAGGGTCCCCCCTTATGTGTTTTTATGTCCCGGATATAAGGGTCCCCCCTTATGTGTTTTTATGTCCGGATATAAGGGTCCCCCCTTACGTGTTTTTATGTCCCGGATATAAGGGTCCCCCCTTACGTGTTTTTATGTCCCGGATATAAGGGTCCCCCCTTATGTGTTTTTATGTCCCGGATATAAGGGTCCCCCCTTACGTGTTTTTATGTCCCGGATATAAGGGTCCCCCGTTACGTGTTTTTATGTCCCGGATATAAGGGTCCCCCCTTACGTATTTTTATGTCCCGGATATAAGGGTCCCCCCTTATGTGTTTTTATGTCCCGGATATAAGGGTCCCCCTTATGTGTTGTTATGTCCCGGATATAAGGGTCCCCCCTTATGTGTTGTTATGTCCCGGATATAAGGGTCCCCCCTTATGTGTTTTTATGTCCCGGATATAAGGGTCCCCCCTTGTGTTTTTATGTTCAGGTTATAAGGGTCCCCCTTATGTGTTTTTTATGTCCCGGATATAAGGGTCCCCCCCTAAC